>NC_088361.1:82829528-82952028 GCF_034508935.2 Berghia stephanieae | reverse complement strand
AAATTAGTCCTTCATGTGACCATAAGAAATTGATAGCATAGCAATCAGTTAGTTCTTGGACATATTAAAATTAGTGGCGATTTCAACTCCTGATCTCCAAACACTGACACAAACATCTAGGACTTCCAAAGACCTCAGGGAATTCTCATTTTACTCCAGAACCATCACAGATTGGAACAATTTATCGCAGAAAGTTACATCTGCACCCACTTTGAATTTATTTACAGAGCTTCTAGATCACTGCTGAATTTTCAACATAATGTTATGTTCATGTCAAAATCTTCATGAGTGAAGGTGGACATTAAAGGAAGATTCAGAAGAAATGACATTACAACATCATTGAAAATGGATGTTTTCATTTCATGGCGTCACAGATCATAACTATTAATTATGTTGCCTTACCTGAAAATAAACAATATAATATATATGAACACATTCAGTACATTCTCAGATTTACCATGCTTAATGTGCATCACAATGTGTCATTTATTTGGCCAGCAAGCCATATTATGGAATAATATTTCCATTTCAAACAGTACAAGCCGCCTGTTAGGTGCCCTTTTTGTATTAACACTCTTACAATACCTGTTGCTTCCTACAGGCAGGTACTCATTCGCACCGGAGTTGAGTGGGGTAATGTATGTAAAAAGCAGGAAATGCTCACTGCCACCCATCCTGTCACTGATCACTCTTAAAATTGTTTGACTGTTGTGACACTTTACCACTTAGCAACTGAGCCACACATTATGGACTTACCTGCAAAGTTCATATCAGTAAATCTTTCTTTATCTGCTATTGGACTAAAGCAAATACCATACACCATTGGACCTGTCAAAATGAAACACAAACTCAGAAATTATTCAGTCAATAACTACAATTATTTTTTGGCTTAGAGGACATTGAAAATGATGATGATTATAATAATAATAATAAGAAGAAGAAGAAGAAGAAGAAGAAGAAGAAGAAGAAGAAGAAGAAGAAGAAGAAGAAGAAGAAGAAGAAGAAGAAGAAGAAGAAGAAGAAGAAGAAGAAGAAGAAGAAGAAGAAGAAGAAAAGAAAAAGAAGAAGAAGAAGAAGAAGAAGAAGAAGAAGAAGAAGAAGAAGAAGAAGAAGAAGAAGAAGAAGAAGAAGAAGAAGAAGAAGAAGAAGAAGAAGAAGAAGAAGAAGAAGAAATATAAATATAATAATAAAAGACAATAACTAACAAAAGAATCGGTAGTACTATGATATCAACAGCAAGGTTTGTGTGTTGGGTTATCAGTATATTCTGTACTGAAAAATTGTAAAACAAATAAAGTTCAAAACATTTCAGTGAATGTTTCTATTGTCCCAAGCAGAGATAACCACTTGTCAAAATCCTAATGTTTAGTCATGATGATGTGATTAAATTGTGCAATCCTGCCCATACCCTTCTTGTGTCAAAAAGAGTAGTGTGGACATAGCTGAAACTGAAAGACAAATGTTACTTTTTTATTTTAAGATGGCTGAACAGCATTTCCACTGAGAGGGACAACGGGGAGTGGGGGATGAAGGGACCCATGTTCAAGCCCTGTTGTCAGTATCTAATTTTTTAGTCAAGTAAGAAACTTAGCCGACTTACAATTCAATATAGTGTTGGAGGCTTAATGGGTTGAGGAGAGATAGAAATAAGGGGACAACCTATTAATTAATCTCCTCTTCTTTTCAGCTCTAGGGTTGGATAGAGGAATTTTATTTTGTCTTTTATTGAAAACTGTCAGAATAAAGGTCTGTGTTGGTTTTAAAACTGTTGAAGTCATAATTGCAGCAGATGTAGAAACAATTGAAGCGATTATAGATGTTAAACTGCTCCTTCCCCCCTCCCAGCCCACTCCTCTCCTATCAAAGAAAAAAAATATCTGGAAATGCAGGAAAATCTGCAAAATCCTATCCCTGGTATATGCAAGGAAAGACAAAATATAAAGTCATACCCAAGACAGGACCACGCCCTGCTTCATCGATGCCCAACCAACAAGGCTCTGATTTAAGACGATCGCAGATCGGTGATTCCAACAAGCAGTTTTTCCGTCGATCGGATTCAAACTTAGACTGGTCCATGCTGGGGTCAATTCAAACAGATTTGGCTGTGAATTAGATTCATAAAAGTTTTATGTGTTATGGTAACTGTAGTTATTTCTATTATTTCTACAATGACATCTTAAAATTTATCACAAAGACGTGTCCTTGTTATTTTAAAAATTAAAAGAAAATTTATGACTATGGCATCTTGATGATACTGAAAAGCAGTAAGATTCAAGATATTGCAATAGCCTCAGCTGGTCTTGGGCTAGTTATATCTATATTGCATCTGCTGACGGAATTTCTCTCATACTCTCGGTACCAAAAAAACACCCAAAAAATAAACAAACATGGGGAGAGTTTCACTGAACGGCCTTTGGACTATTGGACTCACCTCAGACCTTCCTCGGTCCTCAGGACCAGGACTCCAAGTGAAGTCTGGGGTCTGAGGTTTGATCAAAAGGCTGATTTTGAGACGTTTTAATAAAGCGACACTGGGAGGACTTCTGTAGTTTCACAGTGCAGGATTAATGTGCGGCTACGTGAACTATGACTATGACTATGCGGTCTAGTCTATCTAGTACTAGATAGTGGTAGTAGTAGTGGTATGAGTATGACACTAGGGAGTCGAGACCTCGCTTTCGGATCGGAAGGTCCTGGGTTCGAGCCTCGCTCCGTGCATAGTTGGCTTAGTTGAGTCCTTGGAATTTGAAAAGGTTCTTTACTTAGGCACTTTGATAAAATTTTCAAACTCAAAATATCTTGATTTGACTCAGTCAGGGGGATGGGACTTGAAAAAACATAAAATTTGATACCTTATTTGTTTCTCTACGACCTACGGTTCCAGAGTTATTTATATTTTTCTATTGAAATTTTTTGTCAATTTTACAGAGAGAATCTGTGATCTCACTGCTGCCTCGCGGCGATCGTGAAATTTTGAGTTTTACAGTCAACATGGCCCACTTATTGTTTTCAGTAATTTTGTTTCAATTAAAAAAGAATTGGCAAGTGTTAGGTATCATTTTAAACGTCAGAAAATAAGCTTTATATTCATATAAATCATTTTTATGGATGGAAAGTATGGAAAAAATTAAGGATAAATGAAAAGGGGGGAAAATATGAGGTTTTTGTCCTAAAAAGTGGGGTTGATGGCGGAAAAAATAAAATAATGAGCGAGTGTATCAATTTTGATGAAATTTGGCAGAGATATTCTTCAATTAATTGTCTATTGATGTATGAAGTATAATTAAAATGTATCGATAATTTAAAAAGTTCTTATAATTCAAAAATTTATAAATTTTTATTACATAAGCTTTCTGAGAAATACAATCAGGAATTAAGAATTAAATACACCGTTAGAAAGCTTGTTTTGTGCCCTTTATAATGATACCAAAGTTAGTCACATAGGTTCACAAATAACGCCATGGTGACCAAAACAGTAAAGGGTCAAGAATAAAGTTCCAAAAAACGGGTTTCACCTTACAGTGAGCCTATCGGCGGCCACTGGACTGGAGTTATCAAAGTGCCTATCTTTACTCACATTCTCTCATCGTACTCAGGTGTAAAATTAAAATGAGTACCTGGCCGTTAACCGCGTTGTCTCTGTCCGAATTTTTTTTAGTAATATCGCCTAACTAATACTCAAACAGTAGTACTAGTACTAGAGTACAGGCGTCATGTGTAAAATTAAAATGTTACTCTATCTATTATTCTAGAGCTAACTTAGAGTAGACTAGGACTAGGAGTTAGAGTTGAGTGTTGCCGTTTGTCAAGGATCCTTTGTAAAGCGCTTTGGGCACGTTCAGTGGATATTACGCTATATAAAAGCTCACGTTTTTTGTCTTTTTTTTAAAAATTGTATAACCTTATCTTTCACTTCACATACCTTACAATGTTTTTGCTAGATATGTAAAAGTAAAAGAATATATCTTTATAATTGCGGGAACTTTGTTTACGGATCACACGTAAATTTCCTCAACTGAAGGAGAGCTGGAATGCGGAAACGACTTTTCTTATGTTTCCAACAACCAAGAGCTCCCATTGGGTGGGGGAGTTGAAAGGGGCGTGCAACTTGCAACTCATTAAGCTCAAATTTCAGCGCCAGTAAAAATGAAGAAAGTAGGATAGTCAAAATATTCTAGAATAACAATTAAAGCAACAAATAAAAAGCACGACAAAGGGGACTTGGTTCAAATAGGGAACAGATGTAGATTTCATCAATGTACTCGAATGTACTTAGTTTGAGAAATAGACCTTGATGAATACTCAAGGTCTATTGTTTGAGATCACCTAAAAGTCTCATTCAGACACCAGCACGTGGTCCCATAGAGAGTAACATAACACGCTCAACTGTTTACAAGAGATGTAGAAAACAAAACACATTAATAACAATCAATACATAACAGAGAAATAAATGATACCCCCGTCCCCTCCCCGTGTGGTGTAAAGAGAGGATGCAAGAACAGCACACACCGTAAAAGGCGAGGTATGGTGCGTGACTCCCCCTTTTGCGTCACCGGTTCACACCCCTTCTGTAAAACTCAAAATTGTTACAAAATCACAGACGGACAAATCAAATACTTTTATGGTTATAACTTGGGCGACCCAAGAGTTTCTGCAATGACAAAATTTGAGAAGAGTTAAAGAAATTGATATACAGAGAAGTAATAAGACACTGAACGAGATTTAAAAAAAAAAAAAAAGAGTTAGCTCAGGATAGAGAGGGATGGAAACTGTCTGTGACCCTATACCCTGACTTAGTGTGAAAAAGGAAATAGTGATGATTTATAAGGGGAAAAAATATCACCTCCCAAAACTACCACATTTGATTGTTTCCTTCCCAGCCAAGGACTCCAGCAAGGGAAAGGACAAAACCACGTAAACATAATCCCATTCCAAGACAAAGACAGAAAGCAGCTCAGAAACCAGATATTGGGGTATAGAAGACATCCCAAGTGACTTCCTTACCACCATGGGAGGTCAATAGACCCCACCCAGATAGTGATATTGGTGTCGTGGCGGTGATAGTAGTTGTAGTAATAGTGATGATGATGTGGTAGTGGTTGTTGTAATAGTTGTGATTATATTGATGATGTGGTGATGATGGTTGTAGCAGTAGTGGTAGTGATGATGTGGAGGTCGGTGGTGGTGGTTGTATTATGATCAATGATGTGATAATTGTTGTAGAGGTTGTGGTAGTATTGATGATGTGCTGCTGGTGGTTGTAGCAGTAGTGTTATTATGATGATGTGGTGGTTGTAGTACTGGTATTGATGATGATTTGGTGGTGTTGGTTGACATAGTAGCGGAAGTGATGTTGGTTGTGGTTGAATGACGATCATGTGGTGGTGATGGAGGTTGTAGATGATTATGTAATGTTGATGGTTGCATAGCAGTTGGGGTAGTGATGGTTGACTTGATGGTGGTGTGACAGTACTAATGATAATAATATTGTGTTGATAGCGGTAGTTGTTATTGTCGTCTCCGGAAGCTTTTACAAAAACTTTCTGATGCTTCGTTAAAACTTAATATTGAAAAACCGGAAATGAAACGTGCCCCGGAAATGAAACATTGACCTACGTAGGATTCGAGATCGATAGTGAGGTTTTGGTTCCAATGAACACAAAGATTCAAGGATTTGTTAAATACTTTAGACCATCAAATAAGAAAGAATTTATGAGACGATTGGGCATGGCTGAGTTTGTTGGGGTTTTTTTTAGAGGAGGTTTCGTCCACATTATTCTGATTTGGCGAAGCCGCTCACCGACTTGCTCAAGCCTGGTCGGATAATTGCGAGTCAGCCTTCCTAAACCTTGTCCAGACTGATTTTTTGTTTGTTTGTTGCTTTAGGTCTCTTCCAACACAAATGAGGTTATATGAGAGACCGCTGAAACAAAAAAAAACAAGCAATCTAACACTAACAAAAATAGTACAAATGTAAATCAAAATCATAACCTAAAGATATCATAAGCTAAATTATAAATAACCAAGAACAAACAGGCAGAAGATTTACAGAAAAAAAAATATCCCCTGTCAAAAATACAATCACAAACCAAAGAAGCAGGATAGGCTAGTAAAGAAAAGAAGAAACGACATCACTATCGGATCGTAAACCCATGCGAACATCATAGGTATGTATACGATTCAAGGGTGATGCTCCCATCCAACCACCCGCTTGTCCAGACTGAGTTCCTCGCCAGATTTGCAGTGTAAATGGATTGGATTTTGCTGTCGGGGCTGTTCTTTTACAAGAAAACGAGGGGATATTTATGCCTGTGCGTTACTTCTCACGGAAGTTAACTAAGGCCCAGCTTAATAAATTACTCTACCATTGAAAAAGAGTACAGCCTTAGTGGAGTCGTGTTCTTTCATGGCGTCTATTTGAAGTTTAGAAAGCCGGCCATTATTTTGATAGATCACAATCCGTTGGTAAATCTAACTCGACAAAAACACAAGAACCAACGATTGCTCATGTGGTTCCTGAAGCTTCAAGATTATCCCCTCCAGATATACCGGGACGAGACAACATCCTCAGACGAGAGAGAGAGAGAGAGAGAGAGAGAGAGAGAGAGAGAGAGAGAGAGAGAGAGAGAGAGAGAGAGAGAGAGAGAGAGAGAGAGAGATTGTTTGTTTTAAAGGGTTTTACGGCGCTTGCATCACATTTAGGTTACATCAGCGCCACTTAAAATTAAAAGGAAGAAAATGGGATAGAAAAAAGTTCTAGAATTACAATAAAATCACCCAAGAAAAAGTAAGACATAGGGGAACTGAGAACAAATAGGGATCAGATGTAGATTGCAAGAGCATACCACCAATGTACTTAGTTTGAGATCACCTATAAGTCTGTTTGTTTGTTTTGTTTTTAAGGGTTTTACGGCGCTTGCAACACATTTAGGTTATATCAGAGCCAGTAAAAAGGAAGAAAATGGGATAGTAAAAAGTTCTAGAATTACAATTAAAGCACCCAAGAGAAAGTAAGACAAAGGGGAATGGGAACAAATAGGGATCAGATGTAGATTCCAAGAGCATACCACCAATGTACTTAGTTTGAGATCACCTATGTCTCATCCGGACACAAGCACAAAATCCAACAAAGAGGAATACACTCAAATGCTTACATTATACATTAAAAATAACAAATATAATAATACATAACAGAGAGATGATTTACAAGGAAAAAAATATCATCTCCCAAAACAAGAACTATGCATTTGACTGTTTCCCTCCCAGCTAGTACTCCGGCCAGGGCCAGGACAAGTAATCTCATTCCAAGACAAAGACAGAAAACAACTGGAAAACAGATAAGAGGGGATATAAGACACAGCAAGTACCTCCCTGCCCGCTATGGGAGGTAGGAACCCCACCCAGCCACCTATAAGTCTTATCCGGACACAAGCACAAAATCCAACAAAGAGGAATACACTCAAATGCTTACATTATACATTCAAAATAACAAATATAATATATAACAGAGAGATGATTTACAAGGGGAAAAATACATCATTTCCCAGAACAATAACTATGCATTTGTTTGTTGTTTTTAAGTGTTTTACGGCGCTTGCAACACATTAAGGTAATATCAGCGCCAGTAAAAAGGAAGAAAATGGGATAGTAAAAAGTTCTAGAATTACAATTAAAGCATCCAAGTCCAAGAATAAGGCAGACAAAGGGGAATTGGTTCAAATAGGGAACAGATGTAGATTCCAAGAGCACACGATCAGTGTACTTGGTTTGAGACCACCTAAAAGTCTCATCCAGACACAAGCACAGGTCCCCACTAAGAGGACTACACTCAAATGTTTACAAATCATATATAATACATAAACAAAACATAATACAGTGCATAACAGAGAGATGATTTACAAAGAAAAAAATACATCTCAAAACCAACTATACATTTGGCTGTTTCCCACTGTGGGAGGTCAGGAACCCCACCCTTTGTTTGTGACATCATTGCAAATTAAATGCATCTCGCACCGTCATCCAAGACAAAGACAGAAAGCAACTCAGAAAATACAGGGTGGTAGAAGACAGCAAGTGACCTCCTGCCCACCATGGAAACTAATCAGATACTTAAAATTCATTAATTAATATAAATATAACAAAATACAAGAGAAATGCTTACCAAAAGAGTTTATTGCAACAGACAATGTCATATTTAAACACGATATATCAGAATATGTATATATATGTAATTATATTTGCATTGGAGACTGAGGTTTGTCACCCCAACAGTAACACTCGTTTAAACATTAAACTTAAACTAACACATAAACATAATTGCTGTTTAATTAATTACCATTACCGTACCTCATTTGATCAACCGCAGATCTCAAACCTTGGCTGTCAACCACAGTCTCGTTGCCTTAGCTCAACCCCCCCCCCCCTCCCCTCCCCCTCACACTCACAAATAAAACATACTTAATCAGAGACATCCAACACGGCAAAGAATAGAGTGATTGACAATCAAATATTGAGACAATTCACATTCCCCTGGGAAAAAATAAAATCCAAAATACCATAATAACGCACTACCAGGCTTTAGATTTAATATCTATATATCCTTCACCACTTATAATATCTATAGTAACGCCATGCTTTAACTTGATAAAAGAAAATAAAATCACCAAAAAAATCGGCTATGGTAAGCAGTGTGTTATAAAACCTTGACTAATTATTTCCTATCACCTTTCCTGATATTAATTACACACTGACATTGAAAATAAAAAGGGTGAGGCGGGGAATTGCATGTAATTATAACTAGAACTTGAACAAATTCAAGACCGTCCGTCTTTGGCAAAATTAAAGATATATAATATTATCTCCCATTAACCAATTCCCTTGAAATCTTTCCTGTGGAGTCCACGTACAATAAACTTCTCGGGACCAGGAAAAAAAAAAAGATCAAGGGAAACAACTCTTCACTTCAAATTGATTTATAGGTAACAGTCCAGTAGCCTTCCCTGTATAGGATAATGGAGTGTGCGACTCAATATTAATGATACAGGTATAGTCTTATTTTGCAGCCTACAGTTTATTTATTTTCTTTTAAATTTTGGGTTGGATCATGAAGGCCGCTATGGCTGAGAAAAGTTTATTTTAACTGGACCTAGACCAATTCCTGTATATTTAAACCAGTCTTTCAACTAGCTGGCTTATTTAAGGGGGGGGAAAAAACAAACAAATAAACGGGACTTGAAAAATGTTCGTAATACAATGGAAGTACACAAGAAAAAGTAAGACAAAGGGGACTGATTCCAGTGGGGAACATGTAGATTCGAAAGCAAAATATCAATGTAGTAAGTTTGAGAACCTAAAAGTTCCATACAGACACAGGCACAGGACCCCATTACTAGAAAACACACTAAATTGTTAAAATTTTATATTCAAAACAAAAAACTATAATAAAGAGATAATATAATGAGAGAGATATTTGAAAAGGGGAAAAAAATGTTATCTCCCAAAACAAATAATAAACAATTGACGTATATTATCTCAGTTAAGGACAGGGGGATAAAAGACACAGCAAGAATTTAGTTTGTTTTAAAGAGTTCTAGTTTTACAGCGCTTGCAACACATTTAGATCATTTCAGCACCAGTAAAAAGGAAGAAAATGGGATGGTAAAAAAATTTATAGATTTACAATTCAGAAAGTACACGAGAAAGAGGAAGACAAGGGAAAATGGTTCAAATAGGAAATTGCAGATGAAGATTCCAAGAGCCAACTATCAGCGTACTTAGTTTGAGATCACCTAAATGAAAATGCCTCATCCTGACACAAGTACAGGTCCCCACTAAAAATATACTAAAATCTTTACAAACCATATGTAAAACTTAAAACAGAAAATAATAAAGTACATAACAGAGAGATTTACAAGATAAAAAATATCATCTCCCAAAACTCTAATGATTCATTTATGTTTCCCTCCCAGCCAGGGTAAAGGGATCCTGTCAGATCCAGGACAAAACCAAGTAAACTCATTCCAAGACAAAGACAGAAAGCATGTTGGAAAACAGATATAGGGATATAGAAGACACTGTAAGTTCCTCCATGACCACAATGGGAGGTCAGAAAACTCTACCCGGTTGTAACAAGTTACAAGGAAAACAAATACATATGTATATTATATACAAATTATCATAAAAGAAACCCTGCATCTAAAACTTATCACTACATATTACTATTTTACGTACGAAACAATACACATTATTCAACAAATAAATAAAGATAAAAGGGATGCCACATGATCCCACATACATTTTCTAAAGATTTTGCATCGCTAAACTACTAAATTACACTGCGACCTCTCCAAAATGACACTGTCAGGGCCAGAACAAAAATTAATTAATAACAGAGCAACCAAAATCTGGGAAGGGGCAGCGAGTGGGTAGAGATATAGTACAAAGAAAAAACAGTATGCTGTGTGGACAAGTCAAATCTTAAATCTTCAAATTCAGTCAAAAGACAATACAATAGGTATGTAAATATTAAAATTAATTTCAAACCAATTATAAACATACTACAAATAAGAAGATACGACTTTAATGTGGTTCTGGGGGTTACACATTTTCCATTTTCTTAACAACTTTAAGAAAATATGATAAATATAATATATTCTATTGGTAACATTTCCATAACAGTGGTGGCATCCCTGAAACCAACATAGTTGCGAGTTTTAAAACATCTCTAGCTGTAATGTTTCAAGTAAAACATTTAAAGAAATGTTTTTAAAAAAAATAAAAAATCTGTCTCTTGGCATTGTTAACAAAAAATGGGCTCATTTATGACTTGTATCAATGAATCAATGATAATTAATCCAACACACATGAGCAAAACTGATTAAAATGTTCCTAAAAACAAAAATTGATCGAATTATCTCGTATGTATATTATTTATATTCTAATACGATCATGACGACACATATCGTTAAGAAAAAAAAAATTGAAAACAATAACAAACAAACAAAGAAAGACAAAAGAAAAAATAATATTAAAAAATTTGTCGAAATTAAAAACGAGAGGGATGAGTATGCACTCTGAAATGAATATATCAATACATGAAGGACAAATTAGGAAGAAAAAAAAATGTATCAAATCCAACCAACCCTATACTATAATAATTAATGTACCATACTTTAAAATAATAATAATAATAGTACTACTACTACTACTAATAATAATAATAATAATAATAATAGTAATAATAATAATAACAATAATAAAAATGGCAGTAAATAACATAAAATAAATAAAATCCAATAATAAATTAATCAGTTGGAAAAAAAAAAACCCAAATCAAATTGAAGTTGGACTGTAATGAGGAGAAAAAATGTAATAAATTCAAATGAACCACAGCACTAAAAGATATATCATCCGTTGCTGCCTAATCTACTAACTACTAAAGGGAGTCTAAGGAAGTAAATAAATGGAGCAATTCAACATAAATCAATCAACTGAGGAGATGAAAACTTACAAACCAACTGAAAATTTTAAGTGAAAATCAAGATTTCAAAGCTGATCATGATCAGGCGTAGGCAGCATATACATTTTTTAGAAAAGGGTAATAAAATATATGTATCTAAAAAAAAAAAATGGTCAATACCCCTTCCTGCATACCATATCGTTTCGACTTTTTCACAAAAATAAATTTTGCAATTCAACTGAATATATTGATGGCTCAGAATATGAAGTACCTGTCCATCTATGTCCATACATCTTTCTTGGTTAAAAAAAAACAACAAATCTACTGTTAACATTAATAATATTTGGCGTGAAACTAGACTAAAATATCTTTTCAATCCTCACTTATTTTAGTCTACAAAGACCAGGACCTGAGAATATTGTCAGGGATAAATAGTTTGCTTACATATTGATAGTTAATATTTATTTTTATTAGTAATAATAATAATCCCAATCAAAAACACAAAAACAAAACCAAAGTCTGTTTGAACCAAACAGACAAAACACAATAGTAGACTAGACTAAAGGTTGATATAACACAGACCTGCCAACCACTACGATGAATTCCAGTTTCAGAACAAAAATTTTGACTCCATTTAAATAAATGTCTGATTCATGATAACTACAACTATGTAATTGGAAAATGAAATGTTCGTGCCAGAGTAGTCCTACATAGTTTTGATTTAAACAAAGAGGAGCTATTTAATCTCAATGAAGCCAAATTGTTTTGTTGATTTCTGTAGCGCCTTCCATTTTTATCTCCTTTAAAGAGATTTGAAATTTTAAAATATTAAGTAGGCAGGTCTATTAAATGCCAATGGCTTAGTAAGGCCAAACCCAAAGACCTCTCGGCAAAAGGGTACAGAATGGATCCTCAACCAAGCTGATTACTACATAATCCCATCGTTCATTCTAAATCCCGTATTGAGATTCAATTGGTGACCAACAGTAACAAAACAGTAGTATGTTGAGTTGAATTTGTTTTATGTTTTTAAGGGTTTTACGGCGCTTGCAACACATTTAGGTCATATCAGTGCCAGTAAAAAAGGAATAAAATGGGATAGTGAAAAGATTCTAGGTGTACAATTAAAAGGACTTGAGGGAAAAGTAAGACAAAGGGGAATAATTGAGACAGGGCACAGATATAGATTCCAAGAGCACACAATCAATGTACTTAGTTTGAGATTACTTAAATGTGTCACCCAGACACCAGCACACGATCCTACTAGGAGGAATACACTCAAATGTTTACATTATACTTTCTAAATAACAGATATAACACCACATAACAGAGAGAGATAATTTACAAGGAAAAAAATATTTATTTTATTTATATAATCTCCCAAAAAACTATGCATTTGACTGTTTCCCTCCCAGCCAAGCACTACGGCCAGATCCAGGGCAAAACAAAGTAATCTCATTTCAAGACAAAAACAGAAAGCAATTGGAAAACAAATACAGGGGAATAGAAGACACAGCAAGTACCTCCCTGCCCACTATGGGAGGTCGGGAACCCTGCCCAGGTGTAGAATTTGATACTTAAAATATTATACAATGCTGAAATTAAACATTTTGAATGAAAATAAATGATTTCGTTATTGAATTAGTTGTTTATTTGACATTAATAAACTGCCAACCATCTTGAATTTAAACTTATTCTGCTTAATCTTGTTAATTCCAACATACTACAGCAATGACGGAGAGGGCCACATAATGTTTTCATGCCTATTCCTAGCAGCATATAATATTGTAGTAGTGATGGTAGTAGTAGTATTAGTAGTACTAGTAGCTTATATATCTAAGCATTGTATAACTTGCTTTCTACGTGCGAGCTCGCATAGAACTGGTTAAAAGTCTCCTATTCCTCAGGGTCTTTTATTGATATAACTTCCTGACCAACGCTGATGCACGATATAGTTATATACTAATGAAATCAGATTTTGCACACAGAATTGAAAGCTGTCCACTACATAGATTTGATGAAGAAAAAAAATTGTATAAAACACAAATTTACAAACGCAATTTCTCTGCTTTAAAAATATCAATTTTGAATTGGAATCACTAAAGAACTCTGAAGAACCTAATAAAAGTAACTTTGGTTTTATGCTTATTAACATTTCTCAAATCTACTTAAACGAACTATAACTCTAATAATTTCAATAATTTGACATTCTGGGCAAATGGAAATATTTCTAAAAATAATGAAAATGTCAACACGACATTTAGGATATTTTAAAAAGAAGAAAATAACAGAAAATGAAACAACTTGGGCCTCAAGAGTCATTAAGTCATCGTATATGACATAACCCATTGCTTCAACAATGTCAGGACAGTTTAGATGCTAAAAATAGAGTAATCATACCCCTTTAGTTCTGGGGGGAGGGGGGAGGGGAGAAGTGGGGTCAGAAAAACCCGATTTTACTCTCAGAAAAATTATGAACCATCATTGGTAAAAAAATTCAGGAGTTTGGGAAATATACATCACCATCTGATTTAAACCAGTAATGAATGATATTTTTACGACAATGATTATTCTTTTTTGAAAAAAAGAAAAAATGAAGTGAAGTGACTTGAGTTAAATTTAATTGTTCCATATCGGACAAAGACTATAGTCTCTTTGAGAGCTAAAAGTAAAATTTCATATCACTTTATCTTCACTTTTCAACAAGTGGTTCACCTCCAAATTGAGGACTGAGAGTGTTATAAAATTTGATCTCTCCGCATATGAATTTTGCTGATACTTCATTAGCACTTTTCATGAATCTGGCTCACACAGGAAATTCAAAGTTCAAAGACATTGTGGGACCTTCTTCAAAGAAAATAGAGGTGAATAGAACGGGATCATCAAGCAAAATGCAAATTTGAAGCTTGTCAGGAAAGTCTATAGCTGTTTTTATCCTTTGCTTCTCGAACAAAAGATTCCTTCGACTCTGTCAATGTCAACAAATACTCCGAACACCAGCCATGACAGAATGAAAATGTTTATCTTGTGTTCAATGCATCATTATTTACAACACACTACACACACTAAAAGACTATCTTGACGCCACCATCGTTGCCAGGGCTCCAAGTCCAATTGCAGTAAAAAGAACTCCTTTCCACACTTTTTCCTCAAATTCCCCTTGGTCTGGAAAATAGTCCACAAATGCGTCCTGAAAATTAACAGAAAATTTATGTAATCATTTGATAATAGAATTTTTTTTAAAAGAGAGAGAGAGAGAGAGAGAGAGAGAGAGAGAGAGAGAGAGAGAGAGAGAGAGAGAGAGAGAGAGAGAGAGAGAGAGAGAGAGAGAGAGAGAGAGAGAGAGAGAGAGAGAGAGAGAGAGAGAGAGAGAGAGAGAGAGAGAGAGAGAGAGAGATTTCAAATATTACATTTACATCAACTGAATTTGTGCAAAAAAAGTTTCAAAAGTTCTGACTTGTTGGGGGGGGGGGGGGGGGGGGGGGGGGGGGGGGGGGGTCTCATATTTGTTCTGCTTTTGAACGAGATTTTCTTTTAATTAATAATGATTATTATTATTTAATTGTTTCTGAGCAAGATATTCTATCTCTCTCTCTTTGTTTTAAAATTGTACTACATTTGAGTTTGAGCAAAGTGTCTTTTCCTTTCTCCATTTCCTTTTCTTCCCTGATCACTCGTACTCGTACCATGTTACTGGCTGCTTTTTCTGCATTGACTATTGTGTTTCTGACCAAGAATTTTTTTTCTTTGATCATTTGGTTGATTTCTGAATGAGCAAGATTTATCGATCTAGCTATTTATTTATTTCTTTTTACTTTTTTTATTGCCTCAAATTATTCTTCTGTTTCTGATGGAGTCATTTGCAACATGCTGTAGAAGAAATTTCATAGTGGTTAATCACTGACGCATCATATTTTATTTATAAAAGCTGGATTGACTGGACTGAATGACCACCACAAACTTATTCTCATCCTGGTAAAAGTAAAAATTTGAATTTGAATATTAATTAATAATAATAAAACAATATAAAAACAAAGAATTAGAATCAACCCCAATTCAAATGGCTAGAGAACATTGTATGGGGGAGGGATAGAGTAGCGGGAATACAGAAGCGAGAGGAGGGAGGGGTAGAGTAGAGGGAGGTCGAATAAAGTGTGTGTGTAAAAGGAGAGAGAGAGAGAGAGAGAGAGAGAGAGAGAGAGAGAGAGAGGGGGGGGGGGGGGGGGGATTGTGAGATATAGTATAGAGACAGAGGCAGAGGGAGATATAGAGAGAGAATAGTCATAAAACTAACAGTTAGAAGTAATAATAATACGAAGTGGCAATTCGGACCCGAGACTGACTTGCTTCCCGTGGCAATTCGGACTACTGCCACAATGCGCCTGCGCAATCACAGGAAGTGTCGAAAGTGAAGCGTGGTAGGGTGGGGGGAAGCTGCTCGTTCTCAGTTGTCAGTCGGTAGGAGGACGGGTGAGCGAGCAAATCACGTTTTAGAACTCCCGAAGATGACTACCTTCAAAAGCGGTGATCTATTATTCCCCCTTGTCTTACTTTTTCTTGAGTACTTTTTAATTGTAATTCTAGAACTTTTTGCTATCCAATTTCTCCATTTTTACTGGCGCTGATATGACCTAAATGTGTTGCAAGCTCCTTAAAAAACAAATCAAACAGATCTAAATATTCGTGGTCTTTGGGAGATTACAATTGTAGTCGCAATTGTTAACATTAACAATCAATTTGCCCTCGCATAGAAAAAAGAGTGTCTTTGTGTAATGATTGGAAGATTTATTTGATTTACCATGAGCGTGTTGCAAAAGATACATGAATGACATATCTCTACATTATATATTTTGCCATTTGCAGCCGCGAAAAAGTGGAAAGAAAGGAGAATAATATGACTTTGGGCAGTGAGCGTTTTATTTAAAAGGCAGTATAGGTCGGGCTTTGACAAAAGGAAGTGTATCTTAATTCTTTTTTAATTAAAAAAATATGCTGTTTTATTTCTAAATATAAAAATATAGAGACGATTCTTGGCAGCAAGCCATGCAATAGAGCCCCGCCACTGGGGTAGGGGCAGAGTACTGTCTAATACTAATATTATTAGATAATACTGGACTATGTGCCTATTAATAAAATAAGCACTGGTTGAATACGGAAAGAAAATGATCAACTGGTAATGGGATTGGTGGGGGGGGGGGGGGGGGGGGTAAAACCCACAAACGACCGAGGTGCTGGACGCAGGCAGGGGAGAACATGGTGATACGAGATCAAAGAGAAAAAGTCGCCGGCTCTCGGGTTGTGGAAATGATTGTGTGTGTGTGTGTGTGTGTGGGGGGGGGGGGGGGGGGGTGATTATTCTGTTTTTATTGAATTAGAGTTAGAGATACTCATGTCATGAGTGTGTGTGTGTTTAGGAAGACCAATACGGTTTCTATAGCTGCAAACGGAATAGTAACTGAGAGTTTCACTAATGATAAGTTCATCATTGGGGCGCATTGCATTGCAGTATTCCGAATCGAAGAGCCATGGAGTTATTCAGACTCGACCCTGGTTAGTCACGGAGTTCTATTCAGTATTCAGTTTAGACCCGGCCCGGGTCCGAATTGCCACAGGAAGCAATTCAGACTAGGGTCCGAATAGCCTTTTCCATAATAATAATAATAATAATAATAATAATAATAATAATAATAATAATAATAATATATGACAAATTCCTAAGCTGCATTTTGTTGACAAGACCAAGACTTACCCAACCACCATGATCTACAATCCACTGACCAAGTTTATTTGCAACATATTTTCCAACAAAAAGGGCTATTTTCTCTGGATAAGACACTTGTTTCAAATCAGTAGAATTGTTCATTGAGTTGTACTGAGCCAACCTAGCAGCAAATGTATACACGGCAACAATACGACCCCAGTTGACCTGCCCATCATCAAAGATTTCGTCTGCAACGATTACGAATGTCGCAAAGGCACTACTTTCGTCGGGTTTCAATCGGTTGACCATTCCTTTAAACACAATATCGTGACGATCTGAAAGCTCTTTCACAGTCCTCCTTAATGTCTTACAATGTCTATTTGGGACTCTTTTGGGTGTCGCTGAATCGTAATTCATAAGCAGATCAAGGGCCATGAATTCTGCTTCTCGACGAACCTCATCCAAGGCAGAGGTTGCGAATGTTTGGGTGCTGTCATCAGTGACTTTTGCGATTTCGTTCAATCCTTCTGTTTGAGGTGAAAGCAAGCCGAATCGTTGGGTCATCAGAGAAAACGTATTTTTATTATATTGAGCCATCCTCACGAAAAATATAAGAGAAATCTAAACAATCCCCTAACAGTTGACACAAAGAAAACAGACAAATACCATCATGGCGATCAAAATGGCTGACTCGAACTCCGAACTCACTTTATTATTGGCAACCCAAACAGAGAACAAGGAAATCCAGAAGTTTCGACTATAACAATGCTAAGTTTGTTTTTTCTTAGCAATTTCTTGGCGGAACATATATTTCTATTATAATCACTTCATTAAAGCCTTATAAAATATGAGATTTTTATTTTAATAAAGCAAACTATTAAAAAATATATATACTTAGATTCAATATCTTATTCAATTGGCTCGAGTTATCTTAATTAATTGACAAAGATTGTTAAGCATATATAAAGGCAATTGGGTAAAACAGCTTCCGGAAGCTATCCTTACAAATCTAAATTTACACTGTTCCCATTCGGTCACGATCTAAGAATAGATTTTTTTATTTTTTTTTATGGTTCTTCCTAGATGGTGTATACGTAACCGGACCTGCTTTAGGATCTACACCACCAATATAGGCATTGGATAATTTAAATTTACTTTATCTAGACAACGAAGAGGGATAGTTATTGGCTTTTTTTTTTTTTAATGCCGAGGAACAATAAGGACCGACGTGCACAAAATTTCAGATCTGATAACCGAACGGGGTTGATTTAATATTGATGTGCCAAAAGAACAATATTTTGTGTTGGTTTGAGAGAATTTCCATTACAGCAATTAACCCATAACAATTTTATTATTTTTCATTATTTTAAAATTATTTTTAAAAATAAATAAATAAAACTACCATATACACTACTCATTTAACTGGAGAATGCCAATTTCATAGAGATATCAAACATTATACCTGAATCACACTTAATACTAGCTATAATTTGTTTTAAAACGTGAGCTTTTATATAGTACAATATCTACTAAACGTGCTCTAAGGGTTTTACATGCAAAAATAAACAAATCATGACATATACATTTTGATTTGATTTGTTTTGTTTTGTTTGTAACAAAGAATGAAATGCACCAAAGGAAATTTACAAAAAAGTTGAAAGATGGAGATATCGCATATTTTTAGAGAAAAATCTCACAATTTTGCCGAATTTCAAATCATGTATCTATACTCTTACAATCCGCCACAATTGAGTCAACTCTCATATTGAGACTAAACCAAGTGGATGATAACTACAGCTGCTATCGTGACTAGATACCACCAAGCACTACTATGATCAACCATTCATTCATCTAGTCATTCATCTTATGATTTCATTGATATCATTATCAGTTTTTTAATAGGGAGATAAAAAATATAATTTTTAGTTCTAAAAATAGATGTGTATAATTTGTCTCTTTCCTAAACAAGTTTAATAAATAATAACGTGAAGTTGAATATAAGCTTCAATTTAATTACAAAAAAACAGATCTGTTTTTGTGATTAAATTGAAGCTTACATTCAACTTCACGTTATTATTTATTTTTTCGAGCTTCGAGCAGCAACATTTACAAGTTTAAGTAAATAACCGCTTCTTTTAATAATAATAATAATAATAATAATAATAATAATAATAATAATAATAATAATAATAATAATGATAATAATAATAATAATAATAATAATAATAATAATAATAATAATAATAATATAATAATAATAATAATAATAATAATAAAAATAATAATAATGATGATAATGATAATAATATAATAATAATAATAATAATAATAATAATAATAATAATAATAATAATATAATAATAATAATAATAATAATAATAATAATAATAATAATAATAATAATAATAATAATAATAATAATAATAATGATAATATAATAATAATAATAATAATAATAATAATAATAATAATAATAAATAATAATAATATAATAATAATAATAATAATAATAATAATAATAATAATAATAATAATAATTTTTTTAAATAAATGAAAAGAAAATTAACCTCACGGTTTTTGTCTTATAGAATCGGAAATCAGTAGATTTCATGACATCCACACGATGTGTATAGGTCTGATAACCCAATTTCTTATGAGCTCATTGCTGTAATGGAAATATTGTTCATTACAAAAATATTAAACTAGGCCCATAAGTGAGTTCGGATGCCAGACCTGCATATATTGTGTTCACGTTGCATTGCATCCACACGATAAGAAAATTAAACATTGACTTGGCCAAAAAAATAAAAATAAATAAAAGTGTGCATGATAAGCCTTAAAAAGTGTTTTTAAACCCCATCGAACTGATGCAAAAAACAAGTCTGAAAAGGTGTGCGTCAAGCAGTATCAGACAGAGCAGAAGAATAAATACAAGCTACAATTATCCACCAAAATCAGAAAGCCTCGACTGGGGATCGAACTTCACTTCTTCTGATTTCCAGTCATGGGTGGTCAGGAGGTTTGAAGTTCGATCTCTGCTCGAGACAGGCTGATTTTTTTTTTCATTTGGAGGGGGGGGGGGGGGGGGGGGAGTATTTATTATTTATTTTGTATTTTCTTTCTGCTTTCTGTGTAGCACTGCTTCGTGCACACCGTTTCAGATTTGTATCCCCACTAGTGCCTGTCCTCTAATTTGTCGCTTTGACACATTTATTGTAAAATAAGTAGGAGCCTAAAGATGTTGGTGTCGGAACCAGATTTTATTTGGAATGATATCATAAGAAAGAAAATTAAATGGTTTAATGCATCTCTTTCTCTCTCTCATCCGGTTCGTACTCCTCTTTTATTTTTACCTCATTAAACTCAGATGGTTTGAATGAGAGAAAAAAATACATCAAGACTACAACACTGCACAATATAAGCTTTTATGATCTGTATCCAGCGAATTATCTACATCATCTACGATTAATTGAGTCAATGTACAGTCCTTCCCAAAAAATATACTTCTCATTATACCAATTATGGGCTCGTCGAGTACATACCGACAGCCTATTCCCTGGGTTAAGGTTCAATGGTTTCCAATTTCCCAGTTTCCCTCTTCCTTGGGACACCAAACATCGTTTAAAAGAGGTCATAATATTATTATTGTTTCGCTTGTAGTTATATATTATGTAAACAACCAGGCGTGATTTAATAAAACCAGTATAATATTAGGTTATAATTTATATAATTATGGCCCGTCGCCTCAATCTGGCAAGGCAGGTTGGCAGAGTTGAGATCATGAGCGGAGTCAATAAGATCAAATTAAAACTAGAAGAAAATCCCACTCGAATAGAAAGCATATCATTGTAACTTAGCTCAAGACTCAAACTTTATAAATTAAACTCTATTGATCTTAATCACTCCTACAAACAAATTGTTAAAGGTATATATATATATATATATATATATATATATATATATATATATATATATATATATATATATATATATATATATATATATAAACATATATAATTTTTTTTTCTCCTCACAGAATATGCAATGTACAATTTACTGTTATTTATATTTTAAAGGGATTTAAGTAACACTCGGTCCATTTTAAAGCCCTATTACTGATATGATATTGAGCTTTTTATATAGAGCAATATCCACTAATCGTGCTCAAAGCGCTTTACAAGGGGTCCCTGGCCAACAGCGACACTTAACATTTAGGACGGGACATGACGCCTGTTAGGTGATATTACAATTTTTTCGGACACACAACGCTGCTAACGGTCAGGTACTCATTTTACACCTGAGAGAATATGAGTAAAGAGTCTTTTCCAAGGACACAACTATGCGCTGATTGAGGCTCGAACCCAGGACATTCAAATCCGAAAGCGAGTGTCATACCACGAGACCACATAGCGGCACATGATATCGTATATAATATGATATGATATGATATGATATGATAAATGATATGATATGATAATTACTACTGGTTTGAAACAGTGGTGTAACTCTTACTATTAAAAAAAAGACCCGAACAAAACAGGTCTTTAGAATCTTGGTCAGACATCTCATCCTTCAAATATCGTTTGATTAAAATGACCCTCATCTTGCTAAAAAAAAGAGATAAATAAAAAATAAAAAATAATAATAAACAAAAACAAAAACAAAACAAAAAATAAAATCAAACAAACAAACAAAAAAAAACAAACAAAAAAACCTTCAACCCCCCCCCCCCCCCCCATAAAACACGGGAAGACTTCAAGGAAGTCCCAAGTTTTAGAATTTTAGACAAGAAGAGGGACGTTTTAATCAAGCGATGTTTGCAGACGAGTTTTCTTGTCAAGATTTTAAATTCCCTGTTCTCTTCATTTATTTATTTATTTATTTATTTATTTATTTATTTATTTATTTATTTATTTATTTATTATTTATTTATTTATTTATTATAATATTATTTTTTAAAATTATAATATTATTTATTTATTTATTTATTTATTTATTTATTTATTTATTTATTTATTATAATATTATTTATTTCCTTATTTTCATATCTGCTATTTGATGAGATCTCGTAGTTTCTTTACATTCATAAGAAGTTATGAAGTATTTATCCTGCTGGTTCCATCTGGTTATGTTTGTTCTGTCATCCAGAACCGGCAAGATTCGAAGTGAACTTTGTCCACACCCGCCTTAACTCAACCGTATACAATTTACTACATACAACCACTACCAAATAAGGTTTAACTACGATCTCAAGCCCATGTAGGTACTCGTACATAACACGGAATATCGGATTGGCGATGTCGCTGATTCATTTAAAGATAATGTGTATCGGTGTATTGTTAATATAGTTCATTCATGTGTTTGATAATGATGATCGTGGTGATGATGATGATGATGATGATGATGATGATGATGATGATGATGATGATGATGATGACGACGACGACGATGATGATGATGATGATGATGATGATGATGATGATGATCGTGATGATGATGATGATGATGATGATGATTATGATGATGATGATGATGATGATGATGACGATGACGACGACGATAATGTACATTTTTTGCATTACGGGATATATTTAAGAGTCATTAAAAAAATCTGAAGAA
This sequence comes from Berghia stephanieae, assembly GCF_034508935.2. Taxonomy (NCBI): domain Eukaryota; kingdom Metazoa; phylum Mollusca; class Gastropoda; order Nudibranchia; family Aeolidiidae; genus Berghia; species Berghia stephanieae. The sequence continues at coordinate 82,929,250 of NC_088361.1, read as the reverse complement.
CGTCTCAATAATATAATAACCAATTTCATTTTCCTTGCACGTCCGATCCATTACAATGGAAAATTCCCTTGCTTTACTTTTGAAAGTTATTTGTCGTGAAACATGAGTTAAAATAGATGTTTTATGACATAGGGTGTGATAACCGTCTTTTACGTGGATAAAATAATCTTAACCAATAGACAATAATATTGTGCATAATAAAATTATATGCGAATAATTTCGGGTTCTCAAATGCTGCAATTCATGCGTATCGTTGTAAATAGCGTCTTTTAAAGTGTAGACGTCTAGATATACGTCATCATCATAGTAAAAATATCGCTTATTCGACTTGCTTGAAAGTTGTATAGACTGTGCAATCATTTAAATATCTAAATATGGTTAAAGAGCTTTGATAGAGACAACTCGCTATTCTACACGTAGTACATTTATTTAATTATATATTCAAAAAATACTATTTACCTATAATAATAAAAATAGTATGAATAATAATAATAATAATAATAATAATAATAATAATAATAATAATAATAATAATAATAATAATAATAATAATAATAATAATAATAATAATAATAATAATAATAATAATGATGATGATGATGTTGATGATGATGATGATGTTGATGATGATGATGATGATGATGATGATGATGATGATGATGATGATGATAATGATGATGATGATGATGATGATGATGATGATGATGATGAGAATAATAATAATAATAATAATAATAATAATAATAATAATAATAATAATAGTAATAATAATAATAATAATAATAATAATAATAATAATAATAATAATAATAATAATAATAATAATAATAATAATAATAATAATAATAATAATAATAATAATAATAACAATAATATAGTTGTCGTGATAACGATGGCGGAGTCGTTTGTGATAGTGATCTTGATTTAATTAATATTGTCGCATGGAAGAAACAGGAAGTCGTAGCCTTGGGCTTCTTGAAACCTTGAGGAGGGATCAATATATTGCTGGTATAGAATCTAAACACATTCCATTAAGATGTAACAAAAAATTTAGTTCTAATAAACCATTGTGGTTGACAAAAAAACGTTAAACGTACAATTAATAAGAAACATAAATTGTATAAGAAATTCAAAAAGTATCCTACAACAGATAATTTTCATAATTATGTCAAGGTTAGAAATAATACCAAATACACGATTCAAAATGCTGTGAACACGTATGAATGTACATTGGCACGAATGTAAGAGTTGTCCGGAAGGCTTTTGGAGATACGTAAACAGAAAGTTGAAAAGAACACCAGGTGTTAATGTATTACTGAAAGATGATGGTACCAAGGTTACTTCGGATATAGCTAATGTTTTAAATAATTATTTTTCATCTGTCTTTGTTCAAGAAGACACTACAAATATACCAACTTTCAATGTTACAAATCAATTAAACGTCCCCGATTTTTATATTACACAAGAAGACATACTTGCAAAATTGTTGAATTTAGACGTGACTAAAAGCATGGGACCCGATTCCCTTCATCCTGAAAGAAGTGGCCTTTGAAGTATCACAGCCGCTATCAACAATATATAATAAGCCTCTTGAATCTGGTACCTTACCCATTGAATGGAAACAAGCCAATGTTACTGCCATTCATAAAAAGGGAAGCAAACTAGATGCTGCAAACTATAGACCCATCAGCTTAACATGCATACTCTGTAAGGTTATGGAGTCTATCTTGAAAGACCGAATAATGGACTTTCTTGAAAGTCATACGATGCTAAACAATAACCAGCATGGTTTTAGATCAAAGAGATCATGCATTACTCAACTTTTACAGGTGATGGAGGATTTTACCAAGTTAATTGATCGTGATCAATGCATTGATGTTGTTTATCTTGATTTCCGCAAGGCTTTTGATTCTGTACCTCATGAGAGATTATTCATTAAACTAAAAGCATATGGATTTAAAGGGAATATCTTTAACTGGATTAAAGACTTTCTTAATAATCGAATACAAAGGGTCATTGTCAATGGTGTGGGGTCGGATTTTAAGCGGTGTACCCCAAGGAAGCGTATTGGGACCACTTTTATTTCTTTTATATATAAATGATTTACCATGTGGCATAAATTCAGCCTGCAAACTGTTTGCAGACGATACAAAGATCTATAGTACAACTGAACATCATAACATTCTACAAAATGATATATTTTCACTTTTCAAATGGTCTACAACATGGCATTTGGATTTTAATGTTTAGAAATGTTAAGTATTACATATAGGAAAAAATAATCCATGTCATAATTATTTTACCGATACTTCTGTCAAATCTACTTTCCGTTGTGTCTTATGAAAAGGATGTGGGAGTTACTTTTGATTCACATTTGAATTTTGATTTACATATTGATAATTGTGTAAGCCGTGCAAACAGAATGATGGGAATAATATATAGAACCTTTATAAGTCTTGATAAAACCACATTTTTATATTTTTATAAATCGCTCGTTCGACCAATTCTAGAATACGGAAATTGCATCTGGAGCCCATTATATAAAAGACAATCTATTAGTATTGAAAGTGTACAGAGGAGAGCTACCAAAAAAATTTATACAATACAGTATTTATCTTATAAGGAAAGGTTAGAATTTCTTGACTTACCCAGTTTGAAATATAGAAGAATTCGTGGGGATTTAATTCAGGTTTATAGATTGGTACATGGTATGGATAGGATAGACTTTTCTGATTAAGGGGACAAGTTTAAGATTTTTGTCTCTAGATGCAAAATAAACATAAGACAAAACTCGTTCGGTATTCGTATTGTTCAGAAATGGAACAGTTTGAAATTTGAAACAAAGAATGCAAAATCTATGGATTATTTCAAGGTGTTAGTAGACAGGGAATTATATGATGGGAGATTTATATATGACGAATAATACGTGTTTGCTCTGCTGTTGACATGGCTTTCAATCTTGTATGTATATATTATGCATTATTATATTATTATGGTTATCTTCTATACGCGTGTGTATGTGTGTGTGTGTGTGTGTGTGTGTGTTTGTGTGTGTGCTTTGTATGTCACGGTTAAAGATATATGTTTGTACACCACATGAGTACATTTAAGTTGAAATACTATCTTTACCACGTGTATCATTATTGTAATATTTAATCAATAGATTTATGGCATTACTAATTAATATTAAGGGCATTCAAGGGATCTTATCCTATTTTGCCATATACCACATGTTATGTTATGTTATGGTTTGAATTAAATAGATTAATCGCCTTGTCAAAACCATGACGTCGGATTTTTAAAAAAGAATAAAACAAAAAAAAAATATCAAAGCAAAGTAAAACAAAGCAAAGCAAAGCAAAACACAACAAAACAAAATCCTATCACAGATTTCTATAAACTCCCCCTCCAACCCCCCCCCCCCCCTCACACACACGCACCGAGTTTTAATATGTAAACAGACTGACGGGGAAAAACAGCAGTACAAAGACATTTCAAAAGTTATTATTATTATTATTATTATTATTATTATTATTATTATTATTATTATTATTATTATTATTATTATTATTATTATTATTATTATTATTATTATTATAACGACACAATCAGTCTGAAAAGATATTTGATACATTTTTTAGCATCAGTCTTGTGCTCTCTCCCTATATAAAAAAAATATGCGTCGATGTTATTCTGAATATTGACTCTATTTATTTTTAAAGTCATTTTTAAAATGTGTACCTTTTGAAATTAGATAGTATTATACGGCCAACGCTGTTCCCGGCGGCGAGCTCATTTAAACACATTAGTAACTTGAGAGAATATGATTAAAGAAGCCTTTTCCACGGACTTTACTTTGCGCCGGTTGCCTTCAGTGAGATTCGAATAAGAGACCTACAGCACCGCCACAACACAAGACTAGCTACACATCTGCACAACGCATCTGCTGAATTGGATCACCAATGTGAAGTCTGTGAGACCCAAAAATAGAATAGTGTGCCCGTTGAGCATTATATTTTTGCGTATTTTGCTCCCAGGAGCGCGATCACGATAAGGAAGGAAAGAAGCAATTTATCACATTGACACAAATTTAGCACCACAGCTATTTTATAATAATATAGAAGTATGCGCTTGGCTAAGAAGCTCATACCGGAAGTATAACGGATCAACACACAAAACTCTGTGTAATCATGAACTTTTATAGTCTGGATAATAAACGTGGATGGCAAAAAACAAAAACAAAGATCTGAATGACGTCATCTTCGCTCTATCTATAATATATAATAATTAAGGGTTAAATAGACAAATTGGCCTTTAAGCATCCTGTAAAGATACATCAAATCGACAATGGATCAAATATGAATCGGAAGCATAATGCTGAATGAGAAAGAGATGCATGAAATTATACGATTAGAAATGGAGAAAATTGAAAAAAAAAAAAAAAAAAGGATTTCATCAATCATGATGATACACACAGCGAGACAAATTAGCCATCGTAATAAATTATCTTTAGCTATCAAAATCATATTTAATTTTAGAGAGTTCAGCTCCCTATCTATGGCATTTTTTAAAAGCATTTATAATTTATCGTTTCCGCAGTTTTTGTATTGTAATTTAGACTATTCAATATTCTTACTGTTCTTGAAATAAATGAATGTGGGCGAATGGATGAATGGCATCTGGTTATAAATATTTCAAAATCATCACCTCGAGTGAACGTTATTCTTGAATAAATTAAAAAAAAAATATTTGTAATCAATATTATCTATACCATGAACTTGTTTATACAGCTGGATAAAGTCCCCTCGTTTTCTTCTATACTTCTGACTTAAAGAGAAATTCACGACCTTCAGTTTGGCAGGAAAACAGATGCCAGTTAAATCTATTGACCTAAATCACTAAGATCGATACGATCCTCATAATCGTGATCATGATTATCTGCAATTTCAACGTAAATTATGTGATATAGAGCAGTAAAGTTAGGTGCCCCAAACGTAAACAAAGGTCGAGAAGCACGTGGCAAACCACATGTTCCTGTCTTGACAGCTCACGTTCCAATGTAAATAATAGAAAAAAATAACCTTTAAAATTTGGCTGTTAGGTGGCAAAAGAAACACATATTCATAAATACTCGATCATGCATCAAATAATGTCTAGATATGGATATTTTATGGAACAAAAGGTAAAATTTTCTAAAATTTATCAAAAGTTACAGTCTATCTATTTTTAGACCAGAGCAAATTATTGCGCTGGTGTGAACAAAACGAGAATTATTCGGAGCCTGATTTTCATAATAATTTAGCCTTATATTATTATTTCTGCAACTGTTAGATTTTATGTAAACATATTTTCAATACTGAAAGTGTATTGCCTACAACTCAAACTACAAAATTGGGAGACCTATATTGTGCGTAAATTATTCCGGTCCCTAACGGAAATCACTAGCAACTTGTTATTGTTTACGTTTGGGGCACCTAACTTTACTGCTCTATTATTATTTGTACTTAACCAGCCATAGCCATCATAGGAAGTATCGTAATCGTCAGAACTGTCAGTATTAACTCCATCATTTTATTCAGTACTGTCACCATTATTCTATTACCTCACTATTTTCATCCACATTTTTTTCCCATCATCATAACTATTATAATCATTGCTCTGTTTTCCTAATAAAAATTGTGATCCATCGCATCGGTTATTTTTTGATTTACATGTTTTACGGCGCTTGTGACACTTAGGCCATTTCAGCGTCAGTACGTAAAGGGAAGAAAAAGAAATAGTAGAAAACATAATTCTAGATTTAAACTTTAAATCAGCAAAAAATGTAAGACAAAGGGAACTGGATCAAATGGGGGAAAAGAAGTAGATTCCGAGAGCTATCTATCAATGGTCTTAGTCTGAGATCACATAAAATTCACATCCATAAAACCCGCCCAGGATCCCACGAAGAGGAATTTTATTTTGGATGAAGAAAACTAAGTTAGTCTAAGCCTCAAAATAATAATAATACTGAAATGTCAGCTTTTTGAAATCACTATCCCATCTAATGACATGTATTTTGTCAAATTTTAAACGTTAGGTTTACAATTAAACTAATTTCATCTCGACATAATAACACTTTTAAACACAGTAGTAGTAGTAGTAGTAGTAGTAGTAGTAGTAGTAGTAGTAGTAGTAGTAGTAGTAGTAGTAGTAGTAGTAGTAGTAGTACTTCCTCTTCTTCTTCTTCTTCTTCTTCTTCTTCTTCTTCTTCTTCTTCTTCTTCTTCTTCTTCTTCTTCTTCTTCTTCTTCTTCTTCTTTCTCTCACTCTTTTTCGAAAGCGGATCCTAAAGCCTCGTTTCATGTAGCCTCTCAAATAAATTAAATGACGGAATTCCTTTCTGGCTTCTAACTGTGCCATGTGACGTGTCATCTGGATGTTCTCATTCGGGTTGTCATGTCGTGAGACCTTCTCCTTCTCCTTCGTCGTCCTCTGCTCTGCATGCCCTCGCATGAACCGCCCCATGCAAAGCTATTATATGGAATCGTGTCTTTTGCTATGGCCAAAATATGACAGCTTCATTTTCTTGATGGAACAGTTATAATCTTTATAGGGAATGAGATTAGCGAAAGAGTAGCGTCCCTTGATTGGACGTCACCGGTGGAGAAGTTATTTGTAAACAAACCAACTACAAGCCAAGCGCTCCAAATACAAAATTTATTATTCATATTTCTGTACGAAAATGCATCTCATTCCCTATAGATAGTTCGAAGATGACGTCACTCAGGTCTTTATTATTGTTTTTTGCCATCCGCGTTTATGAGTAATGCTCACTGAACTGTTTTAACCCGACTATAAACGTTCATGGATACACACAGTTTTGTGTGTTGGTCCGTTATACTTCCGGATGGCAATGTTATGAGCTTCTTAGCCAAGCGCATACTATCTATAGGGAAGCATAACTCAGTGGTACGGTCTTTGCTTCGTACACGAAAGGTACCGAGTTCGAATACCCGCTGCGCTGTGGGGCCTTCAGTAAGTCATTTAGCCCTAGCTCAATTTGGGGCGCTGCACTGCGGTCGACGCCTGGGCTATTTCAGTCTTCCCTTGGAATTGGTCCTAAAGATAAATATACCCCACGGGATGAATAGAGGTAATTTTATTTTTTATTTTGTTTATTTTTTTTAAAGATAAATAAACTCTACCGCTGTTAAACTATTCTCATTAATAAGTATGGATATACCTATTACACAGTATGTATTTATTATGACCCGTCGTCTCGAAAACGACAGTGTGCCAGGATGGAATGGACACTGAAAAGTGAATTTAACCAGTTGACTACCGACTCTGGAAAGACACGTATTTATACATTTGACCAGAAAACCCACCCTTCAAATATCGACCGATATAAATTACCCTCATCTTGGCAACAAAAAAACCCCTCTCAAACCTGGTACCTTTTAAACAAAAATACATGTACATATTCATAGCGCATTGAGCACCTTTGAGTGGAAGTGTGCGCTTTATAAATGCTTCTAAGAATGGAAGTGTGCGATTTATAAATGCTTCTAAGAATGGAAGTGTGCGATTTATAAATGCTTCTAAGAATGGAAGTGTGCGATTTATAAATGCTTCTAATTTATCTTTTTATTATTTCCAGAGCACAACAGTTTCCTGGTTAAATTGGAATGATAACTTCTTGTTTGTTTTTTTTTTTGGGTTTTTTTTTTAATTTAAAAAGAACTAGTATTTATTCTCCATCATAAAGAAAACAAATCAACCTTGAGTTTCATATTCTCATGAATATGAATTCACTTTTCCTTTTTGTGCGCTATGTGGTTTTGTGGTTCCACTCTCGTCTTCGGATTGGTAAGGCCAGGGTTCGGTTCCCGCTCTGAGCGGCGCATAGTTGAGTCCTTGAAAAAATATCTTTACTTACATTATCTCAGCGTCCTCAAGTGTAAAATGAGTACCTTGCAGTTAAAAAAAAATGTATATAAATAAATTCACAAGTTTGTAATTTTTAAAATAATCTTGTTCACCCCAGCATAACAATGCTTTGGGATGGTGAGTAATATCTTGTGATATCGCAAGACTGGCTCGGTGGCTCAGCGGTACGGTTTCTGTTTCGTCTTGTCACAAGTCAAAGGATGTGTACAAACTTGAGGTTTTATAAAGCACAATATTCAATAAATACTAGAAGTGCCTAAATGAATCAATAAATTGGAAAGAAAGATAAACAGTTTGTTTTGTGTTGTTCCCTTATTTATGAGTCACATTTGCTCCCTTAATCTTTCTTTCCAATATTCACTAAATGTGCTTAAGCGCTTTACAAGGGATCCTTAACCTTCAGCAAAACTTAACACGTTGGACGAGACTAACGTCTGTTAGGCGATATTGCAATTTTTGCAAAGAACGCCTAACAGGCGACTGGTACTGTCTGAAATGGAAATTTGGTTCCTTCACCCTGCTGGAGGAATAAACGAAACACTATGAAACGCATTGAGCATGGTAAAACTGTAGAAATGCGCTATGTAAATGTTCATAATTATTTCATTTCATTTGTTATATGACCGTCTCGGGTCAGCCCCAACATTAAAAAAAAAGAATTTCAGGTCTGATAACATTTTGTTATGGACTCTTTGTTGTAATGGAAATACTCTCATACCAACGCAAAATATTGTCCATTACAACAATGTTAAACACGCCCATAATTGTATTCGGTTATCAGACCTGAAAATATGCACACGTCGGTCATCCCTAATTTAATTGCCCATAATCGTGTGAGTGTGACGTATCGACTCAATATGGTATCACGTAAACCAGATCCCCTAAAGGAATTATAAATAAAGTTAATATAACCTTACGCCGCAAACCGGCTATTTTTTTCGAGATGGACCCGTTGTCCCCCCCCCCCCCCCCCCCCCCACACACACACACACTCACACACAACCCCCTTGCCCGACAATATTTTGAAGCCAAAATGACCAGAAATGTGAAATGTTTGTTTTTGCCACTTTCAGAAACTCTATCCGTGCGCCTATGTGTTCATGTGGTATGACACTCGCTTTTGGACAGGAAGGTCCTGGGTTCGAGGCGCGCTCGGCGCATAGTTGTGTCCTTGGAAAAGGCTCTTTAGTTACATTCTCTCACCGTACTCAGGTGTAAAATGAGTACCTGACCGTTAACAACGTTGTCTCTGTCCGAAAAACATTGTAATATCGCATATTAGGCGTCATTTCTCGTCCTGCATGTTAAGTGTTGTTGTTTGCTTGAGACCCCTTGTACAGCGCCATTAGTGGATATTGTACAAAATAAATGCTCCAGTTTTTCTATTTTTTTCCCCACAAAATATTCGATTTAGAGACTCTAAGCCACCCCGACAAAATAATGTTTTGCATGGTGAAATGTGTAATTTTAGTCTGTCAGTTATTTGCTTACCAAGAACATGAAAAAAAGCGCAAATAGTGGATATTGCACTATATAAATGCTTTAGTTTTTCTTTAAAAAATTCACAACAAATTCGATTACCAAGAACATGAAAATTGCCACATCTCTTACGACAGCAACCTACATTTTTAAAATTACATGTTATTATTGTATTGACATCTATCTTACTCATCAAAACACTTGAAGATGAATCTTTGTTATAATTACACACTGTGTTTGTAACTTACGATGATGTTTCTCAAGAAAATTATACACGGTGCGTCATTCTTCCTCTTGAGATTATGCATTACATAAAACAATATATTTGTGTATGTAGTCGATGAGTCTGACTTAATAAATGGCGGGTATGGTAAATAAAAACTTAACCTAAGTTTCAGGTTTTATATATATATATATATATATATATATATATATATATATATATATATATATATATATATATATATATATATATATATATACAGGTCTGACAACCAAACACAATTATGGCGTGGGCCTGATTTAACATTTTTTGCAATGGACAATACTTTTGCGTCGGTTTGAGAGTAATTCCATTGTACCTACTTACTATCTTAATCCTCTTCGGGCCTTAAAGCACATAGGGCACCAATCAGACGCCTCCATTTTTGCTGTCGGCTGCTTTTGAGATGGCTGTATTCCAGGACAGCCTACTTCCTTTATTTCTTTTCCCATGCTCCTTCGCCAGATTTCTTTGGGTCTTTCTCTTCCCATCTGCTGTCAAGTACAGGGCTGTCTCGAGAAGTCACCCTTTTCACATTCTGACACATGACCCAGCCAACGCCATCTTCTTCTCTTTATTTGGCTTTCAATTCTAGTGAAGTCAGCTTTCTTTATAAGACCACTGTTTTTATTTTTTGTAGGCCAAAATACGGTGAACATTCTTTTAGACACTTGATTTAAAAGGTTTCTGGTTTCTGTGTGATATGGAGGCTGTCATTTTCCAGCTTTCACTTCTATAAAGCAGTACACTTAAAACATTGCTTCTCTATATTTTCAGTTTAGTCCGTCCCATTATCAAAAAGCCATTAACAATAATATGAGTTATCAGACCTGCGTCGTTTCGTATTCTTCCCTATAAATTCAATATTTAGCGACTAAACCATCCTGATAAGATATCGTTTCAAGACGATGTACAGGTCTGATAACGGAATGCAATTATGGGTATGATTTAACATTGTTGTGATGGAGTATGCGTATGATATTATATGTGTGGCTTTGTGGTCGATATCGTAAGACAATCGGTTTGAATCCTCTCGTGCCCTCGCAAAGTTGAGTTCTTGGAATGAAAGGCATTTTACTCACATTCTTTTTTCATCGCATTCAGGTGTAAAACGAGTACCTAGTCAGTAGCAGCGTTTTCTCTGTAGAAAAAAATAATCGTAATAACACGCCTTACAGACGACATGTCTTGTTCTATAATATTAAAGTTTTGCTGTTGTCTTGGGACCTCTTGCAAAGCGCGTTGAGCACATTTAAAGGATATACACCTGAGTATGGTGAGAGAATGTGAGTAAAGAGCCTTTTCCAAGGACTCAACTATGCGCCGAGTGGCGAGGCTCTAACGCAGGACCTTCCGATTCGAAAGCGAGTGTCATACCACCAGACCACATAGCCGCACGCAATCAATCGATCAGATATCACCGGTAATTTTTTTTAGATTATAAAAACGAAGAAGAAAGGGAGTGTTATCATATCTCTGGGCTATCAGACCTGCGAATATGTACACTTTATCCCACATAGATCAAACAACACAATTCATAATTTGCTTTACCAACGTATTTTAATTTCCTTTGAATTTTTTTTATACAGTGGCATAAATCATTGAGGAAAAAAAATAGTGAACTTTCGGCCCCTGATGAACTTTATTAAATTCACAAAATGTTTTAAAACAAAATAAATTTACTATTAATGTTATATTACTTATACATAATTTATCAGCAACGAAATAAAGAAATTATCAAAGCTTGACCAGACAGACATCAAACAATCATCGCCCTTTTAACTCACTCCTCACCGACCATTTTCCGCAATGTACCAGAAACCTCATACCCTAGGTATCTTAAAATTAATCAGTACATGATATTATACACCGACCATTTTCCGGATTGTTCCAGAAACCTTATACTCTAGGTATCTTAAAATGAATCAGTACATGATATTATACACCGACCATTTTCCGGATTGTTCCAGAAACCTTATACTCTAGGTATCTTAAAATGAATCAGTACATGATATTATACACCGACCATTTTCCGGATTGTTCCAGAAACCTTATACTCTAGGTATCTTAAAATTAATCAGTACATGATATTATACACCGACCATTTTCTGGATTGTCCCAGAAACCACATACTCTATCTCAAAATGAATCAGTACATGATAATTTGCATAATTTTGTTCCTCAAAACAATATTTAAAAGACAGTACTAGGTTCTCATAACTATAGAAAAATATGTCTTCAAATTTTGGTAAGAGTGTAAAAGTTATCTGAAAGAGGAAAATGTTGGCTATATCGTAACGGATGTGACTATTATCTTGTAGTTGGTAAGGAGAGGGTTAAGGTTAAATCGAAGTGCGAATGAATGTCAGACAAAACCATGAAAGAAAAAAGCCACCGGAGCGAGACAGGTGACATAACCTAAATAAATAGAGAACAAACAGCTTATGTCATAGTCGACGTGCTCATATTTGCAGGTCCGATAACCGAACGTAATTATGGGCTTGATTTTATTTAACATTATTGTAATCGACAACATTTTCGTTGGTTTGACAGCATTTCCTTTTCATTACAACAATGAGCCCAAAATAATGTGGGTAATCAGACCTTCAAAGATATACACGTCGGTCATACTCAATCCAAAATGCAAATATGTGAACCACCGCCTCGAAACAGTATCAGATCGGTGTGAACAAGATCTTTAATTATGATTCTAAAGTTTAAAAAAAACCCAGTTTATATAGTATTTTGCCGTTTTAACAAACTACATCTATTTTGTCCTCATCAAAACAAAGACAAATAGACTTATTAATTCAAATCTCGTATTTATGTCTCTAAATTTGAATGTTGTGCAACTAATTTATCACCCCGACACAGTGCCGTTTTGAGACCGTCTCACAACGGTATTATGACGGGGTAAAAAAAAAAAAAGAAAGAAAGAAAGGAAAAAAAAAAGAAAGAAAGAAAGGAAAAAAAAATGAAGAAGACAGACTGATGAGAGAGGAAGCAACAGTCAAATATTGTTATAGTTGTGATATCGAATCATTGATTCATTACAATTGTGTAAAATACACACTGTTATCTATCAATGTTAGTTTAACTTCCTTGATAATAAACAAGAAATGAAGTGAGTAGGAAAGTGCTAGAAGACAATAAAGAGAATAAACATTTCGCTGCGGCGATGGGATCTCGAACCCGCGACCTTCCTGGTACAACTCGGCTTGGCCGAGGAGAGGGTGGCTCTTCTGTTTCAGCTATCCACCACTCCTTGAGTGACCTTCTGCCTTCAACCGGTATAATGTCCACATTATATATTTTAAAAAAATTAAAATTCATGCACTTAATCCGTCTTATTCTTTTCTTTTTTTTTTTTTTTATACTATAGAATGTTGACGTCACTTCGTCTTTTTTGTATTTAGTTTTAGACCGTCAATTTGGGTGATTAGTTCTCACTAAAGTATATTAGACAAAGTGTTCACATAGTTTCTGTGTTTTTGTACGTTCAACTGGCGGGTAGATGTTGTGAGTGTTTGACTTAGGCGCATAGCGTCGAAAGAAGAATCGAAATCGTCAGCTCTTTTTCATTACTTTTAGACTACAAATCTTCAAATAATATGCTCAAAGTTTTGTCAGTATGTCCTATTGATCTAGCGGGCAGAACAGATGAATATTTACTTAAACGCATAGAAGCAAGGAGATGGATGACCGTGACAGAAAATCAGCAGCAGAGAGTTGGAGGACAATACTACTTCCGGAAAGTAAATGAACCCAGAATTTGATGATGATGATGATGATGATGATGATGATGATGATGGCAGTATCGATAAATTTTATCTATCACATATTACCATTTTGAGACGGTGGACACAATTTATTTTATTTTTTTCCCCCAGATTTAAAATAACTTCTGTATAGACTGCAAACTCATTCATAATGTTCACGCATGATCATGATTTTAAACAAACAAAAAGTTTCTTTTTTTTTTATATAAAAGGACAAAATCACATGAGACAATGAGCGACAATGAAGACTTGTAAACTGTTATCTGTTCATCTTGAAGACTCAAACCTGAGGCTGCCTTCCCTCAACATTTTAGCGACCTGGGGATGAAAAAGATAATGAACATCAGTTAACTTTATATTTTCTCAAAAAATATCTTGAGCATTAGAATTTATATTGCACAATATCTATCAAACATGCTCAAAGCGTTTTACAAGAGGTCTAGAGCCAACAACAACACATAACATTTAGGACAAGACAAGGCGCCAGTAAGGCTTTTATTTATACATGACGATATCTCTGAATTTTAAGTGATGTTTTAACGGTTTTACTGTTTTGTTTCGGACTCAAAACCCTTCTTCAGCCAAAAACAAAGACATGAAAAACATTAATACGACAATTAAAATCCAGAACGTATGTTAAGCGATGTGCATTGACAATTTTACTGGCTTTGAGCTTATTATTTTGTTGTTTTCTTTTAAAAGCTTTTATACATTCATTTTTGTGTATTAATTTTTACAGTTCACAGCTTCTAGCAGCTTAGTATTCCCATGAATAAATTCGTTTCCTTTTAGTGGGCGTGTGTTTACACACTAAGGATGTACAAGAATCTAATTTTGCAACGCATTCTGTGCGGAAGTAAACTCTTAATGGTCTGACGCCTGCTAGAATACAGCGATATATATATATATATATATATATATATATATATATATATATATATATATATATATATGTGTGTGTGTGTGTGTGTGTGTGTGTGTGTGTGTGTGTGTGGCTATGTGGTCTTGTGGTACGACACTCGCTTTCGTATCGGAAGGTCCTCGCTCGGCGGATAGTTGAGTCCTTGGAAAAGACTCTTTACTCACATTCTCTCATCATACTCAGGCGTAAAATGAGTACCTGGCCGTCAACGGCGTTGTCTCTGTCCGAAAAAATTGTAATATCGCCTAACAGGCCGAAACAAGCTTCTGTCCTGCGCCATCCTTCCACATTCAGTCACGTTATTCGTCCATTCGCCGCTGATGCCTTCTGTTTCATATTAATTTGTGGCTACAAAGTCAGTTTTTGCACCGAGTTCATCCCGTCATAATACCGGTTTGAGAAGGAAAGTCGTATATACTCTTCGCATATACGTGCGGCTATGTGGTATGTGCGGCTATGTGGTCTAGTGGTATGACACTCGATTTCGGATCGGAAGGTCCTGTGTTCGAGCCTTGCTCGGCGCCTAGTTGAGGCCTTGGAAAAGGCTCTTTACTCACATTCTCTCACCATACTCAGGTGTAAAATAGCGTTGTCCATCTCAGAAAAATTGAAATATCGCCTAACAGGCGTCATGTCTCGTTCTACATGTCACGTGTTGCTGTTCTACAGGGACCCCTTGTTAAGAGCCTTGAGCACGTTTAGTGGATATTGCGTTATTTAAAAAAGCTCAAGTTATTTTTAAAGAACAGAGTGTGAGGCTAAAATTGTTTCGTACAGTCCATGTTAAATATTTGCCAAAGAGTACAAAATTACTGGCAAATCTAAAAATTATAAAACTATTTTTTACAGTCTGATACTTGCAAACTTGCAAACCTTTCTTAAATTAAGGGTAATTATATCACCCGTTAACTAAAGTGATTTATTTTGGATATCTGGTAGGGCATAATGATCGGCCTTTCACGTCGGGAATCGCTATGTGGGCGCCCTATTGCCAGATTCATTTGCGCGCACCTACAGACTTTATAACTCGATCGATTTTGATCGTCGTTGGCTTAAAAGATGCGTCTCCATCTGTTTATATCTACATTACGGAAGTATAATACGTATAGATAGTATGTGCTTGGCTAAGAATCTCACGATATTGATATCAGGAAGTATAACGGACCAAGACACAAAACTGTGTGTAACCATGAACGTTTGTAGTCTGGTTAATACAATTTAGTGAGAATTACTAATTAACGCAAAAAGCAATAACAGAGATCTGAATGACGTCAACTTCATACTATCTATAAGAGATGAGTGTCTATTTGTAATGGTCTATATTTTCCTGTAAATATTGCGGGTCCTGAGAATGGTCGGAATTATAAAATTAAAGGTTGTTTTTGTTTTGAAGTTTAAGGAACAAAAAAACTCTCTCCCCGTCTTCTTGTGCATTTCTTATAACTCAAGTTTTATAAATCAAATTATAAGCAATAGATTCATCCGATGTTAACATACAGGTATGATAGCCGGACGCATTTGGACTCAATAGTCTGATGAAGTCCGCCAAGCAACGAGCAGCTTGGTTCTAAACAAAGGAAATCGGTACTTTTTATTCTTCATGCTGGCTAGAACTTTTTCACATGTCATGTGATCATAATGTAAAAAAAGTCAAAACATGATCAGATTTATAATATTTTTCTCCTCTGGATACACTTTTATGCTCGTCGGAGAAGCAAGTCATAAGGGCGTTCTCCATTGTTCCGATAGTTAGAACCAGTTACTAAATTACTATGCGTCATTACAAGGGAAGTGACGTCACGACTGTTGAAGCCTGTTGTGGGCTCTCGTTTTAACAGTGCTGTAAAGGAAACATGAGCTGGTTGATCATAATATTACAATGATCCTGATGACAATTGCTATGCATATCCGCCTTCAAGTGTTTCAGCTGAGTGCCTATGTTATGATTATTTTTAGGTCTGATAGCCGGACGCAATTATGGCCTTCATTTAACCTTGTTGTAATGAGCATCATCATCATCATCATCATCATCATCATCATCATCATCATCATCATCATCATCATCATCATCATCATCATCATCATCATCATCATCATCAACATCATTATCATCATCATCAGTACCTTCATCATCATCATCATCGTCATCATCATCATCATCATCACCATCATCATCATCATCATCATCATCAGTATCATTATTATCATCACCACTAGAGAGCTAAGAGCCCAATGTCGAGTGTCGTGAAGCAAAGCCACACAAAGCGAAACTACACATGGCAAACCTTCTAAGTTGAAAGAAAAATGCTTGCCCCTATCTAACCTTAGATGTATTAATTTTTTTTATTAAAACAAAAACAAAACAAAGACCAAAACAAACAAACACACAATGAAGAAAAATAAAGTTTAAGCAATCAAAAACAAAAACAAAATAAAATAAAACAAAAACAACCAAAATTAAAAAAAAAAAACACCCCAAAAAAACCCACCTCCAAAACAAACAAAAATACAACAACAAATCAAAAACAAAACAAAAACAAACTAAATCGACTGCAGAGAAAGCTAGACGAAACCACCAGAAAACTACCATATCTGGATTCAAAACCAACACTTTAAAAAAAAATTGGCCAGAAAACTTTTCCTTCGCTGTCGATTAAAATGACCCTCATATTGTCAGAAATCCTCAAATATGGGATTTCCCTTAAAATATTCATTGAAGTCCCAGGTTTGAAAGTTTTTGACACGATGAGGGTAATTTTAATAGATCGATGTTTGAAGGACACGTTTTCTGGCCAAAATCTGATTTTTTTTTCAGAGTACGGCACAATAAGCTTTAGACCGATTGAAGGATTACTTGAACTGAAAGAGGAAGTAAATTTCACAATAAATGAGAGTAACTCAAGGACGAAGGAAAATCCCCCGATATCGAAAATACTTCTGTAAAATTTTAAGGGTGTTCTTAGAAAATGGGAACCAGAAAGATTAACAGATAACAAACGGGTACGTACAAGAAATAGAAATAGTCGGGGAAATATTTTAGCAGTTAAATCAAATTTATGTTGTGTTTCACTAGTTTCACTATAACTTCACAACTCTCTCCACCCTCCCCCGGCTTCAAAGAAAAATAAAATCCCCAACACCCTCTCGACATACATTAACACATATAACTACAAATACAAACACACACATACACATATACATACACACACCCCCGCAAAAACACACACACATACACACACATACACACACAGACACACCCACACCCACAAGACAATAAATTCAATATAATGAAGTGCAAGCCCATTATTTTTGACATTCAGACTTGCACGGGGAATGAATCAACGACGTACTCTGTCCAGAAGATCGATTTCAACCCTATAGCAAATCACGTCACAATGAAAAAAAATGTGTCACCCGCTTTCTCAAATTTCGAGCTTTTATAGCGCAATATCCACTAAACGCGCTCAAAACACTTTACAAGGAGTCCCTAGCCAACAGCCAACAATTTGTCTTTAGGGTCTATTCCAAGGGAAGACTGGAATAACCCAGGCGTCAGCCGCAGCGCAGCGCCACAAAGTGAGTGAGCTAGGGTGAGGTGACTTGCTCAGGGTCACACAACGAAGCGGCTAATCGAACTCGGTACCTTTTGGGTATGAAGCAAAGACCGTACCGCTGGGCCACGCTGCCCCAATATTATAGCCACCGATCTAAAACAATAAACAAAACTCCCCAAAAAATAAAAGTTAAAAAAAAAATTATTAAAAATAAAAACCTCAAAAAATTTTGTCTTTCCTATAGCTTTAATTCTAAATCACATTTCCTGGTCTGGGTCATCCTGACACAATGTACACCGTCTCAAGACGCCGAGCTCAAATATCTCACCCACCACGCCAATGTGGTATTATGTCGGACCGGAATGAACCGGCAGATACAGAAAATGATGGGACCCCCCCCCCCCCCCCGTCTCAAAACCGGATTATGTCGGAATGAATTGGATGCTGGAAATTGAATTTATCGTCACACATTAAATTACATGAAACTTGAGTTTAATTTCTATTTGTTATGATGGAGAATAATGACAAACTTTCTTAGATTGCAAGAAAACACAAAGTTATTATTTCTGATCATTTTAATTCTATGGGGGTCTCGATAGCTCAGTTGGTAGAGCACTCGCTTCACATGCAAAGGGAACAAGATCAATCCCGGTTGCAGTCGAGTTAGTATTTTATTTTTCTGACCGCTCCGTCTACCCAACAGTAAATGGGTAGCTGGGTCTCTTTGATCTGGCGGAAAGTACTTTGCGATAGACAAACGTCCTATCAAAAGGATAGCAAGCTATTGCTATTGTCCGGGATAAACTCCAACTCCATGGGCTAAATAGCTCCGAAGGACTACTTTAAAAAAATGAATCCTATAATACTAATACACTTCCTGAGGTACAATTCCTCCCGTTCAAAATATCGATTTAAGACGGTGGGTCAGATTTGAACTTTACTGACCACCGGGTGACCTTCAAGTGGTCGAATTGAATTTCCAATCTACCAAATTATTTTTCACGAAAATTACGCTTACCAACTGAGAAAAAAACCCCCACAAAACTTTTACATAACTGTGAAATAATTACAGTTGTTATTTTCTTTTTAAAAAGTTCCCTTTTTTGACACCAGGGAGTGACTCCACTCCACCAAACATTCCCTAAAACACACCCTGAGATCTGACAATGGATCATTCATTCAATTGACTCGTCAAAAATGTATATTAAGTTTGATAAGATTTTTCATTGCATAGTTCAACAATTAAAAAAAGAAACAAAGCAACAAGAAGACAGAGACTGAAATACGGAGACGGGGAAACTTCGAGGGTGGCAAAAGGATTTTTATTAGAACTGACGATGCGTATCTAGATCATGTCAAGTCGGTAAACATACTCTCGCTTATATTATTTCTAATAAAACTTAAAGTTGGCATGTGTTTTTGAAGCTTTTAAACGTCAGATGATTGAATGCGTCTCATTACATTCTGTCAAACAGACTATAAACTTTGAAGGTTATGCATACTCCATCAATACTCAAATGCGATGTTTACAGGCTCGACAATGCGTAGATATAGAGCTCCTAAGTTTCTTATCCTGATATCATTATTTTAGTCTTGGGTGAGGGTTTGACCATGGGTAATCAATCAACCGTATCAAAACGATAGAAACGTCGTGGGTGAATTGGCTGCTTGAGTTTCAGTTTCGATTTCTTTCAATAAGATTTTCAAGTCGAAGTTCTAGATTTTAAATAAAGTGTGTATCAAATGGGTATACTTGCATCAAATGGGGCCAGAGAAAGCTAGGAAGTAAAAAAAAAAAACTATGGAAAAACCTCCCGATCCCATCTAAACCGTTTCTGATTGATTTTACCTGTTGATTTTTTAATTGGAATAAAAAATATGTTAATGTATCTTTTACACTGGCAATTCTCTAAAGATAAACCATTGAATTGTATTGTTTCATAATATATGTTTTCCAGATCTTTATGTTTGTTCCCTAATTTGTCACCCCGTCATCATTCTAAAACTGAAAGATTGTTTGATTATATTTCTTCTTCTTCTTCTTCTTCTTCTTCTTCGTTCCCGTCGCGTCACATGGTCAGTCCGGTCTGGTGAATGAAGCCCAAAGTGGTCCTGAGGTCGTCCTCACTAAGAGAAGGACACTCTGAGCAAAAACCCGGACAGATGGAGTTCGTAAACGGGGGACCGCAATCCATCTAAGAGAAGGACACTCCGAACAAAAACCCGGACAGATCGAGTTCGCTAACAGGGGACCGCAATCGATCTAGGAGAAGGACACTCTGAAGCAAAACCGCCACTGCCTTGTGGACAGACCTTGGATGGTCAAAGGCTAGGGAAGCAAATCCTGAAAAACAGCACGCCGAAGACAGAGCAGCCGGGCCGGAAGGCGCAAATATCACAGGAAACTGGAAACTGCCACTGCATGCTTAAATCCCAATATGACACGTTTGATTATATTTGATCTAGCGTCTATAACAGTATTATGTTGGAGTGATTTAGAGGGTATTTCTTTTTTTTTACGAAACCCACCGGAACCCGACGAAACCCGACAAAGTTATGGGAAGTAGGCAGCAGTTGGAAGTGAATCAGGGACTCAGAGAAGTGTATACAAGTGGGAAGTGAACCTGGGACTAAGGGAGGAGGAGGGTGGTTCTTTTTTACGAAACCCGCCGAAACCCGACGGTAAAAAAGAGACACCGTGATTTAGATGTACAACAGAGAATTCAAAGATATTATGGATACGGGACTTTGGTTAAGTCTATGATATGCTTTATTGAGGACAATAATAGATGAAGTTCGGTGAAACCACGAAGAACTAAAATCTCATATTATTTCTTGTTACTTTTAGAATCACTATTTACTACCATGGTTCATATCGTCATTAAAAATACCGTATGAATTTAACCTTATTGAGATAGTGAATTTATCCAATCGTCTAACATTAACATTATATCGCGTGAACTTAAAACTTAAAATTAAAAAAAATAATTTAAAGTTTAACTTGTACAATTTATGTTAAAATGTAAACAAATGTCTTCACTGACGAGATAAAATTCTATACCTTAACAACCCCCAACCCCCCCCCCCCCTCCCCTCAAAAAAAAAACCCCAAAAAAACAAACAAAAAAAAACAAAACAACAAAAAAAAAAAACCAACAAAAAAACAAAAAAACAAACAAACAATAAAACAAAAAACCATAACAAACAAAACAAACAACAACCACAAAAACTAAATAAAAATAAACAACAACAAAAAAAACCCAACAAAAAAAACAAAAAAAAAAACAACAACAAAACAAACAACAACAAAAAATCCCCAAAACTTTGTAAAATTTTTATATCCTTGATTAATTTGACTTCAGAAACTCAGTTTTCTTCATGTAGTTCATTCACTGCGACCGACGTGTACATATATATGCAGGTCTGACACCCGAATCATTTATGGGCCTAGTTTAACATTGTTGTAATGGACAATATTTTGCGTCATTTTTGTTTTTCTTTGTTTTGAGATTTCCATTAGAACAATGAGCTCTAGGGAATTGGGTTATCAGATCTGCTTATAAATCGACTGCGACAAAAAACCGAAACCAGTTGGACGCAATGGATCACATAATGATAATATATATATATAATATATATATATATATTATAATATATATATATATATATATATATTACAGATTTTAAACACAATCAGCCAAGATTGAGGAATGGATGCAAACATTAATTATTGGGATTCCCACACGCATTGTTTGAAATGTATCGTGACTACGTCAAAAGAACCCGGAAACTAAAACACAAACGACAATGCTGCATTCCGTACTCTGGAAAAACCCATATTTAAAAATTTGGACAGAAAACTCGTCCTTCAAATATCGATCGATTTAAATAACCCTCATCTTGGTAAAAACTCTCAAACCCGGGACTTCACGAAGACCGCCAGGAACAAACAGCAGCAGCAGCTGGAAATCTTTATATTTTAAAATTTTGGAAAAAGGAAAATACAGATTTTTTCTTCACCCATCGAGTCTAGATGAGTATAGTACGGCTTCACATTCTATTCTCTGTTCTGAATCGTGAAATCGAGATGTACTGGTATGTAGTTCTAATAACCCAAATTGTTATTTATGGTCTCATTGTTTAATGGAAATACTTTCAAACCAACGCAAAATTTTGTGCATTGCAAAAAAAAACAAACAAAAAAAACAAAACAAAACAAAACAAAAATAAAGAAAAAAATTAGCTCTTATATAGAGCAATATCCACTAAACATGCTCAAATCGCTTTTCAATGGGTTCCTGGCCAACAGCAACCTTTAACCCGTAGGACAGGACATGTCGCCTGTTAGGCGATATTACAATTTTTTTCGGATAGAGACAACGCTGCTAACGTCCAGGAACTAATTTTACACCTGAGTAATGTGAGTAAAGACCCTTTTCACGGATTCAACTGGACTACATAGCCGCCCACAACAGTATAAATCAAGCCCATACGCGCTCGGTTATCGGACATGCAATAATGTGCATGCATGTTGAATCAAATTAAACGTCAAAATGAGATCCATGAGAATCACCCTTTATCTTTACTTATTCTTTTCTTTTTTTTTTTTAACTTATCATTTATGTTGAGTATAATTGCTAAGTGTGCTAAAACAGCTATACAAGATGTCCCAATCCTATGACAAAACTTAACAGTAGGACGAGTTATGTCGCCTGTTGGGGGCAATAGTTGGTAGAGCATTCGTTACACACGCAAAGGGGCAGAGATCGATTCCGGGTGAAGTGGATATTTTTTTTCTTACCCCCCTCTCCACCCACCAGTGATTGGGTAGCCGGGTCTGTTTGATATGGCGGAAAGTATTTTGTGCAGCAAGCTACTGCTCTCGTCCTTTTCACGCTATTGAAACCGGGATAAAATACGTCATCAAAGGCTTAATGGCTCTGAAGGATTACTGTTTTTTTTTTTTTTTTACAACTTTGAATGCGCTGTCCTCTGTGAGACTCAAACCAAAGACATATCGGTTCAAGGTGGGAATCAAACCACACAACCACAAAGCGTACTACAATATATCTATTAAGGGGCGGTTTTGGTCTTTTCTAAAAAAAAATTAATAACCTATATTGGGCGGTTTTAATCATTCTGTATCGCCAATATAGGTTAAAAAACAACATTTATGGTGACAAATTTTAATTATCTGTGTTGATACCCATTTTGCGATCTAATTTGGGGGTTTGACTTCAAAAAATATAACAATCTTGTGGCAAACGTTCCACAAAAACTAATGAAGGATTGACCTCCGTATTCTTCCCTCTTGTCAACATTGTACCATAGTGTGTCACCATAAAGAGATTTTACGGCTTTAGCTTATGGAATTTTTATTCGATCATTACAAAGTTGAGAATCAAAATGTTATGACAAAATTGATGTAAAAAATTCAGATTTAGGATTATAATTTAAAATTCACAAATCTTATCAAAAAAAATCTCTCTATGGTGACATAATACATTATCTCTGTCATAACTGTGGAAATTTTCAGACAATTTCATTGAATAGATTCTGAGAAACGTTTGACACAGTTTCCCATACCCTTAGAAAAATGACATATTGAGAAAATAGCAAAATGGCTTCCCGTTTTTCACACATTTCTTACTACCTGTACCATTTTCGACTGTGTATTTCGTGCCTTTAAAGTCTACTTTAAGAATTTGGACTTCAATTATATTATTTCTAAGATAATAAAATATCATTTTCCACCAAAATCTCAAAATCAAATTTTTGAAGGATTTTCCTAATAATTAGACCAAAACCGCCCCTTAATAGATAAGAATAACAATAATTAGCATCACAAAGTGTAGACATAGCTCCGTCTCATACACATGAGATGATGATAACTAAATGACAATATAATAATATTATTGTTATACCATTTTCTTGAGCTTCATAAGTAAATTACTCCTGATCTACTAGAACGCAATAGGTCATACAGGATAATTTGAATATATATATATATATATATATATATATATATATATATATATATATATATATATATATATATATGACGCAATGTGCACTTATATGCAGGTCTGATAACCCAAATTGTTACGGGCGCAATTGTATTGGTAAATACTCTCGGATCGACACAAATCATTGTCCATTACAACACTGTTAAATCAAGCCCTTAAATGCCTTCGATAATCAGACCTGCATGTGCACATAGGTTTGACTATATGACACACATACTGCATTATTTATGTAGATACGAAGATATTTTTCTATTGATCTATGTCTATTTTACCAAATTATTCATTTATCAACTTATTCCCCCATTTACTTATTTATTTACTTATCTATTCGCTTTTTTATCTACATACGTGTCTATTTACGAATTTATCTATTTACTTATCTATTTATATATTGATTATTTTACATATCTATTAACTTCTTTATTGAATTATTTATTGACTGGTTCATTTATTTATTTGTTATGGGTACATTCTTTTTACAAGTGATAATGACAAGACCCTGGTGCACATCTCAATTTACGAGTAACATTGTTTTGATGAACACTATTTAGCGTTGGTTTGAGAGTAGTAGTCTCATCACAACAAAAGAGGCCATAACGAATTGGATTATTAAAAAATGAGCTTTTATATAGATAGTATGCGCTTGGCTAAGAAGCTCATAATATTGCCATCCGGAAGTATAACGGACCAATACACAAAACTGTGTGTATCCATGAACGATTATAGTCAGGTTAATACAGTTCTGTGAGCATTATTCATAAACGCGGATGGCAAAAAAAAAAAAAAAAAAAAAAACAATAACAAAGACCTAAGTGACGTCATCTTCGAACTATCTATAGCGCAATATCCACTAGACGTGCCCAAGGCGTTTTACAAGGGGCCAACAGAAACATTTAACATTTAGGATTGGACATATTTTTTTTTGGACAGAGACAACGCTGTTACCGGCTTGGTACTCATTTTACACCTGAGTACGGTGAGAGAATGTGAGTAAAGAGTCTTTTCCAAGGACTCAACTATGCCCGAGGCTTGAACCCAGGACCTTCCAATCCGAAAGCGAGTGTCATACTACTAAACGACATAGTCGCACAAAGAGGCCATAACAAATTGGATTGTCAGACTCGTAATTTAGTACGTGTCCGACGAAACTCAACTTGCACATATGAAAAAAAAAATACATGAGTACACGCCGGAGAATCCCTGAAAATAAACTTGAACGTGATCTTGAACACTTTCTCTTTTTGATCTAAATTGACATAGCCTAGTTGACGACATGATAATTAAACAGCTTTAAATAGCAAACATAGACACAAGTACATTTAATGACCTACTTCTATAATTAGCTAAAACAATTTTTTGATTTTCCCGTTATGACTAGTCGATTATTTTCAGTATTTTCCCAGCAGAAAAACAAAAGATTTTTAAACGCAAACAATCTCTCTACAAAATAACTTTATTTTCTTATTAATTAAACAAAGATCACTGTGATTTGCAAAATAAATCTGAATAAGAAAAATGTATAATATTCTGTCGTAACAAATGTGACGATTTTGCTGTAGGAGGTAAGGGGAGGGTTAAAGTACGAGTCACGCAGAGCCATGAGACCAATGGATCCGGAGTTTATCCTGGTTTCTATAGTGTGAGATGGTCAATAGCAATTGCTTGCTACCCTTTGGACGGAACGAAATTACGTAGATATGCTATTTGAAGAAAGACGAGTCAATCCATTTACTCATAGACTGATATCAAAAAAGAAATATGTCATTGTATGCGACGCCGACGACCAAAAGAAAGTGAACAGTGATATGTAGCACAATAAATGGAATCGTGATTTTTTAAGGGCACATTACTTTTCACTTTTTTTGGTAGTTGGTGATGTGATCTGTGACGTAATTTTTATCAGTTGATAGGGCACTCCCTTCACAACAAAAGGACTATGATCGATCCCGGGTAGAGCTGAGAATTTTTTTTTTGCTAAGCGCCCCTCCCTGTCCACCCTTGATGGTTGTGTTACTGGACCAATTAGATGTGGCTGGAAGTCGTTGCTATAAACAAACGTCTTTTCCAAAAGACAGAAAGCAATTGTATATTATATTAAATTATATTGCTTTGTTTCAGATTGCATGTTTGAGTGGTTTTGTTTGAGTGAAAGTAGCTACGTTACTGTTAAGCGCTTTGAGCTTGTTGATATACGGGGTAAGGCGCTATATAAAAACTATATTATTATTATTATTATTATTATTATTATTATTATTATTATTATTATTATTATTATTATTATTATTATTATTATTATTATTATTATTATTATTATTATTAGCCTATTATTATTATTATTATTATTATTATTATTATTATTATTATTATTATTATTTAATAATAATAAATAAATAATTGAGCTTTTATATAGCGCAATATCCACTTAACGTGCTCAAAGCGCTTTACAAGGGGTCCCTGGTCAACAGAAACATTTAACATGTAGGACGAGACATGACGCCTGTTAGGCGATATTACAATTTTTCGGACAAAGACAACGCTGTTAACGGCCAGGTACTCATTTTACACCTGAGTACGGTGAGAGAATGTGAGTAAAGAGTCTTTTCCAAGGACTCAACTATGCGTCGAGCGAGGCTCGAACCCAGGACCTTCCGATCCGAAAGCGAGTGTCATACTAGACCACATAGCCGCACTATTATCATCATTATTATTATCATTATTATTATTATTATTATTATTATTATTATTATTATTATTATTATTATTATTATTATTATTATTATTATTATTATTATTATTATTATTATTATTATTATTATTATTATTATTAATTGCTGTTTTCCGTTTACCGCGAGGTCGGTGAGCCTTATGGTTCCGAAGGACTACGACTACGTTCAGCTCCGATTTTGCCTTCTTTATCTCCTGTACAATGAGAAGCAGACGTCATGATGTCACACCTTCCTCTGTTCCGGTTCAAAACTCATTGGAAGTGTGCAACCGATCTTCCGGGGGACTAACAATGAAAATTTTACACATTGAATCATAAGGTGGCATAATTATTTTTAGTAGCAGGATGTATAGGCAGATTCTTATATTATTACAGGGCGTAAAAAAGCGAGGATGGGTGATCTATATTGACTGCCAGCATATATTTAGGCTAGAAACCAAGCTGCTATCACTCTGAACCAGAAGATCAGTTGCACAGTGTATGTATCCAGTCCTCTGGAAGACTAGTTTCACACTTCCAATAAGATTGGAACCAGTATTTTGACATCACATTATTGTACCCCATTATCAACTAAGCTTAAATAAATAAACAAATAAATAATAAATAAATAAAATTCCCTTTATTCATCCCCTTGGGGAAATTTGACTTAGGGTCTACTCCAAAGGAAGACTGGAATAACCCAGGCGTCAGCCGCAGTGCAGCGCCGCAAAGTGAGCTAGGGTGATGTGACTTGCTCAAGGCCACACAGCGCATCGGCGGGTGTTCGAACTTGGCACCTTTTGGGTACGAAGCAAAGACCGAACCGCTAAGCCACGTTGCCCCAACTTGTTTTCTTTCTTTCTTTCTTTCTTTGTTTTTAAATGGTTTATGGAGCTTGCAAGACCTTTAGGATAACTTGCTTTACAACACCTACCTGTTCTGAGGCAAGGGAAGGGAATGTATTGGTTAGCCTGCCGGTGCATACATAAGCCCATGTATCGCCTTTTCTCTACTGGTTTGCTGGTTTCTCTCTCCTCCTCAGGGAGGATGGATGACTCAAGGCGGCCTTCGTCAACCAACTGGAGGAAGAACAAAAAGAATATAAATATAACAATAATAAGTTATGAACATTTATAGATATAGGGCATTCCAAGGATGCTCCATGTTCAAATTGAGAAATTAGGGAGCAGGCGCTGGTGTAAGATGATATAGATCTGAAAATGTATGTATGAAACAGTGCCAGACAAAACAACAAAGAAAAGTAGGCCTACAAGAAGAAAAATCCATCCCGAAAGATCAGTCTTCTTGAGTGGGCAGGGTTTTTTTTCTTGTATTTTTCTTTCTCTCCATGTACAATGCGCTTCACAATGTTTTATTTATTCTCACAGCAGGCCAAAATTTCTATTTAAAACAGCTGTGTCTTTTTGTTTTTTTTTTACAACGAATAATCTTACAATATCCGTCATTGGCTGTAGCCAGGTCCTCATTCACACCTGAATCGACTTGGGTAATGCGCGTAAAGTGCGTAAAGTACCCAAGAACACAATGTCGGTCCCAGAATTGTTCTGCATCACTGTCACCCATCCGGCCGCATATCATACTTAACAGTTCTTGACTTTTGTGACAAGGCTAGACAACGTGCCGCCTAAGAAGCGTCATGTTTTGTCCTACATGTTAAGTGTTGCTGTTGGCTTGGGGTTTCCTCTGAAAAGGGCTTTGAGAACGTTGAGTGGATATTGCGCTAAAAAAAAAAAAAACAAACAAAAAAAAAAAACAAAAAACAAAAAAAAACAAAACAACAACATCAACAACAACAACAACAAACAAAACATAATAACAAAAAAACCCCGCTACAACTTTGAAAATAACTCCACGCCGCAGAATAAAATATATTTCATCAAAAAAGAGGGGGCATAACACTTGCGCATGACACCTATTTCCGCAAAACCTGCCTGGGGCATCTTTTTTTTTTTCGCAGCCTCCTCTGTTGCCTTGATTTCCCATGTGAAAGAAAACCGTTCTTCTCCGTTCGTAAGGACAATTTCTCTAATCATTTCTATAATATTATCCATTTGCGTCGTGCTTCTTCCGACAAGTATTATTGTTTTCTTTGTTCTCTTCATCTCTTCATTCATTTAATTTCATCGTTTGTTAATAATGACGAAATGAGCGATGATTTTCCGGGATGGGCATAAATCGGACCCCTAAAAGTGATAAAGAAGTAAAATTATGAAATACGAAGTTTGAGATTTTTGCAATGTGATAAATTGGATTTGTCCTCCGTTATAACGAATAGAAAACATTTCAAGTTTCCTATCTGTGACGAAAGAAATTTGAGATTTTGCAATGTGATAAATTGGATTTATCCTCCGTTATAACGAATAGAAAACATTTAAAGTTTACTGTCTGTAGCTAAAGAAGTCTGAGATTTTTGCACTGTGATAAAAAGGATATATCCTCCGTTATAACGAATAGAAAATATTTCAAGTTTCCTTTCTGTGGGTAAAGAAGAAACACAGTTGACGTCACTCAGCTCTTGGTTTTAAAAAAATATTTTTAGACAGCCTGCTCGTGACCAGTTCTCACTTAGTTATAATCAATCAGACTATAAAACATGGCCGGGTACACAAAGATTTGTGTGTTAGTATAATTAATTTGGCTGGCAGATGTTACGAGTATTATAACTTAACGCATAGCATTAAAGATCTGTTTTCAGTACCTAGTTCATCCCGACATATTACAGCTTTGAGACGGTGGGTCACATATTATGCTAAATGCGATGTCTGCTTGTTTGTTTTCCTATCGTCTATCAAAGACAATAATAGAAAACAGCAGGATGGGATCCAGTTTTTGTCACTTTATCGTGACGTAAGGTATATATTATTTATTATTAATATTTACTGACAAAAGCCAGTTGTCAAATGTGTCAATAGTTGCTGGAGGGCACGCGATATGATGGGTCTGTCTTTCTGTGAAACCAGCAGGCGTTAATAACTCCAGGAATGGGCAGATTCAGATCTGATTAGCTTTAGGATAACCCTTGGGCTGCGGATGCTATAGCAAGCCACACCCCCCCCCCCCCCCCCCAAAAAAAAAAAAAAAAAAAAAAAAAAAAAAAAAAACAAAAAAAAAAACAACAAAAACAACAAAAAACAAACCAGCAGGGAAACTTTAAACGTTTAAAAGTTACACATTGTTTTGTGTGTTGGCACGTTATATCCGTCTGGCGGATGTTGTAGGTATTTTACCTAAAGGCATAATTTTTTTTTCTTAGTCGAGGCAGGCTGCCTGTTTGGGATATTTTTGTTGCTGTATTTTTATTTCTTGCTTTGCCTTACACTGTTTCATACACACTTTTCACATCTTTGACTGTTGGCCACACACACACACACACACACACACACACATATATATATATATATATATATATATATATATATATATATATATATATATATATATATATATATAAAACAAATACTCTAAGAAAACAGTAAAGAGGAACAGCAGTTTCAGTTTCTTTCAGTTATCGACTTGACAAATTTGTTATCTGTCATCGTTGGTGATCTTCGTTTGAAGTTGGAAGCAAGCCAGGAATTGTCATATGCGTAAACAACATTGAACTGACGGGTCTTCACGCATTAATGAACATCTCATTTTAACATGCCTCATTGACGTCCTGGAGAATGACATAAAATGCCTTTAATGTTTATGATTTTAATTTTTTTTTAAAAAATAAGGGAGACAGAAAGGGGATAGAACCCCATAAATAAACTCATGACTCGCAGCCATTACGTACTCAAGAGTACTCTTCTCTTTCTGATACAACATAGGATTCAATAGTCTAATGTCTAACGTCCTCTCTCTCTCTCTCTCTCTCTCTCTCTCTCTCTCTCTCTCTCTCTCTCTCTCTCTCTCCCCTCCCCCCCCCCCAGCAACTTAGTTCTAAACAAAGAAAATCGGTACTTTTTATTCTTCATGCTGGCTAGAACTATTTCACACGTCATGTGATCAGAATGTATAAAAGTCAAAACATGATCAGATTTACAATGTTTTTCTCCTCTGGATACACTTTTATGCCCGTCGGAGAAGTATTTCATAAGGGCGGTGATGGTGATAATGGCTTCCGCCATTGTTTCGATTGTTTAGAACCAGTAACTATGCGTCATTACGAGGGAAGTGACATCACGAGTGCTGAACTCTATTATGGACTTGAAAAACCATCCTTGAGTCTGCGCAGTCAGAAACTATTTATAGCTCCTCAGTGTACGAGCAGTGCAAGAATTGACTGCTGGGTTCAAATTAGATTTTGTGAACGATACTTTACGAAAGAATGGCCGCTTATCCAAAGGATAGAAAGTAATTGGAAATATTCCTTTCATTATATGATAAGACTTGGATAACACTGCAGGTTCGTCTACCAAATGCCCCCAGAAGGCTATTTTTTTTTACCACAGGTTATCCAAGGAGTAAAATATCACTGGAGTTGCGTGTTGTAATAGATAAGAATAGTTTTAAATTAACTGGACAGAGCCTAATGAGAAAAAAAAAGTATTGTCCCACGGCATGGGTGTGTATTAATATCTTACCATCAGCATACTACATAAAGCAAGCCTTAATGGTACTAGCGAATTCCCTTGGCGTAAATGAGTTAATAATAATAATAATAATAATAATAATAATAATAATAATAATAATAATAATAATAATAATGATGATGATGATGATGTTGATGAGGATGTTGATGATGATGGTGATTATGATGATGATGATGATGATGATGATGATGATGATGATGATGATGATGATGCTGATGCTGATGATGAAGATGATGGTGATGATAATGATGATGCTGATAAATGATGATAATGATGCTGATGATGATGGTGATGATAATGATGATGATGATGATGATCGTGATGATGATGATGGTGATGATGATGAATAATAATAATAATAATAATAATAATAATAATAATAATAATAATAATAATGATAATAATAATAATAATAATAATAATAATAATAATAATAATAATAATAATAATAATAATAATAATAATAAAAATAATAATAATAATAATAATAATAATAATAATAATAATAATAATAATAATAATAATAATAATAATAATAATAATAAAAATAATAATAATAACAATAGCAATAATAATAATAATAATAATAATAATAATAATAATAATAATAATAATAATAATAATAATAATAATAATAATAATAATAATAATAATAATAATAATGAATTACAGTTGTATAGCGCTTTCTCACAAAAAGTCAAAGCGCTTTACATAAAACAAAAAAACACAACATTCACAAGTCATCTGAAGACAAGAGCACACTCAAGCAAGAATAAATACTAGACTAGACCTATCTATCTATATTAAAGTGACGATTTTTTCCCCTAACAATTTTAAGATGTGCTGTTTTTATTCAGAGTACGACAGTATTGTTCTCAAAATTAATCAAATTTTCTTCACAAGCCATTTTACTAATTTGTTCAGAGAGATGTTAAGATTATTGGCTTATGGGCTAAAATAAACTCGTGATTTTGAAACAAATACAAACAAATGGGCCCATGAAAAGCAGCTGTTTGTGTCGGTACGTTTTTTCTTCTTTTCACATTAACTATAATATAATTTATTAACCTAGTATGCTGATCGACGTTCACTTATTTGCAGGTCTGATAATCCAGATTATTATTGGTTCATTATTGTAACGTAGACCTCCCTTAATTGAA
Source organism: Berghia stephanieae (assembly GCF_034508935.2). Classification (NCBI taxonomy): domain Eukaryota; kingdom Metazoa; phylum Mollusca; class Gastropoda; order Nudibranchia; family Aeolidiidae; genus Berghia; species Berghia stephanieae. The sequence goes on along the minus strand of NC_088361.1, from coordinate 82,896,835 downwards.
TAGACGCAAAATGTGTCCGTAACAACAATGGTAAAACTAGCCCATACTTGCGTTCGATTGTCAGACTAGCGACAAGTAGCCTACCTATGTGTGCACTTATCTAGATTATGATAAAATATTTGGTTGATGATGATATTACATGCAATTAAGTAGTATTAGTATATCGATATGGTAAGATAAGATAAATAAAGATAAGATCAGAATTATGATATGGTGATATAATATGCGGCTATGTGGTCTTGTGGTATGACACTCGCTTTTGCATCGGAAGGTCCTGGGTTCGAGCCTCGCTAGGCGCATAGTTGAGTCCTTGGAAAAGACTCTTTACTTACTTTCTCTTACCGTACTCAAGTGTAAAATGAGTACCTGGCCGTTAACAGCGTTCTCTGTCCGAAAAAAAATTGTAATATCACCTAACGTTCTACATGTTAAGTTGCTGTTGACTCGGGACACCTTGTAAAGCGCTTTGAGCACGTCAGTGGATATTGCTCTATATAAATGCTCACGTTTTTTAAATATATATATATATATATATATATATATATATATATATATATATATATATACATAGTATTTCTCTGTTTAATAACATCTTTAACAGAAAACGTTACACCCAATATTATACTTTAAACATGGACTTATAAATGATACACGCTTTACATTTTGTTAACCATTATATTTTACTCAGTGGGACTCACTATGGTTGCCATGGCTACCTACAAACAAATTTGAGCTATTTTGCAGTTCTTCTGTGTGTTTTGTAGCTTTTTTGGCACGATAGATTCAATATTAGTTGAAGGCTGGTTTTCCAAAACTCGTTAAGCGATTAATCCTTTGCACAGTAAATAAAGATGGGCCTGTAACTCTGTGGTGCATCTATCTGCCAATACCAAACATTCAATTTATGTCTCAGAAAATTTAGAATACCCGTTTGTTTGTTCGTTTGTTTGTTTTATAAAAAAAATGTTTTCATGTCAGTAATTAGTCTGCCAAACTGGGCTATGAAATGTCATTTAGCCGATTTCGTTTCATGCAATCACATTACATAAAAAGAATTTTGTCGCACTGTTGTGGTTCCGAAATAGAGGGAGAGAAAAATGAGGTCTTTTAAGTTCATGTCCATTTTGCAAATTTTAGTGATGACTTATAGGCATACATTTATGACTTTTCCTTAGATCTCCCTGGAGAAGGTCATGATGCTGTCAAGCACACGTGCTTGGAAGAGAGTTTGAATCCCACATCCGACCAAGGTCACTGGAATTCAAATTGTCCTCCTGATGGCATGGTTGTTACTCCAGTGATAACCAGGTCCACGAATAATAAAAGTGAAGATTATAATGATCATAATGTTAGTCACACTATGTTTAATGGTGATATTAACATTGGTACTGATGTAAAAACCAGGTGTAAACCAGATGTAAATATATTTAATGGTTTTAGAATAATAAGTCTTTGAAATTAGGGAAAGACTTTATGTGAACACCCTGTATCAATGTTTAATGGATATCATAATTTACAATAATCCTTCACAATCATACGACCGAAGGCTGCTAGCGTGTCGAAGTAATCATAATAATAACAACGATATCAATTATATTAATACTCACAGGTATTGATGATATGCGTTTAAGTAAATTACTTATCAATTCTACCCACCAGACAATAATCGTACAGCACACAAAACTGCGTGCAATAATAACATATTTATAGTCTGACTGATAGAATTTAGCGAGAACTAATCGCTTTACCGCGGTCTAAATAAAACCAATTATAAATACCTGAGAGAGGCTAATTTAATCTATTCTGTATTCAATAATCGGCATCGTCTATAATAATAATAATTATTATTATTATTAATTATCAAAACTATAAAGACAATAGTGGTATTGATCAAGCCGCAGGTTTTATAATTTTCATTATCTCAGTGATCTCCTAATCCCTCCCCCCTCCTCCCAACAATCTCATCAATTCCCCCCCCCCCCCCACCTCCCCGCCTTTCCTCGGGGAACGTGACATTTCTTCCTCTCCCCCACCTCCCTCCCCCTGTACTTTTGCACTCTTACTTTCCTCAATGTAGACATTTCTTATAATTCCAGTTTTTATCAATTAAGTCTGAACATTGACTTTAAGTAATATCTAGATTCCACCCGACGTTTGCTGATTACAGATCTAATAACCCAAATTGTTGTGGCCCCATTGTTCTAATGTAAATTCTCTCAAACCAAAGCAAAGTATTGTCCATTTCAACAACAATGTTAAAACAAGCCCATAATTGCTATCAGACCTGCAAATATTTGCACGTCGATCCCACCCAAAACAATACCGTTTTAAAACGATTGATCTCGCGCCATGTGAGGCGCTTAGGTACATTTGATATAATATGACCAATAAAACTGTTTGGCGAATTTCCAAAGGAAATTGGAATTTTCCAATGATAAGCTTAAGTAAAAGCTTCTAATAATTTTTTTTTTTCTGAGGATACTTTAACCAGTTAACTGAACTAGTCTAGAAAGACACGTATAAAAGATTTGGCAAGAGAAAACTCGCCCTTCAAATATCGATCGACTTAAATGACCCTCATCTTGGCAAACACTCTCAAACCTGGACTGATGGAAGACCTCGCGAGGTCCCAGGCTTGAGAGTTTTTGCCATGATAAGGGTAATTCAAATCGATCTCTATTTGAAGGACGAATTATTACATACGAGATTTTCCATAGTACGGCAGTTATGTTTGGAATGATTACTTTAGTAAATTTAGGAGCTGTTTTTCTCAAAACCACTTCTATATAACTGAGACAATTTTTCACAATTAAATTGTCTGAAAAAGACTAAATGAAATAGATCTAGTGCCATACAAAATAGAGAAAAAAATACAAAAAAACAAACAAACAACAAACAAACAACAGATTAAAGCAAAACAAAACAAAACAACAACAACAAAAATAGCAAAAGAAGAAAACAAAAACACAAAACAAACAAAAACAAAAAACAAAACAAACCAAAACCCAATAAAACAAGAGACTTCTTTGAAGTACTGATAGACAGGCCTCCTTAAGTTCCAGGTTTGTGAGCTGTTTTTTTTTTTCTCTTTTTTTTTTTTTTTTTTTGGTGTATTTTTTATTAATGATAAAATGCTTGACATTTTATAAATCGATAGATAATTGGAGGACGAGTTTTTAAAAATGTGTTTTATTTCAGAATTCAACAGAGTAGATATATATGGAACGAAATTGACGTCACGCAGCTCTTTGTTATCGTTTTCGGGCAACCGTTTTACTGATTAGTTCTCACTAAATTACTATATCTATCAGACTGTAAACATGTAAGGTTGCACGCATAGTTATAATGCGTGTGCTGCAAATTACATCCGGTTGGTGGATATTGTGAGTATTTTAGCTAAACGCATAGCATCACGTATAGATAGAATGAAGTTGACGTCACTCGGGTCTTTGTTATTGTTTTTTTTTTGCCATCCACGTTTATGAGTGATTCTCACTAAACTGAATTAACCAGACTATAAAACTTTATGGTTACACAGAGTTTTGTGTGTTGGTCCGTTATACTTCCGGATGGCAATGTTGTGAGCTTCTAAGCCAAGCGCATACTATCTATTGATGAAGAAAGATGTCAGCAACCGCCGCCTCCTCCACAATGAGGAAGAGAAAAAGGAGACGTTTCATTAAAGGAATCGATGATGGGACGAAACGCGAGTGAAATCATTAATGAAACGCGAAGGTTCATCATAGTTTGACCGGTCCACCTGCGACCGAGTTCTCATTGTTGACAGATGGTCCGTGAGATTGGGGCTCGTACTTAGTTAATTGGTTCTCTCATTAGATTTGCGTCTCCAGGGTCATGCAATATTCTCCTATATCTGCCACCATACACTGATAGAACACATAATTTGTGAACGGTCGTCTTTGAACGGTGATATTATGTCGGGATAAATCGATAGCTCAGTTGGTAGATAACTCGTTTCACAAGCAAAGGGACCGAGATCGATCCTGGGTGCGGTCGAGGTTTTTTGAGTCCCGCTGTCTTAACCCCTGTTGCTAATTTTGCAGCGCTTTCACTGCGGCTGACGCCTGGTTTATCTTTGCTTTTCTAGAGACAGACCCAGGTGAAAAATTTCCGCAGCTAATAACTAAAGGGAATTTTACCTTTTATAGTGTCATTTATGATGCTCTGAACTGAGATGTGGCATTCATTATGGCAACCCTGCGGGATAAGTTAGAAGAAGAAGAAGAAGAAGAAGAAGAAGAAGAAGAAGAAGAAGAAGAAGAAGAAGAAGAAGAAGAAGAAGAAGAAGAAGAAGAAGAAGAAGAAGAAGAGGAGGAAAAAGGAGGAGAAGAAGAAGAAGAAGAAGAAGAAGAAGAAGAAGAAGAAGAAGAAGAAGAAGAAGAAGAAGAAGAAGAAGAAGAAGAAGAAGAAGAAGTGTCATTTACGTATTATTTCTATTTTCTACAGTTCTGATATTATGTAATATCCTCAAAATGTGCCTTGACTCTGACATCCGAACCCACTTATAGTTCTATCTAGAATAACATTGTTGTAATGGACATTATTTTGCGTCAGTTTGGAGATTTCTATTACCATAATGAGCCCAGAAGGAATTGTGTTATCAGACCTGCAACGTCGGTCTTGAGCCAACCACAACAGCATATTATATAGGACGAGACATGGCGACGGTAACACAATATTACAGTTTTAAAATTGCATATCTCATAATATCATTAATGGGGTTTCATGTTTCTTAAATACCCATAAAACACAACTTATCATACATTACACATTACATACTCTTGGAGAAAAAATATTTAAAAAGGGGAAAAAAAGAGATTAAAACAAGGAATAAAATCGACGTGCATTTGGTTGCAGGTCTGATAACTCAATTTATTATAGGCTCATTGTTGTATTGGGAATCTAAAAATAAATGACGCAAATTATTGTCCATTACAACAATATTAATCTAGGTCCATAAGCGCGTTCGGATGTCAGACCTGCATATATTTGTACTCGTCGAATAAAATCCATTTAATGAATGCTCAGTGGACAAAGACAGCACTTTTACCAACTAGGTACCCATTTTACACATGAGCAAGGTGAGATGAAAAAGTGATTAAAGAGCCCTTTCCAAGAGGACTCAACTTTGAAACACCAACAGCGACACTAGAACCCGAGACTTCGTGCGGCTATGTGGTATAACTCTCACTCTAGGACCTGAAGGTCTTGGGTTCGAGCCTCGCTCGGTGCATAGTAGAGTCCTTGGGAAAAAAAAAACAAACTCTTTCTCACATTCTCTCCGCCGTACTCAGGTGCAAAATGAGTACATGGCAGTTAACAGTGTTGTCTCTGTCGGGGAAAAAAAGTAATAACGCCAAACAGGCGTCATGTTTCGTTATACATAATATGAGTTGCTATTTTGGTCTGGTACACCTTGTAAAGCGCTTAAGCACGTTTAGTGGATATTGCTCTATATAAAAACTATCACTTAAACATAAAGCCGGGCATATGTTCAGATGTTGTATCTAAGTGAGATATTTAAAAAAAATACGATTTTTGACCGATATCAGGGATTATTGATGCTATGCTCTTAGTTAAACCACTCATAATTTCCACCAACCGGATATAACGTACCAACACACACACACACACACACACACACACACACACACACAAATATCTATGTGTAACCTAAAAAGTTTATGTCTGATTAGTACAATTTAGCGAGAACTACTCATAAAATCGCTGGTTTAAAAACATAACAAAGAGCCGAGTGACATTTTAGTTTCGTTCCTTTTATATTGACTTCAGAACCCAAAGACAGACTCTTCGATGTATTTCTCCAAAGTTGATGCATGACCGGACATTGACAAATCGTATTACTCTAACCATGTACCTTCTTCAAACTGTAAAGAAATTGAAACTGAACTATTTTGGCCACACGACTCGCCACGAATCATTAGAAAAGCACATTCTGCAGACAAGGGTAGACGGCAAGAGAGGAAGAGGTAGACCAAAAAGAAGCTGGGAACAAGATATATGTGAATGGCTGGGAATGACAGCAACTCAAGCAAGTAGACTGGCGGAAAACCGTAATCTGTTTCGCAAGAAAGTTCGGGAAGCAACGTCCTACGCAGGATCAGCTGACTAGATAGATAGATGTACCTAAATAGTAACGCGCAATGATATAATGTTTTCAAAAATAGTTTGTGACGTCAGATTATAAATCGTTAAATTTCACTAACAATTTGATTCTTCAAAAAGAAATATTATTTAAGTGTTTTTGAACATGTCTTTTATTCAAAGATGACGAAATCAGAATCGATAGAGGGGTATAATAAATTATTTCTTACACTCTTGCATTTTGGAATGCAAACTTTGTTTCCAACGCGCGTACTCGCAAGCTCGTGCAGCGATTGGGAACACTTCCGGAATTGGATTCAATAGTCTGATGCCACGTCGCCCAGCAACGGCGGCCATCGTGGTTCTAAACAAAGAATATCGGTACTTTTTATTCTTCATGCTGGCTAGAACTTTTCATGTGTCTTGTGATCAGAATGTGTAAAAGTCAAAACATGATCAGATTTATAATGGCTTTTTTTTTCCCTCTGGATACACTTTTATGCTCGTCGCAGAAATATTTCATAAGGGCGTCCGCCATTGTTCCGATAGTTTAGAGCCAGTTACTACGTTACCATGAGTCATTACGAGGGAAGTGACGTCATGAATGTTGAAGCGTATTCCTAACGGCAAGAGTGCAAGACTCGCATACTATTATGCCCTATTCTCATATCTACAAAAAAAAAAAAATAAAGAATACAAAAAGGTGAAATTATATGGAATATAACACCATGAATTATTTGTTTGTTTGGCCCGACGTGTACATATACGCAGGTCTGGCCTCCGAACGTTATAATGGACAATATTTTGTGTCATTTTTTTTTTTAGATTTCCATTACAACCATTACAACAATGAACCCATACGGAATTGAATTATCATCCGGTCATATATCACTATTTGTCTGACGCCTATTTTGACAAGAACAAATGCAAATGGATGTGTTATAACACGATTTTGAACCCTAATTGTTATGGATAACATTTTTTGTTTAGTAAAAGCAAATTATTACTTTGGCTTTCAAAGAAAACTTGGCCAAAGCAATGGAAAAGAAATTCTAACATCACTTTAGTCTGAGCCATATAAATTGTTTGCCAGATAATTTCATTAAAATGTCTCAAGAGAAAATAGTTTAGAGCGATTTAATTAGCCACCAAGTTTATGGTTTTGGCTATTAGTTCTTTCTTCTCAATTTACTATTCTCAGTTTAGTAACGTTTTACAGCATACAAAACTTCGTGTAGATATATATATATATATATATATATATATATATATATATATATATATGACGTAAAAAGAAAAAAAACCCCACCAAAAACAATACAAAACAAAACAAAACAACAAAACAAAACAACCCCCCGCCTCCCTCCCAAAAAAAATAAAAAAAAAACCCCCACAAAAAAAACTCAAAAAACAAAAACGTTTAAGGCACCGATTAGGTATTGCTAAAAATATATTTTTACACGAAATACTATCCTTATATGATTCTTAAGGCCAAAGAGTTAAATTCGAGAATCAAAGCATATTTAAAAACATAAAGAAGAAGAAAGAATTAATGTAGAGGGAGGACAATGGAGGGGGGGGGGGGGGGAATAATAAAAGTACTCTTGAACGCCTGCCTTTGAAATTTCGAACTCATTCCCAAAACGCACCCAAGGTAAATTGACATAGGTCCCAGCTTTGAAAGATTTTGCTAAGACATTTAAATCGATCGATATTTGAAGGACGAGTTTGCTGGCCAAATTCTAAAAATGTGTTTTTCAAGAGTACGTCAGAATACTATTTGTTGCTTTAAATTCAATTTCATTATCTTGATAGTTCATTCCAAAATAATACAATTTTGAAAACAGTGGGTCTCTATGTCACCCATCACATCAATATGGTGGTAAGTTACCAGAATGAAACAGATGAGTAAATCTACTAATCTATCTATCTATCTATCTACCTATTCATCTATCTATCCATCCATCCATCAATCTATCCATATATATATATATATATATATATATATATATATATATATATATATATATATATATATATATCTGTGTATCTATCTATCTATCTATATGTCTATTTTTCTATCTATTTAATTACATATCGTTCTTTCTGTCTAGATTCTATCAACCTATAGATCCATCTATATAGTTATCTATCTATCTCTTTCTATAAATGTCTATCTATCTATCTATCTATCTATCTATCTATCTATCTATCTATCTATCTATCTATCTATCTATCTATCTATCTATCTATCTATCGATCTGTTTGGCTTTTAATATATCAATCCATTCATGCATCCATCCTTCTAAACACCCATTCAAACATCCATACATCTATAAATCCATATACCAATACATCTATCCATCCATCCATCTTTCTATAAATACATCCATATATCTATCTAGCCTATACCCCCATCCCCCCATCTGTTGTATGTTAGCAATATATACTCCACACCCAAAACGACCATGCCATTTTAGCTGGAACGGTCCACACAGTACCTGATATTTACCCTCCTTCCATCACACCAGTGACCAATATGATGATCACTTCAAAGACAAGCTGGACGGTGCCAGCCAATAGTATACTGACCGATACGATCACAGCAAACATGAAGCTGCCGCTGCCTCTAACAAAACCTTTCCGTATATTGTTGACATGACATAGGAATGGAACACGTTAACAACCCATTGAACCCCCTTTTTGGGGGTGGGGGGGGGGGGGGGGGGGTTCTATTACTATTTGACCCCCCCCCCCACCCCCTTTTCAAAAAAAAAAAAAAAAGAAAAAAGAAAAAAAAAAGCAGGCCTACTGTACTGTATGTAACGTAACATTGATCACTGACAAAAGGCTTATCTACATTTTGGCTTGGATAATAAAGCTTCATTCGTGACCCATCATATGAAAATGGTATACATATCCAAGTGCACCGACTGACAATAAGAAATAATAAAGCTAAAGTAAAAATGGACAGAGATTGAAATGGCCATTTTTATTTATTTATTTGTTATTATTTGAATTTATCTGTTTTCTCCTCCTCTCCCTCCTTCTCCTCTTCTTTTACTTCTTATTCTCCTCCTCCTCCTCCTCCTCCTCCTCCTCCTCCTACTACTACTTCTACTACTACTACTACTACTACTACTACTACTACTACTACTACTACTACTACTACTACTACTACTACTACTACTACTACTTCTTCTTCTTCTTCTTCTTCTTCTTCTCAAACAGCCCAACAGACCTCCTTTCTGATTTCAACTGTGCCGTTAAAAATAAAAATGTACAGAAAAACAAAAAAACTGCTCCAGTTTTTCTGGACAAATTAAAAAAAAAAAACCGCGTTTCGTCATTGCACAATACGAACTAAAGTCAAGACAAGGCATCAGGGACACTGTAACGTCCTTTCGTTTTATTTCCGACAGAAAGGACAAGATAAACAATGACATCGACTTTCGTCTCTCATAGAATCGAATCCTATCTAACGTCGACGTCGAGAAAAAACAAAGAACGCCGACTTCTAATTTATCATTCGTAACAACCGCTTTCGACTTTCTTTCATCCCATCTATTGGACGCAAGTATGGATTATATCTATTTATTTATTTTTAGTCGGAAATGAATGAATAAATTTAAACTCACATTGAAGACAAACGATGTGACCCAGAAGGACGAGAATGAACTTAAAAAGAATTTTGATGGATAAGGATAAAAAAAAAAAGAAAAATAAAGAAAGTATCAATAGAGTTTTAAAAAATAATAACATCCCTTAAACAACGACAACAACTGACAAAGAATAAAGAAAATCCATACCAACAACAACAAAAGAACATGAAACAAAACAGAAAAAAACTCAAGATGGAAATAAATATCAAAAACAAGAAAAATAGACCAAAAAAACAAACTAACAATCACACAAAACAAGGAGACAAAAATATCAATAAGAGCGAATAAAAAAAAAACAACAACAAGCAAAACAAAACAAAACAAAACAAACAAAAAACAAAAAACAAAAACAAAACATTTAAAAGAACAAAAGACAAAAAAAACTAAAACAAAATCCAAAAATATTCAAGTAAATAAAAGATATCCGCTAAAACAAAAACAAACAAACAAAACAAACAAAAAACAATAACAAAAAACAAAAAAAAAAACAAAAAAAAAAAACCACCAAAAAAAAAAAAACCCAACCTAAAGACATGCAAACCCTGAAACTAGCTACTAGAAAGGAGACAAAACAAAGGAAGAACCTCCTTCTCCCAAAATATAAACAAAAAAAACAAAAAAACAAACTAAACCAAACAAAAAAAAACCCAAAAAAACCCAAAAAACATAACAACCCCCCCCCCCCCCCCCCAAAAAAAAAAAACAAAAAAAAAAAACAAAAAATAAAAAAAAACATTAAAAACCATACACTCACAAAGCAGCAAACTTATGAATAAACAATCTAATTATAGTTCGAGTCTCATTGTCGTTAGTGTCTACTTAGTCTTTATTTAGCATTTGGATGTATCTCGTCTAGAGTCTATTTTTATCCAACGAACACCCCGTTTTGTTTATCATTTGTATCAAACATCCCGTTTTGTTTTCATTTGTATCAATTATTCATTGAACTTTGTATTCATTCAGTCTATCAAGTAATTTATAGGATGTACCTACTTGAAAACTCTTGATCATGATAATAAAACAATGGGCTGGCTCTATAGATAGAACAAAGATGACGTCACTCAGGCCTTTGTTATTGTTTTTTTGCCATCCATCTTTATGAATAATTCTCACTAATCTGTTTTAACCAGACAATAAATGTTTAAGGTTACACTTAGTTTTGTGTGTTGGTCGTTATACTTGCGGATGGCAATGTTGTGAGGTTTTTAGCCAGCGCACAAATACATCTATAGATAGAATGAAGTTGACGTCACTCTGGACTATTGTTTTTTGCCATCCATCTCTCTGAGTAATTCTCAATAAACTGTATTAACCAGACCATAAACGTTTAAGGGGACACATAGTTTTGTGTGTCGGTCCGTTATACTTCCGGATGGCAACGTTGTGAGTTTCTTAGCAAGCGCAAATTTATCTATAGATAGTTCGAAGATGACGTCACTCAGGTCTTTGTTATTGTTTTTTGCCATCCGCGTTTTTGAGTAATGCTCACTGAACTGTATTAACCTGACTGTTCATGGATACACACCGTTTTGTGTGTCGGTCCGTTATACTTCCGGATGGCAATGTTATGAGCTTCTTAGCCAAGCACATACTATCTATACAAATGCGACACATGATATTTACTCTTGAATCTTTCGCCTATTTTTTTGGCACAGTCGTTCAATAGATAGTTCGAAGATGACGTCACTCAGGTCTTTGTTATTGTTTTTTGCCATCCGCGTTTATGAGTATGCTCACTGAACTGTATTAACCCGACTATAAACGTTCATGGATACACACAGTTTTGTGTGTTGGTCCGATATACTTCCGGATGGCAATGTTAGGAGCTTCTTAGCCAAGCGCATACTATCTATAGATAGATCGAAGTTGACGTCACTCCATCCTTTGTTATTGTTTTTTGCCATCGGCGTTTATGAGTAATCTCACTAAACTGTATTATCCAGACTATAAACATTCATGGTTGCACATAGTTTTGTGTGTTGGTTCGTGACACTTCCGGATGGCAATGTTGTGAGCTTCTTAGCCAAGCGCACACTATCTAGAGAAGGAACAAAATTATTGGCGTCACTCAGCTCTTTGTTATTGTTTTCAGATAGCGATTTTGGTGATCAGTTATCACTTTATTCTATCAATGAGACTATAGATAGTATGCAGATGACGTCACTCAGGCCTTTGTTATTGTTTTTGCCATCCGCGTTTGTGAGTTGTTCTCACTAAACTGTATTAACCAGACTATAAAAGTTCATGGTTACACAGAGTTTGTGTGTTGGTCCGTTATACTTCCGGATGGCAATGTTGTAAACTCCTTGGCCAAGCGCATTCTATCTATAAGCGTTCGATGTTACACAAAGTTTTGTGTGTTGGTACATTATATCAGGCTGGCGGATGTTGTGAGTATTTACCTAAAAGCACAGCATTAATATTATAGTTGATGGTATGGTCCGATAATATTCTGATACATCCCCATTGCACCCTCTTTCTCCCCCCTCTCTCTCCTCTCGATCTCTCCCCCTATCTTTATCTCTCCTTCTCTCTCTTTTTTTCTTTTTCTCTCGCTCTCATTTTTAAAAAAAATCTTTCTCCCATGCCAAAATGTACCCATTTTCCCACAAAACAATCAACCAATCAATCAATAACCATTCAAATAATCTATCTATCTATCCATCTATCTATCTATCTATCTATCTATCTATCTATCTATCTATCTATCTATTTATCTATCCATCTATCTATCTATCTATCTATCTATCTATCTATCTATCTATCTATCTATCTATCTATCTATCTATCTCTTAATATATCTGTCAGTCTGTCTATTTATCCATCTATCTATATGACTATCTGTTTATAAAAACAAAAATATATCTGTCTATCTAAAAAACAAAAATATATCTATCGATTTATCTATCTGTTTATCTATCTATTGATCTCTCTATCAAATTATCTATCCATCTATTGATATATCTATCTATATAACTATATTTTTGTCTCTCCATTTATAAATTGATCTACATATCTATCTGTCAATATACCTGTCTGTCTGTCTATTTCTTCATCTGTCTATATGAATATCTACTTCTCAAACTGTCTATGTCTGCCTGACTATCTATCTATCTATCTATCTATCTATCTATCTATCTATCTATCTATCTATCTATCTATCTATCTATCTATCTATCTATCTATCTATCTATCTATCTATCTATCTATCTATCTATCTATCTATCTATCTATCTATCTATCTATCTATTAAACTATATCTATCTATCTAGATACCCATCTACCCATCTATTTATCAGTATTTCCAATTATTTATCCACTATTCTTAATCAGACAACAAGTCTAAAAGAAATGTCCAAAAAGTCGTAACGACAACGTTAGAGCACGCACCAGAGAGTCTCCTTAGAACATCACCCTTAGGGAATAGCCAAACATAAGGACCAGAGACGCAAACAAAGGAACCAAATGTTGCTTCAGTCGTTATCGCTTGGCTGTAGTTTGCTATCGTTTTATTTTTTGTACATACAAATCCTTTTCGATTAAAAGACCATTACTACAACCGATAATGACAATGAAGAGGAGATGACGTCTCTCTCGAGGCTGCTAATGCATCTCAAATGAGAAATAAATCAAATATTATGTCTTAAAGCTTTCGCTTAATTTGCAAATTCATTTCTTAAGAGCCTGTCTAGTAGATTAAAATTAAGAATATCAAGTTAAAACAAAAACCCATGCGGAAAATGTTAATTCCTCTTTAAGCTATGATAAATTTGAATAAATATTCAAATTATGTCGTTATCGCCGTTTTCCTTATAAGGAATTGGTTTTTAATTCGCTAAATAGTTGTCATAAATTGCATTGAGTAAAAAATTATAAAGAAGCTTGAAAACTTGAAGGCATTTAATTAAGTCAGGATGGAGCAAAAGTAATATAGGATGAGTTTATAATACGGAAAGAAAAGAATGAAATTTGCATTAATCTGCAAGTTACATACTATAAAATTATATTATATGTGACGTTCGACATCAAACACGTATCATTATGGCGGGTGGAATGGATGCCAAAAGCAAATTTAAAATAAAAATAATCAGAAACTTGAAGCTGGGTTTACGCAAGGTCTCATTACTATACTTTATAAAATCTAGAAATGCCTCAATGAGTCAATCAAATGTATAGTAAAATGTGAATAAAAATGACTATTATAAAGGATACAAAACAAAGTCAACGACGTATAGATGGAATGAAGATGACGTCAGTCAAGTCTTTGTTATTCCATTTTGCCATCCGCGTTTATGAGTAATTTTCACTAAACTGTATTATCCAAAATATAAAAGTTCACGGTTACACATAGTTTTGTGTGTTCGTCCGCTATACTTCCGGTCTTAGACAAAGGCACACTATCTATTCGCTCTAATGCGGCTATGTGGTCTTATGCTATGCCATTCGCCTTTAGAAAAGGCGTTGGTCCTCCGTGGGGGCAGGGACGTAAATGAGCCTTTATAAATGAGCCTTTATATAGCGCAATATCCACTAAACGTGCTCAAAGCGCTTTACAAGGGGTCCCTGGTTAACAGCAACATTTAACATTTAGGACGGGACATGACGCCTGTTAGGCGATATTACATTTTCTTTTCGGACCGAGACAAGGCTGTTAACGGCCAGGTACTCATTTTACACATGAGTACGGTGAGAGAATGTGAGTTAAGAGCCTTCTCCAAGGACTCAACTGTGCGCCGAGCGAGGATCGAACCGAGGACCTTCCGATCCGAAAGCGAGTGTCATACCACTAGAGCACATAGCCGCACAATACAGTTTTAGACGATCAGTGCCATACTTAATTTTGGCAATTAATGGGATTTGTCTTAAAGAATACGATTATATGAAGCTTTAACATTTAAGATTTTGTGTTTATAAATTTACACCTATGTTAGTATTACTATCTCAAAAGTTACGTTACATCAAAAGTCATGCATTATTTTTTGTCAATGCATTAAACTTTTAAATTCGATCGACAAATAATTCATTTTAGGAATGTTTTTGGAATGTGAAATATAAATTCATTAAATTTTATTCAAAACAATTTTTATGGGAAAAATATTTTTTAAAATACAAAGAGAAAAAAAAGCGGTTTAAAGTTGCCATAAACACTAGAATATATCAACATTTCAAGTTAAATTATGCCAAAATAACTTGATATTTTGAAGTTAACACGTCGTATACAGCTCACATTAGTCACATATCAAATAAACTCTCACAAACAAGTGTTATCTCCACTCCATTAAAACAAATAAAGCTATATAAAATTGTCATAAACACTAGAATATATCAACTGTTAAGGACACATAATGCCAAAATAACTTGATATTTTGAAGTTAATACGTCGTGAACAGCTCAAATATCAAATTATAAACTCTCATAAACGGTCACTTACCTCCACTTCATAAACAGTCATTCAAGAAAATGAATAATTTAATGCGTTGGTAGAGAGGGGAAAAAAAAAAGAAATTGTATAACGTAAAGAGGGAAAGAAGGAAATGTAAAAGTTAATGAGTTGGTACAGAGGGGAAAAAATGTATAACTTAATGAGTAAGTATAGAGGGGGAAAAAGAAAATGTATAACTTAATGGGTTGGTACAGAAGGGAAAAAGAAGTTTGGAAAAGCCTCACTAAGTACGATGCATAATTCATTTGGCACATTCTCGCACCCTGCCGGCTGTCTAAACATTGTTAAAAAGTCAACATCCTCGGACAATCAAATCAGCTTGTCATTAATTAGGCGGTTTCATAGAATAAAAAGTGAATTTTATTATCTTAATGAAATTGATCCACCCTGTCCCCGCTCCCGGCTACCGACTGAATCTGTCACTCACGGGGGAAGCAAGTTCTCTGTTTTCTTGCTACGTTTGGAAATCTCACGGGAGTTGCCTGTGACGCTCTCGGTGTGAGTTTATTTCTCGACATAAATTTTCGTTCTCATTAAATGAAAGGCAGAGTTGAAAGAAAAAGAAAGAGGTGGGCAGGGAAAATAACATCAAAGAAAAGGGGGCAAAGTAACTAGGGACTGACGTTGAGACATATTTGGATGTTAAAGACGGATGTATTGTATTTTGGGTAATGGGGGGAGAGAGTAGAGTAGAGTAGAGAAGAGTAGAGAGAGAGAGAGAGAGAGAGAGAGAGAGAAAGAGAGAGAGAGAGAGAGAGAGAGAGAGAGAGAGCGAGAGACACACATAGAGAATGTGTGTGTATGTATGTGTGATGGAGAGTGAGATAGCGGGAGACAGAAAGATAAATAAATAGACAAACAGATATTTAGATAGACAGATAGATAGAAAGATAGATAGATAGATAGATAGATACAGGATATATATAGAAAAATAGAATAGATAGATAGATAGATAGATAGATAGAAAGAAAGAAAGAAAGATAGATAGATAGATAGATAGATAGATAGATAGATAGATAGAAAGAAAGATAGATAGATAGATAGATAGATAGAGACAGAGATAAAGCAAGAAGAGAGAGAGAGAGATAGATAGATAGATAGAGAGAGAGAGAGAGAGAGAGAGAGAGAGAGAGAGAGAGAGAGAGAGAGAACCAAGAAACAGTATCACATATTATAGATTACAAGCAAAGAAGAAAAGGGGGTGGAAAAAGGGGGGGGGGGGGGGGGGGGTTCCACAAATATCCGGAAAATGGTCGAATCTAATGGCAAATGTGTCATTTATTTGTCTCTTTTTGGGGTTCAATTTAATGAAAAGAAAACAAAACAAGAAAAAAAGCACAAAAGTTATTCATGGTTCAGCGGTACGCCTTTGATTCGTATACAAAAGGCACCGAGTTCGAATGCCCGCCTCGTTGTGTGGCCTTAAGCAAGTCACCTCGCCCTAGCTCACTTATTAGCGGCGCTGCACTATGGCTGACGCCTGGGTTATTCCAATCTTCCCTTGGAATAGACCCTAAACACACATTTCCCCTTGGGGGTGAATAAAGGGAATTTTATTTTTTCAAAAATTATTTTATTTTAAAAGTAAAATCATGAGTCTTTCTGAGTTACTGAATTTGTAACTTACTCCTCCTCTTCACCTCTGAAGACGAAGGGGACAACATGGAAGGAAGTGGAGAGGGCAGCCAAGAATTGTGTCAGATGGGGGAGCATCGTTGATGGACCCTTGTTCCAGGGGGAGTGAAAAGCCAAAGTAAGCAAGTGTTGTAATTTCAAAGCAAAGAAGCACTCCATTTTTATCCGGCACCATTAAAATAGTCGTTTTAGTCTTTTAGCCAACCTAAAAATAAATGTACCCAAATCAAATTGAACGCACTATAGTGTCAATGTCGTGTTCACATTTTATCAAATCACCCTGTGTCGATACTATGCCTTTAGGTAAAATAGTCACAACATCCGCCACCCAAATTAAACATGCCAACACACAAAACTGTGTTTCACCTTTAACGTTTCTAGTATGAATGACACAATTTAGTGAGAACTAATCACTAACAGGTTGTCTTTAAAAAAATAACAAAGAGCTGAGTGACGTCATCTTCGTTCCTTCTACAATTTATTGATTATCATAATAATATTATTAATCTTTTAACTGGGGCATATAATATATGACCTTAAAGTGTAGAAAGCGCCAGTGAAATTCCTATAATAACACAACAAAATTCCATTACACCCCAGGTTTTCTAACGACACTTAACTTAGATTAGAAAGAACGCGAGAGTTACTTGAATCAGAGGTGCCGCGGTGTGAGATGGCGAATGCTAATTCTTGCTCTGCTCTTTGTTCACGGTGTCTAGCAGCATGAATAAGTAATCTACTGACGACTACCTAGACACTCCCCAGATTCGTTTTCTTACAGCTACCGTTTGCCAAATGACGGATGACTTGATTTGAGGAGACTAAATCTAGATTAACCTTTCAACCACGAGCATCAAATTTCTCTCAAATAAAAAAAAAATGATTTTTAGAAAATAAAAACAAAGGCGGTAGCAATAGAGAGTTGATAGAGCACTCGCTTCACACACAAAGGGACGGTGATCTATCCCGGTTGCTGTCAAGGGTTTTTAACCCCCCTGTCCACCGAGCAGTGATTGGGTAACTGGTTCTGTTAGATCTAGCGGCAAGTACTTTGTGATAAACGAACGTCCTATCCAAAGGATAGCTAGCATTTCATCATCATCATCGTCGTCGTCATCATCATCATCATCATAACCATCATCATCATCATCATCATCATCATCATCATCATCATCATCATCATCATCATCATCACCAACTCACTACCATCACGACTACTTCATTTCGACAACAGGTCCATCATTTAAATTGAAAATCAAAACGTTTCCGAATGAGGTTGCCGCCAAGAGAGGGAGAGAGAGAGAGAGAGAGAGAGAGAGAGAGAGAGAGAGAGGGAGGGAGAGAGAGAGAGAGAGAGAGAGAGAGAGAGAGAGAGGTTCTAATTAAATAGAATATTATGTCTCTGCCTACACGTCTACAGCAACAATTCATCCAGGCTCACCCAAGTCTATGCATCAACATCCATTTTCAATTTATTTTAATTACAGTTATCTCCATCCAGTTGACATTATATTTATTGATCTTCACATCAGTTGATGTGCGGCCACGTGGTCCAGTGGTATGACCCTCGCTTTCGGATCGGAAGGTCCTGGGTTCGAGCCTCGCTCGGCGCATAGCTAAGTCCTTGGAAAAGGCTCTTTACCCACTTTTTCTCACCGTACTCTGGTGTAAAATGAGTACATGACGCGTTGTCTTTGTCGAAAAAAAAAGTATTATATCTGAACAGGTGTCATATCTCTTCTTCTTCTTCTTCTTCTTCTTCTTCTTCTTCTTCTTCTTCTTCTTCCATTAAGGCCAAAGCTTTCAGGCTGAAGATTGTATGGCCGTCATTTCAGTAACTGGGGTTTTGGAGGGAAGCAGGGAGCGATTTTTTAAAAGTCATCAGTCGAAAGATCTCGTTCTACATGTTACGTGTTGCTCTCGGTCAGGGACCCTTTGTAAAGCGCTTTGGGCACGTTTAGTGGATGTTGCGCTATATAAAAGCTTTTTTTCTTTTTTTTTGGATCTTTTTGTATAGCTTCAATCCAATGTTATTTTTTTTTTTGCCATCCACGTTGATGAGTAATTCTCACTTAGCTGTATTATCTAGACTATAAAAGTTCATGGCCGTTAAACTTTCAGATGGCAATGTTGCGAGCTTCTTAGCCAAGCGCATACCATCTATATGCGACGAAGGATAGGAAAACACCCAGCATATACTCCCGACTCCAGACCTACCAAAAGTATGCAGCAGCAAGAGAGGAGTTTTGGTCTGGTATCACACCTATGCAGACAGAACTGTAGGGCCCTGACACAGCTTAGAGAGGACAACGACCTTTCTTTACTAACTAGACATTCAAACTTGAAGACAATATAAGGGTGAACGAAGAAAAAGAAGCAGGGCATGATTTAGAAGAGGATGAAAAAGAAGAAGAAGAAGAAGTAGTAGAAGTAGTAGTAGTAGTAGTAGTAGTAGTAGTAGTAGTAGTAGTAATAGTGGTAGTAGTAGTAGTAGTAGTAGTAGTAGTAGTAGTAGTAGTAGTAGTAGTAGTAGTAGTACTAGTAGTAGTAGTACTAGTAGTAGTAGTGGTAGTAGTAGTAGTAGTAGTAGTAGTAGTAGTAGTAGTGGTAGTAGTAGTAGTAGTAGTAGTAGTAGTAGTAGTAGTAGTAGCAGTAGTAGTAGTAGTAGTGGTATTAGTAGTAGTAGTAGTAGTAGTAGTAGTAGTAGTAGTAGTAGTAGTAGTAGTAGTAGTAGTAGTAGTAGTAGTAGTAGTAGTAGTAGTAGAAGAAGAAGAAGAAGAAGAGAGGAGAGAGAAGAAGAAGAAGAAGAAGAAGAAGAAGAAGAAGAAGAGAAGAAGAAGAGAAGAAGAAGAAGAAGAAGAAGAAGAAGAAGAAGAAGAAGAAGAAGAAAGAAGAAGAAGAAGAAGAAGAAGAAGAAGAAGAAGAAGAAGAAGAAGAAGAAGAAGAAGAAGAAGAAGAAGAAGAAGAAGAAGAAGAAGAAGAAGAAGAAGAAGAAGAAGAAGAAGAAGAAGAATATTTTCAGGCCTGGTAAGAGCCTTTTCCAAGGACTCAACTATGCGCCACCCGGAGCAGGACTCGAATCAAGTTTGCAGGTCTGATAACCGAATGTAATTATGGGCTTGTATAATCATTTTGAAATGGGCAATAATATCGGGTTGGTTTGAAAATAGATGTAGATGCATAGACTTGAGCGAGCATGGATTTTTTGTTGCTATTGACGTTCATGCGTAGAACTATTCTATATTTAATTACAACAACGAGCCCGTAACAAGTTGGGTTATCAGACCTGCCAATAAGTATTCATCGGCTTAAATGGATTCTGCCCGATGAGTCTACATATTTTTACTCGTTGCAAGGACTCGGAGGCATCATGAGTCACGTCACCATTTCGGCCAGAGACGACATTAACAACTCTAGATACGAAGCAGAACAAAGATTTATATTATGAGAAATCGATCGGACGCCGCACTTCGGGGAAATTCACAATTTATTTTTTAGGTTTCCTCTTTACCTCAATGATTTTAACATCTCCTCTACTGATTCAAGTGGAGACAGACAATATCAAACTCGACAATGTGTTATACATTTAATGGACATTTGATTTTTAAAAAATAAAAAAATAGACAAAACACAAAAACCAAAAAACAATTGCAACTGAAGAAAAAAAAGAAAAGAGAAATAATAAAAGCATTTTAAAAAACCCAAACGAAACAAAGCAAGACAAAAAACAAACAAACAAAAAAACCTAAACAAACCAAACAAAGCAAAAGAAAACAAACAACCCCCCCCCCCAAAAAAAAATCCCGCAACATCCACCCCCCCCCCACCCAACAAACCCACACAAAATACAAAACAAAACAGAACAAGCAAACAAAGAACACAAAATAAATAAACAAATAAACAAAGCAAAGCAAAACAAACAGACAACCAACACCTCGCCCTCCTCACCCCCCCCCCCCCCCCCCATGAAATCCCCAACTAAAACAAACAAACTAAAAAGAAATCTCACTTCAGATCACGTTGGGGATATCTTCAAACCTCAGGCATATGCTGGAGGTTAAAGTTTATGTATTAATTAATTAAAAATTTTTTGTAGCTAGTGAAAGAATCTAACAATTTAGTTTTGCCATTTTATTGGACGGTGGTACATTCCCAAATGTTTTTATTCGCCAAATTTAATTAGCTAATCACTGCATTCTGGGGAGAAAAAAAAACATGTATTTACAAATTTGGCCAGAAAACTTGCCCTTCAAATATGGATCGATTTAAAAGACTCTTATCTTGGCAAAAACTCTCAAACCTGGTACAAAGGAAGACTTCGCGAAGTCACAGTTTGAAAATTTTTTCCAAGATGAGGGTCATTTAAATCAATCGATATTTGATGGACGAGTTTTCTGGTCAAATTCTTAAATACATGTTTTTCCAGGGTATGGCAGTTAACTGGTTAAAATAAACCTTAACGGCAATACTGCCATACTGTGAAAAACGCATTAAGAGTTTGAGCATTTTTGACACAATGATGGTCATTTAAATCGTTCGATATTTGAAGGATAAGTTTTCTAGCAAATCCGTATCTTTCCAGGGTACAGTAGTTAAATGGCTAAAGGACTAGAGGAGAGCCCGCAATATTTGTGAGGAAAATAAAGGCTATCACGAACAGGCACTTGTTTACTTTGATTATTGTACTACTAACTGTATGCTGGAAATCAATATAGATCAAGACAAATCTTTTGAGACATCAACGATCAAAATCGGTCCGGAAATAACGTCTGTGCGTGCGCGCAAATAAATCTGTCAACAGGGCGGCCAGCTGGCGATTACCAACGTCAAATGAAGGATCAATTATTATGCACTATCTAGTAGATTTTCTAAATAATCATTTGAGTTAACGGGTGATAGAATAACACTTAATTAAAAAAAAAAGGTTTGCAAGTTACTCACATATCAAATTGTAAAAAAAAATGTTTTATAATTTTTAGATATGACAGTAAATTCTGGCTCATTGGCAAACATTTAAAGTAGGCTGTATGAAACAATTTAAACTCCATTAAAAAATAAAAGAATAAATAAGGTGATTAAAGCATTCACGAAAGTCTATGGTGAACACAATGGACTCCTTGTGGTAAATTCATGTTTGTCAAATTACGCATGCGACCTTGTGCTCTTGTGATATGACACTTGTGTTCGTACGACCATGTAGGTCCTAGATCGAGCCCCGCTGTTTGCGGCATACAGTTGAGACTTTAGCAAATCAAAGAATTCGTTATTCGCATTATCTCACCTCACTCAGAAGTGAAGTCACTTTCTGGTCGTTAACAACGTTGTTTTTGTTGAAAAAAAATTATAGTCTTTACAGGAGCTATTTTTCTTCTTCTTCTTCTTCTTCTTCTTCTTCTTCTTCTTCTTCTTCTTCTTCTTCTTCTTCTTCTTCTTCTTCTTCTTCTTCTTCCTTCTTCTTCTTCTTCTTCTTCTTCTTCTTCTTCTTCTTCTTCTTCTTCTTCTTCTTCTTCTTCTTCTTCTTCTTCTTCTTCTTCTTCTTCTTCTTTTTCTTCTTCTTCTTCTTCTTCTTTCTTTCTTTCTTTCTTTCTTTCTTTCTTTCTGTCTCTCAGGCCAAAACTTTATCAAATTGAAGGTCGTCAAGAGTTTGGTTGTTTCAGTCTTCACTTGTTCTACATCTTAAACGTTGCTGCTCGTACGGGACTTTGTACTCAACGTAAAGCGCTTTGAGCCCATTTCGTGTATATATCGCGCAATAGTAAAGCTCACAGACCTAAAATGTATGTCTGTGGTCTCTCGTATACCCTTCAGTCACAAAACGACTACGGTATGCCATTCGAGCAAATTCCTCTATCATTTGTGTGAATGGAAATTGACGTAGATTGCCTCATTCAACCAACTTGACGTCTATAGACTATCTAGATTACCATCCAGTTCAATTCCTCTACTAGATAAATTAGAACTATAGACCCAATGATCACCCGGGTTTTCCTGATTTAATTTTTTTAATGGAATTGTTTACAACCTCTCTGGTTTACCTCAAAGTCGTATTTCAACAAGAACTAAATAACATCTAGCTGCACAATCTATTCTGACTTGCTACGCCTTGTGAGCGTGGTGTTGGCACAATAAAAAAAAAAGCAAAAAACGTAAGAGATTATAATGATTTGCCATATTTTATAATTTTACCCCTCCCCATAAATAGTGAAGCGTAATGATATGTTTACAACAATAATAATTTGAGACGTCAGATTGTCAATCGTTTAATCTCAATAAAATAGATTCTTAAGAAAAAAAGGAACATTTAAGGATTTTTGAGCACGTCTTTTATTAACAGATGATGAAATCGGAATAGCAGACTTGTGCAACTATTGGGGAAAAATGTCCGGAATTCCAAAACACAAGCGTAAGAATTGTATATTATTCCACCCCTCCCATTGGAAAACCCTATCATTTCTTAGTAAATACGTGATCTTTGAATAATGCTTTGAAAACGTTGAATAACAAATTATTCAACGATTGCAGAATATTTTCGCTCAGTATATTGGTGTGAAATATGGTGTAAAAGGCAGCGGATTTAGCAATTAAAAATTATCTTTTGGTGCGCATGAATACAAATCTAACGTTTTTCTTTTTTTTTAAATGTTAAATTGTCATTCAAGCAGATGAAGAACAACACAAATTATAGCGATTCGAAGTTACTACAACCGCAAGCTCGTAGTGTTATTTGGCACGATGAAAACAAATCGTTTAAATAAATACAATGAAAGAATTGCATATTACTCTGCTTATCTAGACGTTCAAATGAATGAGAAGAGCCTTTGGTAAAAACAAGGACCTTTTAGTGTGCCTTGTGGTCAAGTGATATGACACCTGGCTTTTCGTTTCGAGTGTCCAGTTTCAAGCCTCCTTCTTCAGCCAACGACGACTATTACAACTTAAAACAGGAGATGCTACTCCACAACCGGTCAAGATAAACAATGGCTGAATAAAACAAAGGGTGTTTAAAACTACTCATTACTCACATTTCCTTACTATATAGGCGTGAAATAAGCACGTGACCGAGAACAGTATTGACTTTATTGAAAACAAAAAAATAGAGATTCTATGCACAAAAAAGCAACGTGTGCCCTCCTACATTTTAAGCGTTGTTGGTTTGGGAGTCATTGTTCAAGCGCTTAAAACACATAAAGTGGACATTTAGCCTTTCTGATATGTGGCTTGGTAGCTCAGTTGTACAGTGTTTTGCCTTGTCATAAAATGACATAAAGTGGATATTTAGCATTCGCTCACATGTGGCTTGGTAGCTCAGTTGTACTGTGTTTTGTCTTGTCATAAAATGCATACAACTTTAAGCGTATTCAGTGGCCGGGTGAGTGACAATATAATTTTCTGGGTCCAATAACGTGTCTTTGGACGGTAAGGCACTTTACACACATTACCCCCAATCGATTCAAGTGTGAATGAGTACAAGCCAGAGAGAGTGGAGGATATTGTACGAGTCTCAGTACAAATATGATGCATAATAGGCGACTAATAAGATATTAAATAGAAAATATGGTTGACACATAGTGTTTAAAATCTTACCTCTTGTACGCTCATCAAGACGAGGTCCTTGAAAATGTCCAGATCCCTTCTTGTGTCCATGTATTTTGGCCTTTTGTCCAGCACCATACCTTGGGTATCCTGTGGTCATGAGGGTAAACAATGATGAGAGTGGTGGTGATGATGATGATGACGATGATGATGATGATGGTGATGATGATGATGATGATGATGATGATGATGATGATGGTGTTGAAGATGATGATGATGATGGTGTTGAAGGATGATGATGATGGTAAGGATGATGATGATGATGATGATGATGATGATGATGATGATGGTGTTGAAGATGATGATGATGATGATAAGGATGATGATGATGATGATGATGATGATGATGATGATGATGATGATGATGATGATGGTGATGATGATGGTGATGTTGATGGCGGTGGGGATGATAATGTTGATGACGACATCACAGATAACGATGATGATTAGAACGATGATTATGATTACTTATATATTTATCTTCACGAGGATTGTTGCTTTCGAGAGAGAAAAAAATCTTCACTTCAAAGCATATTTAAATGTATTCAGAAGATAAATGTGTGGAATAAAATTTGAAATTTGCACTGATATGACAACATCTTCAGTCAAATGATAATCATAGGCAATAACATGTTTGGTGTTATAACCTATGGTGCACATAATTATATTTGGGTTCTTATAATCGAACGCACTTTATTAAACAGTGTTTAAATGGAGAACATTTTGTCCTTGGTTTTAGATAAGCTGTAACAATCAGTCCATAAGAAAGTTGGGTTATCAGATCCGTATAAAAGGACACGTCAATCACGACCCATACCTGTAAGATGTCATCGGCAGATCGCTTTGGCAGGCATGTGACCAGACCTGCGAAGAGGAGGGAGCCGAGGAGGACTATCAAAATACTTTGGTGGCTTTCCATTCTGAAATGATGAAATATATAATATAAATGATAATGATGATGATGATGATAATAATAATAATAATAATAATAAATATATAATAATAATAATAATAATAATAATAATAATAATAATAATAATAATAATAATAATAATAATAATAATAATAATAATAATAATAATAATAATAATAATATAATAATAATAATAATAATATAATAATATAACAAAAAACAAAAAATAATAATAATAATAATAATAATAATAATAATAATAATAATAATAATAATAATAATAATAATAATAATAATAATAATAATAATAATAATAATAATAATAATAATAATAATAATAATAATAATAATAATAATAATAATAAGAAGAAGAAGAAGAAGAAGAAGAAGAAGAGAAGAAGAATAAGTAGACTACTACTACTACTACTACTACTACTACTAATACTACTACTACTACTACTACTACTACTACTACTACTACTACTACTACTACTACTACTACTACTACTACTAATAATAATAATAATAATAATAATAATAATAATAATAATAATAATAATAATTACAAAAACAACAACAACAGTAATGATACTAATTCTTTTGAGACGGGGCAGGGGCCAAAATGAAGCTGATTTGCAGTTTTTTATGAACACCCTTGGGTCCAATGATTTTCCTCGGTATCCCACCTAGTCTTTAGTAGTTAAAACGTAATTTATTGTATATCAGTAACCCCATGACCAAGTGCAAGCTCTGATGCATTCTCGTAAAATCCATGGAATGCCAATAGGATTCAATAGTCCGATGTCACGTCCAACCAGCAACGAGCAGCTTGGTTCTAAACGAAGAAAATCAGTACTTTTTATTCTTCATGCTGGCAAGAACTTTGTCACATGTCATGTGATCAGAATGTATAAAAGTCAAAATATGATCAGATTTATAATGTTTTTCTTCTCTAGATACACTTTTATGCTCGTCGAGAAGAATTTCATAAGGGCGTCCGCCATTGTTCCGATAGTTTAGAACCAGTTACTAAGTTCCTGTGCGTCATTACGAGGGAAGTGACGTCACGACTGTTGAAGCCAATTTGGGTCTATCGTCCCCAAGTCCAGGATAAGAAATTGGAGAGGGTTGTGCGTTTGGCCAGCAACCCGCCATGTAAAAAACTACACGCTAGAGAAACGCCACGAAGAACTAAAAGATATCATTAGTGCCTTATGTTCCACTAAGGAACTATGTAAATGTTGCTGCTCGAAGCTTGGAGAAATAACTAACAATGTGAAATTGAATGTAGAGCTACGCTTCAATTTAATATACGAAAACAGATAAAATTGACGGACGTTTGGGAAACCCGAAGGACGAGATACGAGACGCCTTTTAGGCGAAATTACATTTTTTCCAAACTGAGGCAAGGTTGTTTGCAGCCGTGCACTCATTTTACAACCCGAGTACGGTGAGATAATGTGAGTAAACTGCCTTTTCCAAGGACACAACAATGCACACCTCAGAGAGGAAATTCCGATCTGAAGGCGAGTGTCATACTTCAAGAACATATTATAAACTTATATTTAAAATAAATGATCAAAAATGTAAATTCGGAGCAATCATGACACCTAATTCTTATTTGATGCGGAATAAATGGTATGGAGAGGTGTCAGATGAAAACAGAGAAAAAAGATATAATTGTGTCAAGAAGTCAAAACCGGGATTGAATTGATACGACCTCCATCGCCTGGATGAGAGGGAGAGACAGAGACAGTGATATATATATATATATATATATATATATATATATATATATATATATATATATATATATAGAGAGAGAGAGAGAGAGAGAGAGAGAGAGAGAAAAGAAGAGAAGAGAGAAGAGAGAGAGAGAGAGAGAGAGAGAGAGAGAGAGAGAGAGAGAGAGAGAGAGAGAGAGAGAGAGAGAGAGAAAGAAAGGGAGTTGCCGAGCGGCAGCACTAACCTTTGGCTTTCCTGTCAGACGTATGGTAGAAAAGGTAAGTATTTTATTTAAACGCATGTCATCGATAGTAATACCTAATGTAGTTCGATTAGTGTAATAAACATTGCCGTAATTTACACATCTGTACCTATCTGTGCGGCTATGTGGTCTTGTGGTATGACACTCGCTTTCGGATCGGAAGGTCCTGGGTTCGAGCCTCGCTCGCTGCATAGCTGAGTCCTTGGAGAAGGCTCTTTACTCACATTCTCTCACCGTACTCAGGTGTAAAATGAGTACCTGGCCGTATACAGCGTTGTCTCTGTCCAAAAAATTGTAACATCGCCTAACAGGCGTCATGTCCCGTCCTAAATGTTAAATGTTGCTGTTGACCTGGGGCCCCTTGTAAAGGGCTTTGAGCACATTTAGTGAATATTGCGCTATATAAAAGCTCATTTTTATCTATCTATCTATCTATCTATCTATCTATCTATCTATCTATCTAAAACAAATAATCTAACCTTTTTTATAACTTTACACTCTATTATGGAAGAAAATAATAAGAATTCTTGTCAGCAAAACGTTGCCAGAGGCGTTGCTGTAAATTGATTTCTTTTGAAAACACCGTTTTTTTTGCCTACAAATAATATGACCGAGAGGTCTTAGTGACACAGAATACAGATACAGAACCTAGAAAGAACTAAAGTTGGCCCCAAAGCAAATGTTCTGTAATCACAAACAACCGCCTTGTCTAGGACAAGGTTTGCATACAAATTTGACGTTCTTCTGAAAAAACAAACAAACAAGCAAACCAAATTTTGATAATTTTGGCCAGAAACTCGACCTTCAAATATCTACCGATTGGAATGACCCCCATCTCGTCAAAAACTCTCAAGCCTGGAGTTCAGGGAAATTTTCAAGGAAATCCCAGGTTTGAGAATATGTGACTAGATTAGGTTTATATTATTTGATTGATATCTTGAGGACGAGATTTATGGCCAAAATAAAAAGAAAAACGTGTTTTTTTTCTTCAGAATAGGGCAGAAATGTGGAACCGTCGTAGCCAAAGATATTGTTGGCTCTAGAATATATTATCTTTTTTTTTTCTTCACTCTATTGAATACTTCGATCTATATGATATGGGAAGGGTAAGGGGAGGGCAGAAGAAAAGGGAAGGGTTGAAAGGAGGAGGGACAGCAGTATTCTGAAGGTTGTGACGACGATGAAATTGACCATTGTGATATTGTTGGTTTTATTTAATATTCAACCCATGGTCTCAAACTGGTAGGCCTATTCTGTCGTACTCCGGAAAAAACCCATATTTGAATACTAGGCCAGAAAAATTGTCCTTCAAATATCGATCGATTTTAAATGACCCTCATCTTGGCAAATACTATTAAACCCAGAACTTCACCGAAGACCTCGCGAGGTCCCAGGTTTGAGAGTTTTGCCAAGATGAGAATCATTTAGATAGATCGATATTTGAAAATAAATATTTGAAGGATGAGTTTTCTGGCCACAATTCTAAATACGTGTTTTCCAGAGAAAGGCAGTATTGTGTCAATGAGAGCCATGAGTTAAAAAACTGAAATTACGTAAAGTGAAAAGAAACAAATTTGTAAAATTTTACAATCTTTCACTTTTCGAGACTATTATTATCTATTATATTGCATACTGAGAAATCACGTATTCAAAATTTTAGACGGAAAACTCGTCCTTTGAAATATCGATCGATTAAAGTGAACTTCATCTTGGTTTGGGAGTTTATAAAATGAAGGTAATTTTTATCGATTGATATTTGAAGATGAAGGACGATTTCCTGGCCCATTTTTTCAAAATATATTTTTTCAGACCCCGGCAGGTTAGTCCATGCATTGTAACCTGGTGACACAATGATGGATGACTTCTCCAATAACATTATGGTAACCATTTATTTAGATTGAATACGGTTGTACTACCTCCTCTGTTGCGTGACATTGATTAACCAGTTAACTGCCGTACTCTAGAAAAACACATATTTCAAAATTTGGCCAGAAAACTCGTCCTTCAAATATCGATCGATTTAAATGATATACATCTTACCAAAAACTCTCAAACCTGGGATTTCGCAAAGTGTTTCTGTAGTCTGAGGTTTGAGATTTTTTTTTGCCAAGATGAGGGTCATTTAAATAGTTCGATATTTGAAGGACGTCTTTTCTGGCCAAAAGTTGAAATCCCTCTTTTTTTCAAAGTACGACAGGTAACTGATTTATTATCAACCCAGAGCGTCTCCGCCAAACGCGAAACATGAATCAATCTTGAATCAATGTACATTGTTTTTATGACAACGACCAGTGTCTCATAGAAAAATTATAACATGCCCATTTTTTGTATATTTTTCTTGTTTGAACTTGTATCTTAACGTGTTGATTAACGACGCAGGCCTCCGCCAAACGAGGGAAAAAACAAAACCGAATCTTGAATCAATGTTGATAGTTTTTTTTTTGACAAAGAAAGAAAAAAAAGATATGTCCATTCTTTGAGATGGAACAAAATTAACATCACTCACCTCTTTGTTATTGTTTTTAGACAGCCATTTTTATCATTAGTTCTCACAAATAAATGCTATTAATCAGACTCTAACGTTAACAGTTCACATAGTTTTGTATATTGGTACTTTATATCTGACTGGAGGAAGTTGTGAGTATTTTACCTAATCGCATAGCATCAATATTTTTCTTGTTTGAACTCTAATCTTAACTGGTTGATTAACTATGCAGATCTCCGCACACGAGAAGAAAAGGATTAATTTTTGAACCAATGTCGATAAATTTTTGACAAATTATACCATTTTGTCGAAGCACAAATGTAACATGCTCAATTTTTGTTATAATTATGTTTTTTCATCATCATCATCATTATCATCATCATCATCATCATCATCACCATCATCATCATCATCATAATCATCATCATTATCAACCACAACAACAACAGCAACAACAACAACAACAACAAACAACAAAATTAAAGAGAAACAACCAAAACTTCCTCACAAACGATTGAAAAGAAAACATGGCGTTATCAAAGTTGTATCTACCGGGAAATATCACATCCAGAAATCTTTTACTGAACTGTCTTGAAAAGTGGACATTTCAAAGAATCCGGGGGAAAACCCAGCTGTTAATCACCGATACAACCATAAATAATCGTTCAAGCGTCTTTTGTACATCACACTTGCATATACTTGACATTATAATTCGCTTCTTCCTCGTTCTAGGTCATTTACATTTCCTGTAACATTGTAGATAATTGCCAAAGGTTAATATTTTTGTTAAAATACGGAAATAAAATGAATAAAATGTTCAAAACTGGGTTTTTATTTTATAAATAAAAATAATAAATACGAGGAAGCATTTTTTAACCGATGTGATAAGGAAAATTGTTATGGGCTCATTGTTGTTATGGAAATACTCTCAAACTAGGGCTGTGAAGACCTGGTGTATGAATTCCGGATTAACCGAATACAAGCAGCGAATAGTAGGAGTCGGCAACATGCATCCCGGATCAAAAGTTTTCATGAATACTTTTGATCCGGACAGAATTATTTTAGTGAACAGACCAAGATCTAACATGAATACTTTTGATCCGGACAGAATTATTTTAGTGAACAGACCAAGATCTAACATGAATACTTTTGATCCGGACAGAATTATTTTAGTGAACAGACCAAGATCTAACATGAATACTTTTGATCCGGACAGAATTATTTTAGTGAACAGACCAAGATCTAACATGAATACTTTTGATCCCGACAGAATTATTTTAGTGAACAGACCAAGATCTAACATGAATACTTTTGATCCCGACAGAATTATTTTAGTGAACAGACCAAGATCTAACATGAATACTTTTGATCCCGACAGAATTATTTTAGTGAACAGACCAAGATCTAACATGAATACTTTTGATCCCGACAGAATTATTTTAGTGAACAGACCAAGATCTAACATGAATACTTTTGATCCCGACAGAATTATTTTAGTGAACAGACCAAGATCTAACATGAATACTTTTGATCCCGACAGAATTATTTTAGTGAACAGACCAAGATCTAACATGAATACTTTTGATCCCGACAGAATTATTTTAGTGAACAGACCAAGATCTAACATGAATACTTTTGATCCCGACAGAATTATTTTAGTGAACAGACCAAGATCTAACATGAATACTTTTGATCCCGACAGAATTATTTTAGTGAACAGACCAAGATCTAACATGAATACTTTTGATCCCGACAGAATTATTTTAGTGAACAGACCAAGATCTAACATGAATACTTTTGATCCCGACAGAATTATTTTAGTGAATGGACCAAGATCCAATATTATTTTTATAGTTGAAGGGAACAATCATCCAAAAGATTCTAATACATTCGTGATGATTTAGTAACAAACACCATAAACGAGTC
This sequence comes from Berghia stephanieae, assembly GCF_034508935.2. Taxonomy (NCBI): domain Eukaryota; kingdom Metazoa; phylum Mollusca; class Gastropoda; order Nudibranchia; family Aeolidiidae; genus Berghia; species Berghia stephanieae. The sequence continues at coordinate 82,865,065 of NC_088361.1, read as the reverse complement.
TTGGTTATAATAATCATTTCATAGAAATCAAATATCACCATTAAACATTAAAAAAACATTATGTACAACATTTTGGTCTCTTCGATGTACTATCAAGCGCCAATCTGATATTAAAAAGATTGGGAAAAAATAGATTGACCTTTCTTATCTCGGTACCTTCCGTTCTGGTTGCCAGCTACTTTGGTAGCTCGAAACTTGATCCGGTGTATGAGTTCTACACGGTGTTTGAATATTTTTGATCCGGTGTTGTGCTTGAATTTTACAGACCCGGTGTTTGTTGTCGTCGACTGGTGTCAAATTTATGGTAAATGTTACGTTTGATTGCAAGATTATTCCGTCTTTCAGTCTTACTTAAGAAAATAAGTTGTTCGCTGAATCATGCAGTACCGATTTTCAAAATGCTTGCTTGCTCTAAAACAATCAGAGGAAAATGTGATTTTGAGAATTTTTTTGCCTAACTCTCTCATTTGTTCAGAAGCATTCATGAATACGAGCAGGCGTCGGTAACAGTAGTCGTTCATGTAGCCGGCGACTAAAATCTCGCTGGAAATCGCGGCTCTATCTCAAACCAACTGAAATATACTCATACTCGATTACAACAAGATTAAACAAGTCCAATTATTGGGCTTGTTTAACCTTGTTGTATCGAGTACGAGTATATTTGATCAAAATCTACGTGTACATAAGATTTTCACTTCAGATAATTGAATACAATATTATATTGTCTTCAGTTATCTGTAAGAAGAAATGCAAATATTATGATTGATGACGTAGATTTTGATCAATCTAAAATCATATCTCCCTATTAAAAGACCGCAAATCAGGAAATTGTATCGAACGAAGGGAATGTAAATTTGAAGGGAAAATTTCTTTGATACGGAAGTTAAATCCAAAATTTCGTCAGTCAAAAGGTTGATGTGATGACTTCAAAATAGTATATTTATAATTGACAAGTTATGCGATATAAAGTTAGAACTCTTCCTGATTTCTAGAGATTTTTATTTCAGAAATTAGTACACTAATGTAGTTTTAAGTTAATTATATGATTATATCTATTTAACAAAACCTTTTTTTCTTTTCTTCGTATTAAAAATATGATGACCCAATCGTCTCTAAACGGTATATGGGGGATGATCTATATGCAAATAATTAAATTCATGGTTAAATATGTAAGAGGTAGAGTTAGCTTTTGTCTTTTATTAAATATCATGAATTAACGTGACAAAATTAATATTTTGTATTTCCGGCAATTTGACTTAAAAATCCCATTTTACATCTAGTTCAACAAGACATAACACTGTATAGGCATGATAGATCACACCTGATAACATTTTACATAGCTCTAAAGAGATTATTTACACATTATCAATGAAAGCTATATTTTTTTTCTAAACGGTTGGTCAATATTAAGTTTCCATTCCTGCTCTCCCATCGCTCGCACGACATGATGTGATTAAAACTTGAGTTTGAGTCTTTAGACAGAGAATTTTCCATCTATCGTGTGTAGAGTGCTTCACAAGGAGTCCCAAGACAACAGCAATACTTAACGTGTCGGACGAGACATGACGTCTGCAAGGCGATATTTCAGTTTCTCCTGGTCAAGTATTCACGTTGGTAACTTTGGAATCCACATTTCAATTTTAAATGTCATTGCGACGTCAAGTAAGTGCATTGACAAGCCTTAATGTCGGCGTAGAAAACACACGTGTCAATGAATGCGACATCAAATTCCAATATAAAACATCAAATGTCATTCTTTAAAGTTTTCCTTATCAGCTAGTTACTGAATTTTCCCCAAAACTTCACACCCACTCAACACAAAAATACGTTTTCTTACTCAAACCAAAAAGTAAGAAGTAGGTCCAACATTCTATACATAATATTGTTCAGCAAAATAACAGTGTCACGTTATTAGAGCTGTAGTAATCTATTACTATAAATATTGTTGTTTACAAAAATAATAAGATTAAGAAAAGTGTTGGTTGCATCGTAACGAATGCGCCAATTTCATTATGATTGTTTTTGCACAATGAAAGAACTTAAGTAAATAGTCTTCTCCAAACACTTGACTTTGCGACCCTTCCCAACCAGAGCGGGACTCAAACCGGTAGGTTCTGGTTGAATGATGTGATACCACAAGACAGGACACCCAAAACAAGAATCTCATCAGATCACCAAGCCAACAACTGCCAGTCTGCTGGGATACTGCCCAGAACGGGACTCGAACAATGGACCTACTAGTCCGACAGCGAATGATGTGATACCACAGGACAGAACACACACAAAGTTTTATTACATAATCAACTAACATAAAGATCTGAACAAGTGTGTATGAAAGGTGCCAGATAAAACAAGAAACAAAAATACAAGAAAAAAAACCATCCCACAAAATCAGTCGACCTCGACTGTCTGGGGATCGAACATCAGACATTCTGATTACCGGTAATCTGAGATTCGATCCCCAGTCAATGTCAACTGCATTTTTGGGATGTTTTTTTCTCTTGTATTTTTCTTTCTTGCTTCGTCTGGTACCTTTCATACACACTTGTTCAGAACTTTATCTTACACTGGTGCCTGCTTCTTAATTTAATTAATTTGATATAATCAATCAACAACTGCGTCACCTCCCCAAACCACCGTCCCTGAATGGGATTCAAACCAGGGACCTACCAGTCCGAAAGTGAGTGATCTGAAACCACAAGACAGAACATTCCAAAACAAGAACGTTATCAGATAATCAATCACCAACTACCAGTAAGTTGGACCACTGCCCAGAACGGACCTCGATCAAGGAATCTACTGGTCCGAAAGCAAGTGTGATACTACAAGACAGCATACCCCCCCCCCCCCCCAAACAAAAAACAGAAAAAAAAAACAACAACAAAAAAACAAAAACAAACCAAAACAAAAAAACAAAACAAGAATTTCATTGGATAATCAACCAACAGCCGCGCCCTCCCCCCAAACCGGAATTCAAACCAGTGATCATGTGAAACAACAACCCCCCCCCCCCCCACCCCCAAAGAAGACAAAAACAAACCAACCCCCCCCCCAAAAAAAAAACAAAAAACAAAAAACAAAACAAGAACTTCATTAGATAATAAACCAACAACTGTCTCCCCCCCCCCCCCCTCCGCCCCCCCCCCCAACCGGGATTCAAACCAGAGACCTACCTGCCCGAAAGCGAGTGGTGTGAATGAAACCGCATTACAAAACACCCCCCGAAACAAGACAAGAGCCTCATCGGATAATCAACCAACAACTGCCATCAGTGTGCTAGGATTGTTAACAGACCCAGCCTTGTTAATTTGATTCTGAACACCCTCGGAAGTGAATTGAAATAACGGGCTTGAAATGGTCCCCCCTGTCTTCGATCGAATTAGAGGTCGACAGAATGCAATCAGTCTCAGTTTCGATCCAAATAAGGGAACTGGTAGTTAAAAAAAAGAAGAAAGGAAAAGAAACCCTCACCGAACAAACATCGTGTTTCTATTTTCATTCTTTACCCCGTGGCTCGCCTAGATACTGTGTGACCAATCTTCTTGAAACGGCTATATGTCTGTCGAATTCAAATTAAAGGCTGGTTTTCCAAAACTCAAGCCGATTTTTCTCCTTTTTTTGTTGTTGATATTTTCCATCCAAGAGATAAATTAAAATGTATGCTTTATATTAAGCATCAATGACCACAAGAATGTCCTTATATTGGTGTGAATTTGAAGTTTACATTAATATGATAAAATAATAGACCGAATGAGAAATTTTAAGGGACATAATCCTCAATATCTCACAATGGGAAAAAACGGAGTTAGGGAGTTTTGGAAAACCACACTTCTAATTAGACACTGAAAAGTGAATTCAGAATTAAAATGATGAGACATGTATAGATAGATATTTTTATTTTTTGAATTGAGAACATTGTATTTATCCTTCACCACGATAAATTAATATAAATCAACTCTAAATTTCATCTATCTATTTATTTATCTATCTATCTATCTATCTATCTATCTATCTATTTATCTATCTATCTATCTATCTATCTATCTATCTATCTATCTATCTATCTATATCCTTATCTATCTATCTATCTACCTATCTATCTATCTACCTACCTATCTTTTTTCTATTTATCTATCCATCCCTATCTACTTATCTATCTATCTATCTATCTATCTATCTATCTATCTATCTATCTATCTATCTATCTATCTATCTATCTACCTCTCAACACAACTACTCCAATGTTGAGAATGTTACAATCAATAAACCTAGATATCTTTCAATTATATTTGAGATTTTGTTGTTAAACTCAAATCAATAGTTAAATGAACACAAAGTCCAATCGGCATCACCCAAAAGTGTCTTTTAGAATTTCGAAAGCCGAAGGGTAAATAAGACACAGCGTGCACAGAAAATAGATTGTCAACATAATCCTTCAATTTGCATTGGCTAACAAAGACGCTTTACCACAGGGGGCGGATTGCTCGTATTTCCCCTCCCCCCTCTCCTCCATTTCCTCCCACAAAGCTCCAAGACCATATTATTATTATTTACCCAATTTTTATACGAAACCAAACTGGCATTGTTTAAAGATGTACCAGATTCCGAAAAGGTTCCAAAAAAAAAATTAAAGTTGGAATGGCAAGAAAAATAAATTTTAGTTTTTGTCTAGCGTCTCTTTAAAAAATTGAGCTTTTTATATAGAGCAATGTCCACTTATGGTGCTCAACAGCAACATTTAACGTTTAAAACGGGACATGGTGCCTGTTAGGCAATATTACAATTTTTTTCGGACAGAGACACCGCTGTTAATGGTCAGGTATTCATTTTATACCTGAGTATGGTGAGAGAATGTGAGTAAAAAGCCAGGACCTTCAATCCGAAAGCGAATGTCATACCACAAGACCACATAGCTTCACATAGTCTCTTTGAGATTTTATATAAATTATCGGCTATGTGCGGCTATGTGATCTTGTGGTATTTCACATGACTTGGGACCGGAGTGTCCAAGGTTCGAAGCCCGCTCTGAGCGCAATAGTTGAGTTCTTGAAAAAGTCTCTTTACTCACTCTCATCGTACACAGATGTAAAATGATTACTTGGCCGGCAGCGTAGTCTCTGTCCCAAAAAATAAAAATAGAAGGAAATTATATCGTTGCCTAAATGTGACCCTACGCCTCGAAGCGGTATTAAGTCGGGATTTGGAAAACGAAGAAAACCGGTTTTAAAGTGGAAATGGTCAAAATGGTCAAATTTCAGTTTTTGGTTGTTTCATAAACTACAATCATTTTTCTACATGAGAACATAATAATTCAACACAAGTATTGACGATAAGCTATATATATTTGAAGTTTAAAAAAGCAACTATCGGTGAAATATTCAAAACAAGAATTGACTTTCTCTCAGAGAGCCACCATTTCCAAGGCTGCACTTGCCAATAATAGTTAATAACAAATACTTTGACCTCAAACTTTAGCCTCGTTGGTTTTTAAAGTTCGTGTTGCTCTACTTATCACTTGATGCACTTTTAGCTCTCTCTCTCTCTCTCTCTCTCTCTCTCTCTCTCTCTCTCTCTCAAACACACACACACACACACACACACACACACACGACAACCACCACCACCGCATCTTCATCACGACCACTACTACTACAATCACCACCACCACCGCATCAACACTGCCACTACTACTTCAACCACCACCACCACATCATTGTCACTACTACTACAACCACCACCACCACATCATCATCACTACCACTACTACTACAACCACCACCACCACATCGTCATAACTACTACAACCACTACCACTACATCATCATTACTACTACAACCACCCACACCACATCATCACTACTATTACAACCACAGTCACCACCACCACCACCACATCATCATCATCACTACCACTACTACTACTACTACTACTACTACTACTACTACTACTACTACTACTACTACTAAAACAGCCATTATGACATCATCATCATCATCACTACTACTACTAATACTACTACTACTACTACTACTACTACTACTACTACTACTACTACTACTACTACTACTACTACTACTACTACAAACACCAACACAACATCATCCTCACTACCATCATTATGTTTTGGAGCTTTTCTTCACTTGAAATAAGGAAACTTTGGGGTTGTGTTTGGCAATGTGCTCATATATCAGAAAATATTTGTAATCAGTTATCTATTTCGATCTATACAATATGTAAACACAATACCAAATTAATATCATTCCAATTCCCATTTTGTGTGTGCGGAAATTCCTCTTTCGGTATTGAAATTCCTCCGAGTGGTGTCTGAAATTCCTGTGAGTCAAATTGAAAATTGGCGTCTCTGCAAATTTTACTATTCCCGTATCTGAGGAGTTATCTTTGCCCCATTGATTTGATTATGTGTGAAAACGGTCAAGCTGGTTAACTGCAGAGGGCGACAAGAATAGGCAATGGCAAACCATTCTTGTAACTTTGCCGAGTTAACTGCATGAATAAGTCCAGAAAGTTAAACGGTGACAGCGTAAAGGGGAGCACGTTTTCACGGAAGACTGCTGCCTCGCTCGGTTGGGAGCGTGATGTTCGTCAGGTCACACCGAACCGTCAGCCAGTTACTAGGCGAAATAAATTTAACAAATGTGACAAAACCAAAATTGGGACATGGAATGTCAGGACCTGTGCCCAAAAAGGAAAACTAAACAACATTCTAAAAGAAATGAAACGGCTCAAAATAAATATTCTTGGCCTGGCAGAGATGAGATGGAAAGAGCAGGGAACCATGTCAAAACAAGAAAACAACACGACATATAAGATCATATGGAGTGGTGGAACCTCTTTCCAAAAAGGAGTAGGGATGATCTTAGACCAACAATCAACCAAATTTTACAAAGGGCACGTAGCAATCTCAGACAGAGTTTTGCTGGTTAAGCTAAGAGGACCTGTAGTTGACACCAATATTATTCAAGTTTATGCACCAACAGAAGAGGCGACAGATGCAAATATGACAGAGTTTTACCATTCACTAGACAAAGCAAAACGAATGTGTAAATCACAAGAAGTCCTTATGGTAATGGGGGACCTAAATGCTAAGATTGGCAGAGGCAGAGATGGTGACATAATCGGACCACATGGACTCGGAGACAGAAATGAACGAGGAAACATCTGGGCAGATTGGTGTAGAACAAATAAATTAATGATTTCAAACACCTGGTTTCAACAACACCCAAAAAGAACCTGGACATGGCAATCACCAGGGGACAGAGCAAGGAACCAGATAGACTTTATAGCAGTATCATCAAGATTCAGAAATGGCATATTAAATTGCAAAACCTACCCAGGCGCCGATGTAGACAGTGACCATGTCCCAGTTGTTTGTACAGTAAGGATAAAGTTTAAAGCTATTCAGAGAACAGCTGGTAGAATAAAGAGGGATTACAGGTTATGCAAAGACAATGGCATACAAACAAAAATGAGAGAAGAATTTGAAAGTGCACTCATGATACAAAGCCAAAGTGAACCTGATAACGAAAAATGTGAAAAACAATTTGATATATTCCAAAAGTGTGTCAAAGCAACTGCAGAAAAGCATTTACCAATAGCTCAAATAAACAGCAAAAAGAAATGGATGACAAATGAAATTCTAAACCTATTTGAAGAAAGACGAAAATGCAACAGAGGGTCTGCAGAATACCAAACATTGAACAGCCACATTAAATCCAAATGCATCGAGGCACACGAGAACTATCTAGACTGGAAATGCTGCGAAATCGAAAGAGAATACAAACCCAACCCCCAGCAAGCTCACCAAAGAATAAAAGAACTATCAGGGAAAAGGAAAAGCAAAGCAGCAGGAAGTTGTATCCAGAACAAACAAGGAGAACTGCTATTTGAAGAACAACATATAGAAAGCCGATGGGTAGAATACATAGGAGAACTGTACAATGATCCAAATAGAAATGAACCACCACTGAAATTCAAAGAACCATTAAGCGGACCAAACATCACCAAAAGTGAAATTGAACATGCCATGGAACGAATGAAGGATGGTAAAGCAACAGGCCCTGATGAAATATCTGTAGAGGTATTAAAAAGCCTAGGAGATCTAGCAATTGATGAACTTCACATATTATTCAACAATATATACAACACTGGGAAAATTCCAGAAGATCTCTGTAACTCCATTTTCATAGCAATACCAAAGAAAGCAGGTGCAGTCAGATGCGAAAATTTTAGAACTATAAGTTTAATAAGCCACATCAACAAAATACTGTTGCGTATAATTATCAACAGGCTAAGGAATAAGATTAACCCCGAAATCGCAGAAGAACAATATGGATTCCAACCTGACAGAGGGACAAGGAACGCAATATACCTCCTCCGTGTTTTAAGTGAAAGAGCTATACGGGTTCAGACCCCACTATACCTCTGTTTTGTCGACTACAAAAAAGCTTTTGATAGAGTATGCCACGAAGAAATACTAAAACAACTGCATCCATTGACGCTGATGAGAAAGACCTCAGACTCATGCAAACATTATACTACACCCAGCAGGCATCTATCAAAATTGGAAACTCTACAGGAAATTCCATTCCTATTAAGAAAGGAGTCCGTCAAGGTGTGTTGCCTCACCAGATCTGTTTAATCTATACCAAGAAACAATCATGAGGGGCATAACTAATATGGAGGGAATAAAAGTAGGAGGTCACAACATAAATAATATAAGATACGCAGACGATACGGTACTGCTGCAACATCAGAAATCCAACTTCAAAAGATTGTTGACAATGTGGTAGTAGATAGTGAAGCCAAGGGAATGGAAGTGAATATCACCAAAACGGAATGCATGGTAATACAGAAAAACCCCGAAAACAACAACACCTGCAATATAACGATTCACGGCGAGCAACTTACCAACGTAGAAAGTTTTAAATACCTGGGTTCAATAGTGACAACAGATGGAAGATGTAACCGAGACATACGAGCAAGAATAACTCAAGCCAAACAGGCCTTTATGGACCTCGGAAACATTTGAAAAACAAACAGATGTCGTTCGGGATTAGATTCCGAGTCTTGAAGTGCTACGTGTGGCCAATCTTGTTATACGGATGCGAAAGCTGGACTACAAATGCAGAAACACAAAAGAACATTGAAGCTTTTGAAATGTGGTGTTTGAGAAGGATGCAGAGAATATCGTATACTGCACACAAAACGAACGAAGAAGTGCTAAAACAAACATACCAACAAAGGAAACTAATGCCCTTAATAGCGGATCGACAACTATCCTTTTTCGGACACATAGTAAGGAAAGATAAGAATGAATACCTGGCAAGTTGTGGAAAAATACCTGGTAAACGCGCCCGGGGGAGACAAAGAAAAACACTCATAGACCAACTGAAGGGCTTCACCAACCTAACAATCCAAGAGCTGTTTGAAAAAGCAATAGACAGGGAGGAATGGAGAGAGATAATTCATGCAGTATCCGAAGCCTGGACCAGGCATGGAACCTAGAAGAAGAAGAAGAAGAAAACGGTGCCTCACTTCAAAGTCGATTTTCTCAAAACTTGGTTTTTACACTCTCCCTACTTCAAATGGTCATAGTTGGGCAACGAATAATCAGAATTTTATAAATTTGGTATCAAAATTTTAAGCATAATATAAGCTATGAGTGTGTACCAAAAACCCAACATTGAAAAAATCCGACTTAATACCGTTTCGAGGCGGAGGGTCACAAATGTTAATTGTTGCTGTTGGCTAGGGACTGCTTTGAGCACATTTAGCGCATAATGGGTTATATCAAAATCACTAGATCACATAGTCGCAATGCTTTAATAAGACAATGGGTCCCATTTGCTCCCTCTCCTTTCCTTACCAACTACATGAAAATCGTCAAGTCACAGTGAACATTTTTCTTACACAAAATTTTTATGTAGCTTACATCACAAAATTTGAAGAAAAATCTTTGTAAAGTTTAAAAGAACTTAAAGTTTTTTTTGTAGAACAAAGTTGTGTTTAGCATTAAGTTTTAATAAATTAATTTTTGTGTGAGGAAAGCGTGACATTTTGATAAAAACATTGAAAATGTTTGATATGGAAAGCGTTACTACGACGTGATAGTGATTTCAGTCGGTGAAAGAAGACGCTTTGTCGGCGTTCCGGGATTATCGATAGAATAAAATTGACGTCACGCGGGTGTTTGTTAATGTTTTTTTTTTGCCATCCACGTTTATGAGTAATTTTCACTTAACTGTATTATCCAGACTATAAAAGTTCATGGTGACACCGAGTTTTGTGTGTTGATCCGTTATACTTCCGGATGGCAATGTTGTGAGCTTCTTAGCCAAGCGCATACTATCTATAGATTTTCTTCCCTGATAACTTGAGATGCCTTGACGTGCAGTTAGTTATGAAACATGTGTGAGCCGGTTACGATGTTCTCCTCTCCCTCACAATCAAGACACGGTGGCTATTTCATTAATGTGGCTGTTTCATTAATGATTTAGAGAGTCAGGGCGACATCACTAGAAACCTGTATCTACCCCGCCCCAATCTTCTCTACAAAGTAAGCGTGCCGTTTATTTCCAATTAATGAAGCTTTAGACAGAATTGGATTGGATTGGATTGGGTTGGATCTATGCTAAATAATAGGAATCCCCAAGATTTTAGATACGCAATTCGTCAATGTGACCGATTGCCTCGAAATTGTATTTTTTTTGGGGGGGGGGGGGGGTAAATTTAATGCTTAAAATAGGAGGGGGGGGGGTATCGATAATTCAGATGGTGGAGCACTCGCCTTCATATCCAAAAGGAATTTTTTTTTCTGAACCCCCCCCCCCCCCCCACCTTCCTTGTCCATCCAACAGAAATTAGGTAGCTGAGATTGTTTGACTTGGTGGGAAGTACTTTGTAATAGACTAGTGTCCTATCCAAAGGACAGCAAGCGATTCACGCTATATATAGAATTAGGGATAAACTCTGGCTCCATTGGCCTAATAGCTCCAAAGGACTACTGATGCCGGAGGCCTTGAATGAATAATACACTTTGAATGACAAGAAATGACACCGAAAAGTGGGATCTTTTTTAAAACGTCAAAACTTTTGCATTTCTTAATGCTTGACAATTATTGTGACTTGAACACACAATGGGGGTCCCGATAGCTCAGTTGGTAGAGCACTGTAAGGAACACACAATATTCTTCATCTTATTCATTCCGATGTAATACCAGATAATAAACAAATGAGACCGAGCCGAGGTATACTTTTTATGAAGGTCTGACAACATAGATTGTATCGGGCTCAACACTTTAATGGAAACGTTCTCCAACGAATAAATGGGATTGTTTTCTTATTTTTTTAAAAACATCAACGATAAATCAAGCCCATAAAAATTTCGTTCAGTTATTATTAAACCTGCCAAATATTAGCACATGGGACTGTGTCAAAATTGTATTTGTGTAACATTCTTCATAACAAAAAGACAGCGATATTAACTTTATACTTCTTCCAACAAACATGAAAGGATTCAATGTTCATCAATGTCGGTGGGTAGAATAGTGAAAAAAATAAAGAGAAAATCCCCCTTTCCCAAAGAAGGTTCTTTATGGAGCAATTTAATTGGCTTTTACTTTTTGTTTTTCTGAACTGTAACAAAATAAGATTGTTTATATAATATAATATATGAACACAATGTAACCCGGAAATTCGTTCGAATGTTTTTGTTTGATACAACACAGCACACGTAATAAACGTTAAGAAAATTAATGTAGAATATCTTATTGTCGGCATGAGAAAACAATTCATATTTTCTTTCGCTTCTTCAATGTTATAATATTGCCTTAGATATTAAAGATAACCCATATCATATCCGCCCGTCTCTCGGTGATTATATCGTTTATGTTATTTTACAGACTTGAGGGACGACTTGAGAATTTTTCGTTATAATAAAGGGCGATAAATCGTCTCGGCTTTCCGGAAGTCTGGAACAGCAGATGTGTATTGTGATAGAATTTGTGAGCACAGAATGCATTGTCTGCCTTTTTCTCTCCTTTTTTTTGTCTGGTAGAGGTTGACACAAAAATTCAGATTTCATGTTTTGTCAAGGACGCACCTACCAAAAGTCGTTTTCGCAATGTTTGGACATAAAAATACAGCAACCGCATGTCTCAAAATGTACTTATTTGCAGGTGTGATAAGCCAAATTTTCTATGGGCTCACTGTTGTAATGGAAAAACTCTCAAACCAACGCAAAACATTGTCTTTTGCAACAATAATATTAATAATTGGTACCAGACCTGTAAATAAGTGCACTTTGGAATAATATCTCTCAATAAACACATACCCAAGATTTCCAACCACCTTTTCTTCGCAGCTATGTGGTCTTGTGGTATGACACTAGCTTTCGGATCGGAAGATCTTGGGTTCGAGTCCTTGGAAAAGGCTCTTTTCTCATATTCTCTCACCGTACTCGGGTATAAAATGAGTACCTGGTCGTCAACAGCCTTGTCTGTCGAAAAACATTGTAATATCGCCTAACAGGCGCCATGTCTCGTTCTACATGTTACGCGTTGCTATTGGTCACATTGATAAAACAAAATAATAAAAGATATAGAATGAATGAATTTGACATCACCCAGCTCTTTGTTTTGTTTTTAGCCAGCCATTTTTATGAGTAGTTCTCACTAAATTGTATCAATCAGACTATAAACGTTTAAGATTTCACATAGTTTTGTGTGTGTTGGTACGTTATATCCGGCTGGCGGATGTTGCGAGTAACTTAAATAAGCGCGTAGCACCAATAAGAAAGAATACATAACGTAATTGCGTCGTTATAAAAAACAGACACTTATGTCATTCAGAGCCATTAGGCCCATGGAGCCGTAGGTTATCCCGGTTTCTATAACGTGAAACGGACAATAACAATTGCTTGATACTTTTTGGATAAGACGTTAGTCTATCGCAAAGTACATTCCGCCAGATCTAACATATCCAGTTACCCAATCACAGCTGGGCGGACAGGGCGGGAGGGGGTGGGGGTGAGAAAAAATTTCGACTTCACCCGGGATCGATCTTGATCCCTTTGCAAGTCACGTATGAGTATCTAATAAATACAACCCCCCCCCCCCCCCCCGAGTGCTTTTATTAAAACGTGTATAACGGTTAGTTAAGTTCATTTGAAGCAGTGAGGGAAAAAAATAATGATTTTCACCAATTTTTATTTGTTGAATGATAAAAGAAGAGTACAAAAACAAACAAAACAAAAAAAAAACAAAAAACAAAAAAAACAAAAGGTGGGTGTTGGTGCGATTGATCTGGCGGGCAGAAATTGTTACCCAAACAACTATAATCGATACTAACTGACCCGTATTAAGACAACGATACCTCGTGTTTTTTTTTCGTTTTTTTTTGTCAACACAAAGATAATCCTATTACATACAAAGAGACCGTCATTTTCCTGGCTACTAGGTCAACTAACCAGCTTAGCCTATCAGTCAGCGGGTTTACCATTTCTACTTATTCGAAAATCCAATTTAAACGTTCTGGCGCCCCCTCAGGCAATTAGGGAAACCATCTGCCCTCTGGTTGTTGAAGACTTTATATTATTTAAGTGTTTTGAGGAAAACAAGAAAAGAGAACAACATCTTTTGGGAGTAAACAAGGAAAGTCAGGTCAAGTTGGTCTTTGCTGTGCGGCAAAGTGGTCTAGTGGTATGACACTCGCTTTCAGATCGTTGGTCCTGGGTTCGAGCCTCGCTCGGCGTATAGTTATGTCCATGGAAAAGGCTCTTTACTCAAATTCTCTCACCGTAGTCAGGTGTAAAATGAGTACCTGGCCGTTAACAGTGTTGATTTTGCCGGAGGTAAAAATGTGATATCGCCTAATAGGCGTCATGTCTCGTTCTACATGTTACGTGTTGCTGTTGGTCAGGGACCCTTTGTAAAGCACTTTAAGCACGTTTAGTGGATATTGCGCTATATAAAAGCTCAAGTTTAAGTTTTGCTGATGGTTTGCCGTGAAGTAAAAATACTTTTTTGAGCTTTTTGTTTTAGCGCAATACCCACTAAACGTGCTCAGAGCGCTTTACAACTGCAACACGTAACATATAGAACGAAACATGACGCCTATTAGGCGATATTACAATTTTTTCGACAGAGACAACCTGTTAACGGTCAGGTACTCATTTTACATTTGAGTACTGTATCAGAATGTGAGCAATAGCTTTTTTCAAGGACTCAACTATGCGCCGAGCGATGCTCAAACCCAGGACCTTCCATCTGGAAGCGAGTGAGTGCCATACCACACGTCCACATAGCCATGCAAAGCGGATCCGTTCTTCCCACCAAAACACCTAAGCCTTCGCAAACTCATAGATGGAGCGAAGAAGTTGACGTCCCTCAGCTTTTTGTTATTATTTTCAGACCGCGTGATTAATTCTAACTAAACTAAATCAATCAAACTATAGATAGTGTGCGCTTGGCTAAGAAGCCCACAACATTGCCATCCGGAAGTATATCGGACCAACACACAAAACTATGTGTAGCATTGAACGTTTATAGTCTGGTTAATACAGTTTAGTGAGAATTACTCATAAACGCGGATGGCAAAAAGCAATAACAAAGACCCGAGTGACGTCATCTTCGTAAAAGGTTACACTTTTTTTTTGTATTGGTATGTTTAATCTGACTGGCAGATGTTATGAGTATTCTACCTAAAGGATAGCATTGATAGGCGATGAAAGATAATTAATCATATTATCTAATCTCTTTGGACAACCTGGGTGATTCCTGTTGACATCAGACATCGTGTTTGATGATAATCTATATTTTATCCCTTCATGGATTGCCAAGGCTGATGGTATCTAATAATGCTGTGGCAGAAGGCGTAATTTTTCTTTCAATCGCATAGTTTACAATACCATAAAGCGAAATGACAACTTCCAGTTTATTTAAAACGTGGAATATGTGACACACCTTCAAGCATGTTCGGACAAGCATGGTTGGCTGTTCATAAACAATAACGTGAATGAAATTGGCCTTATTTCACGCAAACTGACAAAAAAGGAAGTGTTAGTCTAGTTCAGATTGTTTAGAAAATACTCGTTTTTAAAATGAAATAAATGAACAGTATGCTCCCAGCTGTGATAATAATATATTCAGATGAAATGAAAAGAATTAATTGTTGACCTTTTATACCATTTATTTTGATATCGGCCCGTCTTGGGAAATAGAGAAGATGATTTATTTTCCGATTCACAGAATTTACTACAAGATTATTGTGAGTGAATTTGAAATTGAGCCAAACATTCTAATATTAAACAATCTTATCAAGCGTTGTTATTAAAGTCGTAAGAAAAATAATTCTTATGACCTACTCTGTTGTTATTTGCACAAATACGTTCCTGTTGGAAATTGAATAAAGTTTAATATTAAATCCTCTGTTTACTTTACGGTTGTGAGAAAAAAATTATGAAATCGTGGAAACTGTCATAATTGAAACTTGTCACTGATATTTTTTAGGAGTAAATATAAAGAATGAAATGCGAATTATGAAAAATCTGTAATACATTTAGTTCTAAATCAACTTATTTGAAAAAATGACAAGCAGCATCTTTTTTTAATAATCATAGTCAACAGCGAAAGACTTTATTTGTTTTACGTACATCGTCTTTCCGTCTCCTTAAAAAAATAGATGTTAAGAAATCGCGATATTAGAAATAAAAGTAATGAAAAAAAATGAATATAGATAGAACGAAGATGATGTCACTCAGGTCTTTGTTATTGTTTTTTTGTCATCCGCGTTTATAAATAATTCTCACTAAACTGTATTAACCAGACTAAAAACATTTATGGTTACACATAGTTTTGTGTCTTTGCCATTGTTTTACAATGTTTGGTATTTTGTTTTTTTCTTATGCTGTTATATTTTCAATTTTGTACATTCGATTTTACAGTCCATGACCTCCAGCAGTATAGATATATTCTACCATTGTAGTCCTTCGGCCCATGGAGCAGGAGTTTATCCCGGTTTCTATAGCGTGAAACGGGCATAGAAATTGTTTGCTATGCTTTGGACAGGACAGTAATCTATCGCAAAGCACTTTCCGCCAAATCTAACACACTCAGCCACATATTCACTGTTGGGTGAACATGGGGGGTCAGAAAAATCTCGGGTCGGAAACAAATCCCGGCTTTATCGGTATCGATCTCCGTCCTTTTGCATGTGAAGCGCGTGCTCTACCAACTCGCCTATCGGAACTCCATCTATTAAAGAAATATACAGGAGGAGGAGGAGGAGAGGGAGGAGGATGAGGAGGAGGAGAGGGAGGAGGAGGGGAGGAGGAAGAGGAGGAGGAGGTGGAGGAGGAGAAGAGGGAGGAGGAGGAGGAGGAGGAGGAGGAGGAGGAGGAGGAGGAGGAGGAGGAGGAGGAGGAGGACAAGATGGAAGACGTGATTGTGTTTTGAAACCTTTACGGTGTGACCTTTTTTTGGGTACATTGCGTGTTTCCTGAATATTTCAACATGAGATTTATCAGATTCCTCAGGTCCAAGCAACCCCTTGTAATAAAACACTATCTTGTCTTTTTCGACACGAGCTCCCTGCCTGCCCTGTCCTGCCCTCTCCTCCCATCCCCTTCCCTCCTCTTATCTCGCCCACTACATTCCCAATATGGATCTTATATATATATATATATATATATATATATATATATATATATATATATATATATATATAAATATATATATAAAAAAGCTTTTTCATGATTGGATTTGCAAAGAAAATGTAAAGGGAGAATGTGACACACCGTATCAATCTGGTATTATTTGTCTGTGAACAAGTTCCAAAGGGTGACTTTAACGTTTAATCAATAATTTTAGGTATCGAGGTTTTAAAAAAATCCCTTTAAGAAGCCATATCTAGTTAATTCAGTGAAACGTATAAGCTACGTAACCTTAACTCTCAAAGTTTTCTATAAATCGAGTCTGCAGCATCTATGACACCCAAACAAAAAAATACTGTGAGACGACGGGTCACAAAATTAAATATGAAACACATATCACACAGAAACAATATAATATGTAAGTTTTAAGATTTTTCATCATGATTTTAAATTTGAGAATGTGTATACAGAGCAACATCCACTTAATGCGCTCAAAGCGCTTTACAAGGGGTCCCAAGCCAACAGCACCATTTTTAAAAATGCAGGACGAGAGATGACGACGCCTGTACAGCGATAGTACAATTTGTTTCCGACAGACCCAATGCAATTAACAGTCAGGTACTTATTTTATCCCGGGTACAATGAGAATATGACTAAAGACCCTTATCCAAGGACTCAATTATGCGCCACTCAGAGCGGGATGGAACCTTGGGCCTTCCCTTCCGAACACGAGTGACGTAACACAAACCCACATAGCCGCACAATTTTATTTCAATCTTTGAACTGGGCTACAGCTAGACCCCCAAAAATTATTAAAACCCGACTGAGCTTATGACGGTTCGAATCCAGGAGCGTTATAAAATACACAAGACATTTTCTAGATGGAAAAAAATCGATCACCAAAAAAAAAATTAAAACGATGAATTATATATAATACATTATGTAAAACCGAACAAAAGCTTTTTGTTAATTCAGTTATCTCTTAGCTTAAGTGAGAATTATTGAACAATGCGAATATCTTATTAACACATTTATATAATAAAAACATGTCATAATAAACGAGAGACAAAAAGCTTTTTTCATACAAATCTAATAAACAAATACATACGGAACCGCCTCCATAATACAAATTCTAAATATTGAGTGTCGCATGAAAATGGTTCCCGCGACAAAGGCAACAGGAATAGATGCGATGTCTGTTTCATTTTCACATTTTAAGATGAAAATAAAATAGCACCCTGCAATTTTCATGATTAAATTATATATCTATGAGGTATTATGGCTATTATTACGTTTTAAAAATTCGATTAAGCATTCTTGAACACGTCCCTCGAACAATTATGCACTCTCAAGTATTAACGTTCTTGTATGCAAAGCGGTTAAAACAAAAGAAAATGAAAAAAAAAAAACTAATCAAAAAACAATAAATAAAACAAAACAAAAAACAAAACAAAAAAAAAAACAAAAATAAAAACAAAACAAAAACAAACAAACAAATGGACAAAAACAAAACAAAACAATAAAATACAGAACCCCAAAAATTTGCAAAATTAAAACAAGCAAACAACACTCTCCTTAAAAACCAGTAGGATATAAAAGTTTTAAAAACCCGATAACAAGCGGAAATACATGACTCTTAATATCCAAACTCAAAATTATTTTTACGAGAGAATTATATTTGTCCTCCCAGGGAATATTTGTTTGGGGCCCATCTCGTGTAGAAGCTGAGACAACACAACCACGGCGTTAGCCGCAATGTAAAATCGAAAAAAAAAAAGCAACAACAACAAAACAAACACAACAAAACAAACAAAACAGAAGCTAACAGCGAGTTCTAACCGGATCTCCCGTTCTGTAAATGGAATGCCGTAAAAAAAAAGTAGCACTTGGTTTTGCTTTTAACATGACAATATTAGATTATTGATAAGTTTTGATTTTATAAAAATTGCTTATGATACATTATGATTATGATAACGCATTGTTATGATTCAGCTGACCTCGATGGCACGTTTAACTTTATCTATTTTTGTTGGGGTGTCACTTTATCTATAAACAGTTAGTTGACTGCCGTACTCTGGAAAAACACGTCTTTTAAAATTTGGCAAAAAAAAAACCCCAAACAAACTCGTCCTTCAAATATCGATCGATTCAAATGAACTTCATCTTAGCCAAAAAACTCTCAATACTGTGACCCCGCGAAGTATCCTCTGTCCCCAGTTTTAGAGTTTTTGCCAAGATGAGGGTCATTTAGATCGATCTATCTTTGAATGGCTAGTTTTCTGGCCAAATATTTTGAAGATTTGCTATTTCAGAGTGAAGTCCTACGCCAGTAAACTAGTTAAAGGATGATCCTTTTACAACCATGTCGTGTTTAAAGGGCAATCCTATAACAACCGTGTTATCAAGCAATGAAACACATTTCCAAGAAAATGATAAGAGAATTCTTTCATTTTGATGTGGTCGTACCCACACGACCGGCTGTCTCTGACGTTAAAAACCCAGTGCATTTATATAACTTGAACATTTATATAGCGCAACATCAGTTAAATGTGCTCAACACGCTTTTACAGGGCGTCATTAGCCAACAGCAACACCTAACATGAAGGACGAGACATGATGACGCCTGTTTGGAGATACTATATTTTACACCTGAGTATGATGAGATTAATATGAGTAAAGCCTGCTCCAAGGACGCAGATGTGCTATCGGGAGAGCAAAAATTTTGAAATTAAATTATGCGAATTTTTCGTAACAGTACGCAGATCAGTATCTAGCGCATTACCACATAGCACCAAGTTGCAGCAAAGGGTAAAAAGAAATAAGGTCATAAACCAAAGTTCATCCTGCCATAGATAACGATAAAAGGGCGGATATCGGTATAATTGATAACATCACTCCAAATATAATGACGTTAACAAGTTAACTGCAGGCAGCACTCTGGAAAAAAACAAGTATTTAACAATTTTGGCCTCGTAACTCGTCATTCAAATATCGATCGATTTGAATGACTCTCATCTTGACGAAAACTCTCAAACCTGAGACTTCGCGAGTGTTTGCCACAAGATGAGGGTCAATTAAATCGGTCGATATTTGAAGGACAAGTTTTATGGCTAAATTTTAAAATACACGTCTTTCCAGAGTACGGCAGTTAACTGCTTAATATGGAGACTAAAGCTACTGTTAGTACATATAATGCCAAGTAGTCGAGTCAGACACAATCCTTCAGATCAATTAGGTCCATGGAGCTGGAGTTTATACTTGTTTCTATAGTGTGAAATGGACAATAGCAACCGTTTCTACTACCCCTTGGATAGGAAGTTAATACTTTTCCCAATAACTAACAGACCCAGCTACGCAATCACTAATGGGTGTACAAGGAGGTGGGGGGGGGGGGGGTCCTAATAAATTTTGACTTTACAGGGAATCGATCTCGGTCTCTTTGCATGTGAAGCGAGTGCTTTATCAATTATTGATCTATCGGAACCCCTTGACAGCCCCACAGTTTGCGATTATTTATCTCAATGTTTTGACGTAGCGATGGTACAAATTGTTTTGCTACACTCGAAGAGGAGACTTTTCGTAATGCAGAAGTTCTGTGGGTGTGGTTGTTTCGGGTAACAGATCATAATATACTGAAGTCAGTTATGTTGAGACCCGTCATAGAATGGATTCAACGATGGGTTAAGCTCGTAACATGGCTGACGTGTTTCGCAAGCACATTGATATTGAATATCCAACATTCTTTTCTTCTAGTATTGCATATTTCATGGCAATAGGCAATTTTAAAAGATAATAAGACTTATCTTTAACTCTCTTCTTCTGGATCATTATTTTCCCAAAACGGCAGTCCAGCCCATCAGAAAATTTGATTTTTTAAAACTCAAACAAGCTTTCTGCACAACTATGTAAATCTCTTATAAATTAAACAAAGATCATTCTTCAAAGTTTGTGATGGGGCAGCGTGGTTCAGCGGTACGGTCTTTGCTTCGTACCCGAAAGGTACCGAGTTCGATCACCATCCGCTGCGCTATGTGGCCTTGAGCAAGTCACCTCACCCTAGCTCAATTTGCGGCGTTGCACTGAGGCTGACGCCTGGGTTATTCCAGTCTTCCCTTCCTGTAGTTGGTTAGGAGAGGGTTAAGTCTATGGTAGTTTTGTGCATGATGTAAATCTTAAAGCTCAGAAATTATTTTAAAATGATGCAAAATATTAAGAGTTTAATGTCGATCCACTGGATCCAAACTTGTATTCTTTTAATCCAATGTGACTAATATATAAGGGAACAACACAAAACAAACAATGTCTCATGGCGAAGGCCAAGGGTCGAAACGTTGTTTGTTTCGTGTTGTTTCCCTTATATATGAACCCAATTTACCCAATTCATCTTTCTCTCCATTTAGTTTTGCTCATTAAGGCACTTCTAGTAACTGATCTTCTGGTTTCAGGGTGATAACATCTTTTCTCAAGCCTAACGAAATAAATGCTGGTTGTGAATAAAGATCATCCATCCTCAAAAAATATTTTACGCCGCGTAATCATAAGAATCTACCTATACATCCAGCAACTAAAAAAGTTATAGCACCTTATGATTTAATATGTATCCTATTCATTGTTTATTCATTGCCCGGAGGACTGGATAAACACTTCCAATGAGTTTTGAAAAGGAAGATAGGAAGGTGTGACGTGACGACTTCTGATTCCCATTCATTGCTCATCATCAATATTTCAGCACAGCCGCTGCTTTAACATGACACAAAAATGACAGATGACATATTTCTCCTGATTGAAGGTGACTTGTATTCATGACGGGAAAGACAGCAGCGTTCCTTCACCAACTAGGCATTCTAACGGAACGAAGGAGAGGAGGAGGAAGAAGAAGAAGAAGAAGTGGTAGTAGTAGTAGTAGTAGTAGTAGTAGTAGTAGTAGTAGTAGTAGTAGTAGTAGTAGTAGTAGTAGTAGTAGCAATAGTAGTAGAAGCAGTTGAAGAGTAGTAGTAGAAGTAAAAGAAGAAGTAGTATGTGTGTGTGTGTGTATTTGTGTGTGTGTGTTTATTTCTGTGTGGTTGTCTGTAGTAGTAGTAGTAGTAGTAGTAGTAGTAGTAGTAGTAGTAGTAGTAGTAGTAGTACTACTACTACTACTACTACTACTACTACTACTGCTACTACTACTACTACTACTACTACTACTACTACTACTACTAATAATAATAATAATAATAATAATAGTAGTAGTAGTAGTAGTAGTAGTAGTAGTAGTAGTAGTAGTAGTAGTAGTAGTAGTAGTAGTAGTAGTAGTAGTAGTAATAGTAGTACAAGTAGCAGTTGAAGACGAAGAAAAAGTAGTATGTGTGTGTGTGTGTTTATGTTGGGTAGTAGTTTGTACATAACTTTCTATAATTAAATTTAATGATTAGTAATACTTTGACATTATCGCTTTGATTACAGTTTATGATGAAACA
Source organism: Berghia stephanieae (assembly GCF_034508935.2). Lineage (NCBI taxonomy): Eukaryota > Metazoa > Mollusca > Gastropoda > Nudibranchia > Aeolidiidae > Berghia > Berghia stephanieae. The sequence continues at coordinate 82,842,936 of NC_088361.1, read as the reverse complement.
TTTCTTGGAAAATGAATCACATTCATTGTTGTCGCCACCGTATCAGCAAGTATCACAAGTGGAAACAACCTCAATCATAATTTTTATCGATTGCAAAGAGAGTACCGGGCTCACAACCAAACTAATTGTGTTCGAACTCGGTTGAATCCATATAGTTTCATTACCCCACTATCCACACAGGACCGACTGGATAATACGACTTGATTGATAGGATTTGCGTCCGACATGAATAACAAGCAACAGTTACTTCTCGATTAAATGATCCACAACTACAAATAGAATCATTGCATATATATATATATATATATATATATATATATATATATATATATATATATATATATGAGTATGGTCCTATTCAATTCGACTTGCCCTAACGACCATAAGTTTCGAACCAGGAATATACAGGTTCAAAGGCAAGTGTCATACCACAAAGCCATAAAAAACGCAGTAAATTAGATGCTTGATCGAGATTGCTGTCTCGATTAAAAGAAATAATGATAAATCAAATTTTAAAAAAAATCCTTCGCGCTGTCAATAGCTAAAGGATAATGAATTTTTAATAACTGCATTTTCAAAATTAAAATGAGGTATAAGGCTTCATTATCATGGAAGAGAATGACCAGCTCCAGGAAATGATTTTCTTTCGTGATTTAAGTGTTCAGTTGTGGATGAGATGATATCTCGTGTTGAGGATTGATCACAAGGGGTTATTCTGATTGATTGAGTGTTGACGACAAAATTGTATTCAACTGTTTTTCTTTTATTTTGAGCGGCAAAAGACGTGGGTGGGTTGTGTGAAGGGGTGTTAGATAATTGAGAAGAGGATGGTAGTGATTTTGTTGTTGTTGTTGTTGGTGGTGTTGATGATGATGGTGATGACGATGATGATGATGACGACGAAGGAGGAGAAGAAGAAGAAGAAGAAGAAGAAGAAGAAGAAGAAGAAGAAGAAGAAGAAGAAGAAGAAGAAGAAGAAGAAGAAGGAGGAGGAGGAGGAGGAGAATGAGTAGGAGGAGGAGGAGGAGGAGGAGGAAGAAGAAGAAGTTTTTGTTTATTTGTTTGTTGCTTTAGGTCTCTTCCAACACAATTGAGGTTATATGAAAGACCGCTGAAACAAAAAAACAAGCAATCTAACAAAAATAGTACAAATATAAATCAAAATCATAACCTAAAGATATCATAAGCTAAATTATAAATAACCAAGAACAAACAGGCAGAAGATTTACAGAAAAAAAATATCCCCTGTCAAAAATACAATCACAAACCAAAGAAGCAGGATAGGCTAGTAAAGAGAAGAAGAAACGACATCACTATCAGATCGTACACCCATGCGAACATCATAGGTATATGATTCAAGGGTGATGCTCCCATCCAACCACCCGCAAGAAGAAGAAGAAGAAGAAGAAGAAGAAGAAGAAGAAGAAGAAGAAGAAGAAGAAGAAGAAGAAGAAGAAGAAGAGGGAAAAGGGATTGAATGGGGAAGGATACAGGGGGGGGGGGGGTTCTGTCTGATTGATAGTGATCTCATTGCGAGTGTTGCCGACAATTGTTTTAAATCGCCTTCAAGCCATCCTTGCAACCTTGTATTAATTACATGATGAAACGTTCGGACTTTTTGACATTCGAGCGTGTAGAGAATTGGGGGGATTTGGGTGGGTGGGGAGAAGGGGTGGGGGGGGGGGGGGGGGAGGCGGTGGGGTCATGGGAATAGGATTATTGTGATTTCGTTTTTGTTTTCGTTTTTGTTATTGTTGTAATTGTTGCTGTTGATTATGATGACGAAAACGCCGACGACGATGATGATGATGTGATGATGATAATGACGATGGTGATGATGAGAATGATGATGATGTTAATGATGATGATGATGATGATGATGATGATGATGATGATGATGATGATGATGATGAAGAAGAAGCAGAAGAAGAAGACGAAGAAGAAGAAGAAGAAGAAGAAGAAGAAGAAGAAGAAGAAGAAGAAGAAGAAGAAGAAGAAGAAGAAGAAGAAAAAAGGATGAAGAAAAAAAAGTAACAATAACAACGAATGAATACGGGTGTTTCTATGGTAGGACTGTTCACAACTTTACTTTCCCGCAATAGGGAACAAAAGTGTGATGTAAAAAAAACCGTTCCAATCTCATCGAAAGTGTAAAACTACTCTTCTGGCTGACTGTATATATACTGTTTCAGATCATCTTATTTTCTAGTCTAAACATGTGTGACTGTGCTGGTCGTCATTAAAGATCATCCAGCCTTGCTCTTTTAAATCCCATAATCCTAAGAATCTGTCAACTCGACCTGCTGCTAGAATTATTATGCCACCTTATGATTCAGTATATTATAGCCTATTCATTATTACTTATCCGAAGGACTGTTTACATGTTCACACATATATACACACTTCCAAGGATTTTGGAACCGGGAGTCCCATGTTTGAGAGTTTTTGCAAAGATGAGGGTAATTTAAATCGATCGATGTTTGAAGGATGAGTTTTCTGCCCAAAAAATTAAATACGTGTTTATGCAGAGTATGGCAAACGCTTCTAATGGTTCTCACACTACTATGTTATGACGATCTATCAGGATATAAATCCATTACCGCACTCGTGCACTGTCGCAAACCTGCCCGGAAGCTCAACGCACCTTTCAACTAGATACTCTTCGGTTTCGGGCTCTTGACCACAACGGGCACGACATATTGAACAGGTGGAAAGTCCCCACTGATGTAGTGAGCGTGATGTTAAGCAGGATCTCGACCAAAGTCGATTGGCTGCCACCCAATATCTCTCTCTCTCTCTCTTGCTGGTGGAAAAGCCTGGCAACTTCTCACCCAGTTTCGAGGAGTCACTGATCCCGCCCCCCCCCCCCCCCCCCCCCCCCCCGAATTCGTCCAAACCGAAGTTGATGTCAGTTCTCAGAGTACGGAAGACTGAGTGTTTAAAGTGCAAATGAGGAGAAGTGTGAGATTTTAGTTTTCATCACTATTAAAGTGCACGTCTTTTTTAGTCTTAAAATAAATATTTAACCAAGTTTCTTTCTTTCTCTTTATTTAGCCATTTTTATGAGTAGTTCTCTCTAAATTTTATCAATCAGAATATAAAAACGTTTAAGGATACACAGTTTTGTGTGTTGGGACTTTCTATCCAACAAATGTTATGAACTCTTTGGCTAAACGCACAGCATCAATAGCGGGGTGAACTATAGAGAGATCGAAGTTGACGTCACTCGGGTCATTGTTATTGTTTTTTTGTTGTTGTTTTTTGGCCATCCACGTTTGTGAGCAATTCTCAATAAACTGTATTAACCAGACTATAAACGTTCAAGGTTACATATAGTTTTGTGTGTTGGTCCGTTATACTTCCGGATGGCTATGTTGTGAGCTGCTTAAGAAAGCGCATACTATCTGTTGAAAGGGTTGATTGCTTTCTTGTTATAGGGAGAGGGGGCGAAAATGCCATTAACATTAATTGCTATTGCTTCCAATTCTTGAGACAGAAGGAGACTTCATCTTCCATTCAAATATTAATGCTGCAGCACTCTGGAAAAACTCGCATTTACAATTATGGCCAGAAAAATCGTCCTTCAATAAATATCAAACGATTAAAATGACATTCGTCTTGTTAAAATCTCTCAAACCTGGGACTTTGCGAAGTCTTCCCCTGTGTCAGGTTTGAGAGATTTTGACAACATGAGGATCATTTAAATCCTTCTATATTGGGAGGACTCGTTGACAAAAATCTTAAATACGTGATTTCCAGACTAAGTAATGGTTATCAACAATGTCACAATGTTAAACTAGGATATTATGCAAATCATAGTGCTTTACTATTCACCCCAACACCTACGAACAATACAACACACAATTAATAATACACCAAATTTAGACATCGTGAACACAGAAATCTTTTTGAATTATTCAAGCCGTAGAACCGAGATACAGAAAAAAAAGGAGGAAAGAAAAGTGGAACGAAACAAAAACAGAAACACGGAGAAGCCAAATAAAACATTAAACACATCTCAATCAAATTGAACTGCAATAACAATGACGGAAGGCAACGTAAAACCACAGTCACTAACAAACTTTCCCAGTACATCAGCTGTCCCGAAAACGTTGAAAGTTTCAAACTGGTGCGAAATGAAAGAATCACATGACCATGTGGGATATACGTACATTAAACCATAATTTAGGCAAATTTGAAAAAGTTATTCAAGAAATGAAAAAGTTCCAAATAAACATCCTTGGTTTCTCATAAACAAAATAGAAAGGAGTGGTAGTTAAAGAAGATGATTTTGCATTGTATAATGCAGGTGGAAAACACCGAGCGTGGTGCTTGACAAAGAATGTACTAGGAGGTTAGAGGCATTTGAGATGTGGATGTATAGAAGCATTTTGAGGTTATCATGGACAGACAAATATTACGAACGAGGAAGTGTTGGCGAAGGTGAGAGAAGGAAGAAAATTGATAGAAGTATCTTTGAGTATATTATGAGACCCAACGCTTGATAACGGTGTTATGTCAAATCGATCCAACTCGCTGACAATTAAATGAATAGGTAGTAAAAAAATATAAAAGTTCACTTTGGTAATTTATTTTCGTTGCTTAATTATTTTTTTTAGCCTCAGGTTTCGTAAATCTTTTTTACCACACCTCTTCACAAATAGTAGTGATGGTTTGTGACGTCGGATTATCAAGCGTTGCATTTCACTAAATAATAGAATCTTAACCCTCTCCTTAACACCTACAGCAAAATCGTCACATTGGTTACGACACAATATACATTTTTCTTATGCAGATATATTTTGTACATCACAAACTTTGAAGAATTTTATTTGTTTAATCAATAAGAACATAATTTTGTTTTGTAGAGAGCTTGTTTGAGTTTATAATATCAATTTTTCTGCTAGGAAAGCTTGCAATTTTGGGAAAATCCTGAAAATGATCGGTAAGGAAAGATTTAAAATAGAAGTATCATTTAATAATCTTTGAACATGTCTTTTTTATTCAAAGATGAAATCGGAATCGATTGCGGTTTATGACGTCAGGTACTCATATGTACCTGAGTATGGTGAGAGAATGTGAGTAAAGAGACTTCTTCAAGGACTCATAAATGAGCTCGAAATTCATGCTTCCCATCGTGTTATTTCTCAAGTCACGTTTTGGAGTCGGATACATCCTGACCGACGTGCACTCATTTGCAGGTCTGATAACCCAAATTCTTATGGCTCATTTTTGTAATGGAAATCTCAAAAAAGGACGTGATGAAATCCTTTCCAAACCAATATTGCCATGCCAAAATTTAGATCAGATGTTTTCCAATGGAATTGCCTTGACATTCATAATAGATGCTAATCAACAGAAAGTCCTATGGTGCACGCTATCAGTGACCTTTGTGCACTCATGCTCGTTTTGGAACCGAGGGACCGGATAGCTCAGCTAGCACTATCTTTACCCGCAATGAGAACAGGGTCCATCCATCCCGGATTCAATACGAGATCATGGATTAATGTCGACATTTTTTCCGACCCACAAATCACCCAAATGATGGGCGGCTATGTGGTCTTGTAGTATAACACTCGCTTTCAGATCTGAAGGTCCTGGGTTCGAGCCTCGCTCGGCGCATAGTTGAGTCCTTGGAAAGGGCTCTTTACTCACATTCTCTCACCGTACTCAGATGTAAAATGAGTACCTGGCCGTTAACAGCGTTGTCTCTGGGGAAAAAAAAAATAGATATCGCCTAATAGGCGTCATGCTCCGTCCCACATGTTAAATGTTGCTGTTGGCCAGGGACCCCATGTAAAGCGTTTTGAGCATGTTTAGTAGATGTTGCACTATATAAATGCTCAATTTGAAGCTCAATTAGATTTTATTGCTTTGTCTGTTTCGAGTAGATCTGACGGAAAACAATTTGCGATAGACTGGCGTCCTACTCAATGGGTAGCAAGTATTGTTATTGTTATTATAGTTTAGCGCTATAAAAACTGGGATAAATTTTGGCCCTTTGGGCCCCAATTGCTTTGAAAGGCTAAATTAAAAGAAAAAAATAATACCCTTATTATTAAATATCATTTTTTGAACGTATTAAATCGTGAATTGTGCTGTTAAATGTTTCGATGTTTTAAAAAAATAATGTAGAGACACTAAGTATGAATTTTAATACACTTATATTTGAACGCAATAAAAAAAAGAACCAGGCGCTGATTATGTATTATAATGATAAATAAATAAATAGATAAACTTTTACATTGACATAAACCCATTACCAAAGTTTCCACATAACATAATATGTGTTTTACAATATATACGATTCTTACACTCTTGCTTTTTGGAATTCCGGACGTGTTCCAAATCGCTGCACGAGCTTGCAAAACGCAAGAGTGGAAGAAATCATTTATTCTATCCCTCAATCGATTCCGATTTCGTCATCTTTGAATAAAATACAGACATGTTCAAAATATTTAAATGCTAGACGTCTACTGCTTTCTAATGACTCGGATTGTTTTTTTTAAATTTTCTTTTTGGTGAAATTTAACGATTTATAATCTGACGTCACAAATTATTATTGTAAACATGATATCATTAGGGAGAGGGGTGGAATAGTGTTTTTTATTTAACCCAAGCACGCTAGATGGGACCATGAGAATAATAATAATATTAGACATTTATACCGCACGTCTAACCTTAAATAGACATAGAGGGCCTGATAAGTGCCCAACTCGTCTCAAAACGGTATTATGTCAGGATGAATTTTATACATGGAGCTGGAGCTCATTCCGGTTTCTATAGCGTGAAACGGAGACAATAGAAATTGCTTCGATACGACGCTAGTCTATCACAAAATATTTTCCTTCCGTTCTAACAGATCCAGCTACCCAATCACTGCTGTGACGGAAGGAGGATCAGAAAAAGAAAACTCGACTGTTCCCGGGATCAATCTCGGTCTTTTTGTATGTGAAGTGAGTGATCTACCAACTGAGCTATCGGACCCCCCCGGGATGGACCTGATAATGATGCTTTATTTTAAAGTTTTACATAAAAAGCATGTAACAAACATTCACACAACAATCAAAAGAGCTCTCAAGCGCTTCCAGAACCGCAAAAATTGAAGGTCAAAATAAAGGTCTTGCAAACCAACAGTTCCTTGTAGAAGATTGAGACCAATGGAGTGAATACGTCAATAGAATTAGAGAAGCTGTCGAAGAGTCCCAGCGTAGCCCTCCTTAACTTTTATCCTGACACTGACCAACAAATGACGCCAAAAGACAAGTCTTTGGCTACAAAAGAAAACAAATCGTAGTTGTATTCATTAGTTAGTTCAACCAATGGAATCACGTGTTTCCTTGAGCACGCTAACGACATCTCACTAGACGGTGCAAAAAATCTAGAAAATGACGTCAAACTATAAGTCCTAGTAGATTCTAAAAATGTCAGGCTATAAAATAACGATGGCTACGGTCCCAGTCGGTTGAGTAGAAGGTGGACGGCAATGGCAATTAATCCGAAAGTCAGTTACTTAAATTAAATGAAAAGTATTCCTTCAAAGCCGTTTAGTCCCATGAAGCCGAAGTGTATCCCGGTTTCTATAGCGCTAAACGGACAATAGCAATTGATTTCTACCTTTTGGATAGGACGTTAGTCTATCACAAAGTACTTTCCGCCAGATTTAATAGACGCAGCTACCAATTCATTGCTGGGTGGGTAGGACGGTAAGAAAACAATTATTGACTTCACCTGGGATCTATTTCGGTCGATTTGCATATGAAGCGAGTGTTCTTCTAACTATGCTATCGGGACTTACACGTAGATAGAAAAAAAATATCTCCAAAGGGATACCTCCTTTACAAAGAGTGAGTTTTGTCTTAAACACTTGAAAAGATATTTTCCCTATTTTGAGCTTTTTGATTTTCAAACTCAGGTTTATTCATTTGTTCAATCTGACATCAAACCAGATTGACGTCGATTTCATTCTATAGTGACAAATCAGGGGGTCTGAGGTTCGAACCCAGTCGAGGCAGGCTAACTTGTTGCGATGTTTATTATCATTATTATTATCATTATTATTATCATTATTATTATTATTATTATTATTATTATTATTATTATTATATTATTATTATTATTATTATTATTATTTTATTATTATTATTATTATTATTATTATTATTATTATTATTATTATTATTATTATTATTATTATTATTATTATTATTATTATTATTATTATTATTATTATTATTATTATTATTATTATTATTATTATTATTATTATTATTATTATTATTATTATTATTATTATTATTATTATTATTATTATTATTATTATCATTATTATTATTATTATTATTATTATTATTATTATTATTATTATTATTATTATTATTATTATTATTATTATCATTATTATTATTATTATTATTATTATTATTATTATTATTATTATTATTATTATTATCATTATTATTAATTTGTTTTGTTTCTTTTGTATTTTTCTCTCTACTTTATCTGGTACTGTTTCATTTCGTTCACACTTTTTCAGATCTCTCAATTTATAGAATGAATGCAGTTGACGTAACTCTGTCCTTTGTTATTGTTCTCAGACCGGAAGTTGAGTGAATACCTCCCATAAAGTGCTATCCATCATTGTAGGTGATAGGTAGTTTTGCGTATTGGTAATTATTTGAATTTGAGCATCCACGTCATCCCGACACAATACCGTTGTGAGGCGGTGAGTCACAAATTTAATTTTGAATCTAAATCACTCCATAATACCGCTTTGCTAGGGTCGGTTGCATTTGGAAATATGTTGACAGAATTGGTCTAATGAAAGAATTGTAATTTTAGAACCTGACATTAACACAACCCTGATATTCGTGACATAGCTAAAAGATAAAACATTCAAAAAAGAAAAAAAAAACACAAACAAACCCCCCCCCCCCCCCCCCCAAAAAAAAAAAAATTAAAAAAAAAGAAAATAAAAAACAACACATACTTTAACAATTTTGGCATGAAACATATCCTTCAAAAAGTGTACAGGTTAAAATGACTCTAATATTGACCCCCCCCCCCCCCTACCCCCCGCCCCAAAGAAAAAAACAATAACAAAAAAACAAAAAAACAGAAGGCTGGGACTCCCATGAATGTCATTGGAGCCCCAGGTTTGAGAGTACTTGGCAAGATGAAAGTCATTTTATTCGATAGATATTTGAAGATCCATTTCTTTGGCCAAAAAGTTAAGTACAAGTTTTATCAGACTTCGACAGTAAGGTGGTAATGGCTATTTATTGGGATTTTCTCTTTCATGTTTCCTCCTTTATGGTGTGATTTTGTAACATGTCCACCTTAAACATTTTTGCTTACTTAATTTTTCTAATTCACATGTTAATTGCCAACATTTCTACGTTAAAATAATATGTCTTATTTTCAATTCTATTTTTATATGTCTTGCGAATTGTTGTGAAAAAGCTGACCAATCTCAAAACATATTGAATTCTTAGTTAATATGTTCTATTAGTCTATGGCAATACTCAATGTAAATTTCCAGAAGTGGATAAATAAAGTTAATCTTATCTTTTCTATTGAGGACATTGGATCTAGTTTCTTCTAGCAAAGACAAATAAATAAATTTTTAAAAATCAAATTTTGCCCCAAAAATTTACTTTTTCGCACCCAGCACATAACGACCTAGATAATACCGATTTGAGACGCTATGTCACAATAATAGAATTTTACAAGTTTTCAGTTGAACTAAAGGCCATTGCTGAGAAGATTTAGCTGTGTTTTTTAAACTTAAAATGGATTACGACACTTCCCAATTCCTTCGTACACGTATTTGCAGGTCTGATAACCCAGATTTTTATGGGCTCATTTTTTTGCTGCATGGGTAATACTCTCAAACCAACGCAAAATATTATCCATTACAACAATGTTAGAACAAGCCCATATATAATTGATATATAATTAAATATAGAGCAATATCCGTAAACGTGCTCAAAGCGCTTTACAAGGGGTCCCTGGCTAACAGACACTCATACCATGTAGGAGAGACATGACGCCTGTTAGGCGATACTACAATCTTTTTTCCCCGACAAAGACAACGCTGTTAACGGCCATGTACTCATTTTACTCCTAAGTGTGGAGAGAGAATGTGAGTAAAAAATCTTTTCCAAGGATTCAACTATGCGCTGAGTGAGGTTCAAACCCAGAAGCTTCCGATCCGAAAGCGAGTGTCATACCACAATACCACAGAGCCGCACAAAATAAACAAACAAATAAAAATAAACATAAAATAAAAATAATTATTTATAAACCAAATTTCATTATTTCGCTTCACAACGTTTTTTAAAAAAAATTATAGCCTCACAATAATTCCGTTAAGTTTTCAGACCTGTGAACATGTGCAGGTCGCCAAATTCGGTTCATTTTTGGCCTTAAAAACTTCCACTTAATCAATTCCATTTCGACATAATACCAGACTGACAGGGTGGGCTGCATTCATTTCATGCGTACGTGAAACTAAACTGCTAGTAGCCATGGACTATAAACAAAAGTATTGAACAACACAGAATATTATATAAAAGTTTCGAAAAAGTATATTGATGCTGTGCGTTAAGCAAAAATACTCATAACATACCCCAGCCGGTTATGATATACAAACACACAAAACTATGTGTTACCTTGAGTGTTTAATAATAATAATAATAATAATAATAATAGATCTTTATTGTCCATAAATATGGCAATTTGTCATTTAGTTACACTTGTTATAATGTTAAACGATAACTAAGATTGAACAGATATTTCACTCCTACTTATTTTCTCTCTCTCTCCTCTCTCTCTCTCTCTCTCTCTCTCTCTCTCTCTCTCTCTCTCTCTCTCTCTCTCTCTCTCTCTCTCTCTCTTTCTTTCACACGTGCGATATACACAACATAAACATATTCATTTCGTTTTCAATTCTGTTTATATTCTGATTGATAGAATTAAGTGAGAACTGCTCATAAAGATGGCTGGCTAAACGCAATAACGAAGAGCTGAGTGACGTCAATTTCGTTCCATCTATATATATATATATATATATATATATATATATGTATGTGTATATATATATATATATATATATATATATATATATATATATATATATATATATATATATATAAGACCCGCCGTCTCAAAACGGTATTAAGTCGGGATGACATTTAAACCGGAAATTGAAACCTTGGCCTCCGTCTCTCTCGGAGGTCAATGGAGTTTTGGCATCTGGTAATGTCAGACTGTGGTTGAATGGCAGCGCCTGCTGTGACTGAACCAGGCCAAGGTGGGAGTGGCAGCATATCCTTTTGTAGTTGCTGCAGGTGAATTCTGCGTCAGCTCTCTCCGGGAACTGCCGGAAATTGACTTGTTAAGTCAAAATTGCCTGAATTACATCATTTTAACTTTTTGAAATTCAAGAAATGACATTCATTATTTTTTAAAATGTCATTGCAGAGTAGCTTTGTTTCTTAAACTTAAAAATATTACGGCATTGTCTAATTCCGATGATTTTTGTTAAAAATAAACAACAACTAAACTTACTTAGTTCATTTCATTCATCATCTATCAAACTGATTCAAATTTGACAATTTAGACTAAAAAATTCAGTTTGCTGTGTCCTGTTCATCTCGAAATAATTCCGTTCTGACACGGTAGGTCACATATTATTTGTGTTTTGTTCATTATCTATATTGTTGCCCGTGCAACATTTTTGTCAGTATAAATCTCATCAAACTATATTACAACTATGATGAGTCATTTTATTCTTTCAAGTTAGTATTACTGAAATACTATTTTAAAAATAGGGCTAACCGCTTGCTTCAAAAACAAATAGATAAAATAATAATAATAAAAATAGGAGGAAATATCTTCTACCTTGTTGACTGCTTCGAGTTTACGTGATAAAAATCAATTCAAAAATACTGCCGTACTCTGGAAAAAACCCATATTAAAAAAAGATTGCCCATAAAACGTCTTTCAAATATTGATCGATTTAAATGGCCCTCATCTTGGCAAAACTCTCAAACCTGGGACTTCGCAAAGTCCCAGGTTTGAGAGCTTTTGCTAAGATGAGGGCCATTTAAATCGATCGATATTTGAAGGACGAGTTTTATGGCCAATTGTGGTTTCCTTTGTTTATTTAGTCTTCAATTCGCAAGATATACCTCAAGATTGTTTATCCTATAAAATAAAGTATCTTCCCTAGCTAATTATTTATAACATATAATTTTCATGCTACCAAAAATTAAAAAAAAAAAAAAAAACAAAAAAACAAAAACAACAAACAAACAAAACAAAAACAAAATAGAAAGAAAGTTTGAAAAAGAAACGTTACTCCATTGGACTGCCTTAACGTTCGTGTTAAAAGCATAATATTAAATATTGTTCTTGTTTGCTGCAACCCAAAATTAGACATACATTCTTCAAAAGTGTGTATCCAGTTAAGTAATTTTTCATTTTTGTTGTTGTTTCACTTCGACAATAATACTTGTATGCTTCCATAAATAATAATTCAAAAAACACTTTCCTTTGTTGGACTGCATTCACTTAACGTGACTAAAACACATTGAAAACAATTTTTATTTACTGTTGTCCAAAATTGGCTATAGATTTCTCAACATTGTTCATCCTGTAAGATAAATCATCTTCCTTAGCTGTTTCTTCCGACTATAGCCGTAGCCATCGTTAGGCTATAGTCTGACCGTGGTCTTTGTAAAGTTATGGCCTGACACTGACCAAATAATGACGTCAAAATGCCAGTCTTTTGACACATAAGAAAAAAATCGTGAGTTGTATTCAATAGTTCAACCAATGAAATAACTTGTTTCCATGAGCTCTACTAACGACAACTCACTAGACGGTGAAAAAAACAAACAAATAATGACGTCAAACTGCCAGTCCTTTTGGATTTCAGTATTCGGTTATAACATAACGATGGCTAAGGTCTGACACTGAAACCCAAAAGGACTGGTCTTTTGACGTCATTATTTGGTTTTTGCACCGCCTAGTGAGTTGTCATTAGTAGAGCTCATGGAAACTAGTTGTCCCATTGGTTGAACTATTGAATACAACTCACGATTTCTTTTCTTTTGTGGCCAAAGACGTCTTTTGACGTCATTTTTTGGTCAGTGTCAGGCTATAAGTAAATGATGGCTACGCTATAGATAGTATGAGTATGCGCTTGGCTAAGAAGATCATAACATTGCCATCCGGAAGTAAAACGGACCAACACACAAAACTGTGTGTATCCATGAACGTTTATAGTCAGGTTAATACAGTTCAGTGAGCATTACTCATAAACGCGGATGGCAAAAAACAATAACAAAGACCTGAGTGACGTCATCTTTGAACTATCTATAGATAGAATGCGCTTGGCCAA
>NC_088361.1:82812028-82827028 GCF_034508935.2 Berghia stephanieae | reverse complement strand
ACCGCCTCAAAACAGTATATTGTCTCGGTTGTTCAGATGCTATCAACTGAATTTACAAACCAAAAGATTAGTCTTTGGTGATATGATATTTGATAGATATGATATTAAAGTTTTTATGGACAGAAATGAATATATTTTTTAAAAAGGAGCAGCAACTAGAATTTAACATTTTTGGTAATTTTGATATTAACAACCCTTAACCCTCTCCTTACCATCCATAGGAAAATCGTCACATTCGTAATGATGCAGTCAACATTTTCTTATTCTGATGTCTTCTCTACACCATAATATTTGAATAAAAGTGTTTGCTATAGTTAAAGTATCTTAACACTGTGTTGAAGGGCTCATTTAGCAGAAAAAAAAATATGTATAGCATGAACTAACAGTTTTTGTGTTTGAGTGAAATAAGTCTATTTTTCTATAGGTTGGGTGTGAACTTTGGGGAAAATCTGGAAAAATGGCCAGTAAGGAGAGAGTAAATGACCTTTGGTTCATCCCGATATGATAACGTTTTGAGACGAAGTATCTCATTTGTGATTCCATGCGTAACAAGTCATTCATTGTTTTTGTCACGGATAGGTGATGACAGCAATAATCAGATTATTACTGTGGATTGTCGTGTAGTTGTATTAATTATTCAGATGAACATGAAACAATTCACCATTCATGACCATCATAACATAACTGTTATGACATTACAGTAGAATCCGCATAAATTCAACACTCTTAAGTCAAATTTCGCTTAAAGTCAACATCTCTTTTTGATTCAAAATCTTTCTGTTCTTTATCAAATTGTATTTTATTGATAATGGAATAGGTCCACTTTGCTTTAGTCAATCAATCTTTCTGGTCCGGCGGTGTTGGCCTTCTCGTGATTCCACGGTATTCCGTTCTGTGTTAAAATGCTTTCTTACATTTTGACCAGTAAATTATGTTAATGTCCTATACAGATAGAACTGTGACATGCCGTCTCAAAACGTTAAAATGTCGAATTAAACAAGGTGTCATAAGGTAGTACGTACAAGTTGCCGGAAATGCGACATTTAATTGTTTAAACCTATTTATATTGTCTTCATAAAGACATATAAGACTCAATCGTCTTTTATTTCTTTTAAACAATAGAATCAATGTTAGCATAAAAATCAATATCCACGATATTAGAGACGTAATGCCAATAGGTCGATGTCACGACATTCGACACATCCAATAATAAGTTGTCCGGAACCCCCCCCCCCCCCCCAAAAAAAAAAAAAGGAAAATATTCACTTTCATCAGTTTCTCTGGCTTAAATAGAGAAAAACAAACGAAAAACGGACAACCTAACATCAAAATTCTAGTACATGTGTAGTTATAGCTTTTTAAAGTGTCAAAAAAGTGTGGATAAAGTTGATACACTGTCCACACTTTTTTGAACCTGTGGGAAACTGATTTTGCAGTTCTTAGGGTTCAGTTTACATAATTCAACTGATAGAAATTGAAGAAAACGATTTTTTCCCTCAGCTTTTCGAAATAACATTATTGGAGTATTTTGGGGTGAATGTCACGAAAACGACCTTTTGGCGCAGTCTGGATACCGCTTCGAGGCGTTTGGTCACAGAGAACGACCCACCCATTTGTAACTAATATGTACCAGCAGCTTCTAATGGTCTCACACCACAATATTATGACGGTCTATCCAGGCGATGAATTCTTTGTCGCATTCATGTACTCTGTCGTACTCTGGAAAAAAACAAACCATATTTTTAAAAATTGGCCAGAAAACTCGTCCTTTAAATACCAATTGATTTAAATGAACCTTATCTTGGCAAAAACTCTCCAACCTGGGACTTCGCGAAAAAATCGATCGATATTTGAAGGCCAACTTTTAAAAATATGGTTTGTTTGTTTTTCAGAGTACGGCAGTACTGTCTTGAACCCGTCTGGTAGCCCCGTCACGATAAAACGCTCAACCAGATACTCTGCGAGTCGGGTTTTCTAGTGTTATATCTGAGTGATCTGATCTAGGAACAATGATTTTAGAGTTTACATGAAAAGAATTAGAGAAGAATCTGTTCTAATGGACAATGACCGCACAGTGCGGCTGGTCTTGAAAGGCAAAAATAATATTGTAATCCAATCCAATTTTCTACAAAAGTACTATCGATTTAACCAATGGTGTCATGTCTTTCATCAGAACATTCAATTGGCCCTAGGGGGTATTTTAATTGAGATTTTGCGCTGAATTCGAATTTCACTTTGTCTTAGTTTGTCATTCTCATGCTGCCTCAATCAGGTGTCAGCCATTTTGTGACGGAAATGCAAATAATATATTATAATTCCAGCGCTCAAAGAGTTAAAGCATTGGATACACGAGCAATACCGCTACGAGATGATCAGTCACTGTGCGCAATATTCTTATAACTGCATCTTTAAAGACGTCATGAGCTTAAGAATTTTGAAATGCTCATTATGTGGCGATTTTCCTTTAGATGTAAAGGATTAATAACTTTTTTATTGACAAAGTGGCGATCGTCTTAGATGTTTGATCATATGGAGTGAGAAAGGTATCAGGCAAAAAAAAATATAAGATATCATAGCCAAAAAATGTAGAAGCGTATCCTTTAAATGCCTTCGATATGAAGAATACAAAGTGATTTATTAATAATATCATCAATGAATCATTGAACAAATAAGTTAGAAAACATCACTAGTTATTTTGAAATATAAGTTTTATACATTTTTAATAAACGTTTTCGAATCTTAATAGTAAAATCTCACTCTGTTTTATTGCTCAAATTTTATAAAGTAAAAAAAAAAACAAAACATGAGCATTTATATCATGCAATAGTCACTAAATAAATATACTCAAAGAGCTGCACACGGGGTCCCTAGCCAATGACAACACAAAATATGTAGTGCAAAACATGAAACGTGTTAGGCGATGTTACAATTCTTTCGGACGATGACAACGCTGTAAACGACCATTTACTCATTTCACACGAGTAAGGTGAGAGAATGTGAGAAAAGAGCCTTTTCCATGCACTCAACTATTTGCTGCCCCGAAAGGGACCCAAATCCTGGACCTTCCTGACCGAACGCGAGTGCCAGGCGACTGAAGCACCATAATCACCCCGACATAACATGACACCATCTGAGATACCGATCGCATTTATTGTATTCTATTACACAATTCATACTATTTTTGAAATATTTACTAAATACATCATTTAGATTTCACCAAAGTTATTAAGTATCATAACATCTAACCAATATTCTCTGGCTATGATCGCAGTCTGCTCTTAAAGTTGGAAAATGTCCATGATCGACTATACTAACTTTGTCTGCTGTGCAGTTGCGTCAACTCTCAAATCCCTCTGAGACGGATAAGATTAGGGCAGATAGTAAATGCAAAGGTCTCGGCCAGACATCAACCCTAATATCTGTCCTATGCTAGCATTATAATGTGGACTCCTACAAGATTGTTCTTGAAAGCATTACGGGGAAATTACCGTTGATGATTCGGGGTAATTTAAAAAGCCGACTTAAGCGCCGCAAATATGATAAAAGAAATAAACAAAAGCAAACAAAACAAAAACTAAAAACAACAAGAAATAAACAAAGAACAAAAACTTGAGGTTTATGTGAGGCAGTATCAACTGAATGTACTCAAAGCGCTTTACACTAGATAAAAAAAAATACAAGTAAACAACAGTAAAACTCTACATGTCGCCAACCGGTACAAAGGTGATTTAGATGCTAAAAAATTAATTCATCCACAGCAGATAAACAAATAAAGATGTGGGTTAAGTGTAGACGTCTATATGCTTTGTTGAGAAAATATACTTAGTTTCTGAAAATGACAAAAGACTACTCGAACATTTCACATGTCTTGTCAATAATTCGACTTTAAATCACTATTTTGAATCTTATTCTTCACACCGATATAATAATACCCAATGTTTCCACAACTTCAAAGGGGGGGGGGGGGGGGGGGGGGGGGGAGCCAGACCTTCTCCAGATCAATAAACTCCAAGATGGAAGGGAGACAATCAAATTCTTAAAAATGATTTCTGATGTCATATAAATAATAAAATTCGTAGCTGGATGTGGTGAAAGGGTTTTGATGATGATGGAGTGGTGTTGGTTGCAGTAGTGGTGACTGAGCTATCTTAACCATTTTGAGATGTGGTTCACACATAGAACAAGACATAGCTGCAATATGCTATGAGGCAATGCTGTTATTGGCCATGTATTTTTTTCTTTAAATATACCTGAGTGCAGTGGGAAAAAATATCTGAGTGAAAAGCTTTTCCCACGGACTCAACATTGTGCCACCCATTGCAGAAATCAAATCATAGATTTGCAGGTCATAGGCCGAATGTCATACAACCAGACCACCGTTGTGATAAGTTTAGACAGATAGTAACAATGACTTTGGATTAGATTTTTCCTATATTGAAATACTTCCCGAGATATCTAATAATGATAATAATATATAATAATAATAATAATAATAATAATAATAATAATAATAATAATAATAATAATAATAATAATAAATATATTATTATTATTATTATTATTATTATTATTATTATTATTATTATTATTATTATTATTATTATTACTATTATCATTATTATTATTATTACTATTATTATTATTATTATTATTATTATTATTATTATTATTATTATTATTACTTTTACTATTATTATTATTATTATTATTATTATTATCATTATTATTATTATTATTATTATTATTATTATTATTATTATTATTATTATTATTATCATTATCATAATGATTATTATTATTATCATTATTATTATTATTATTATTATTATTGTTATTATTATTATTATTATTATTATTATTATTATTATTATTATTATTATTATATTATTATTATTATTACTATTATTATTATTATATTATTATTATTATTATTATTATTATTATTATTATTATTATTATTATTATTATTATTATTATTAACATTACTATCATCATCATCATCATCATCATCATCATCATCATCATCATTATTATTATTATTATTATTATTATTATTATTATTATTATTATTATTATTATTATTATTATTATTATTATTATTATTATTATTATTATAAATAGTTTTAATAAAGCCAAATTGACAAGAAATGTCACTGTAGTAATTATATTCAGTCTCCTGAAGAAACCATACTATTACTACAACATGTTATAAACTTTACACAGGTTCCAATTTCTAAAACTATAAATTCGATGATAATCATCTAAAGTATCCCGAAATAATACAATTTTTGGGGGTAAAGGTCACATGTCTTTTAATTGTGCCGCTATGTGGTACGACACTCGTTTTCGGATCGGAGCCGAGCTCGACGCATAGTTGAGTCCTTGGAAAAGGCTTTTTACTCAGATTCTCTCACATTTTCTCAGGTGTAAAATGAGTAGCTGTCTGCTAACATCGTTTTCTCAGTCGAAAATATTGTAATATCACCTGACAGGCTTCATGCCCCGTCCTACATGTTATGTTTTGCTGTTGGTCAGGGACCCCTTGTAACGCGTACTGTGAGCACGTTTAGTGGATATATTGCGCTATATAAAAAGCACGAGAAAGTAATTGTTTTCCTGTTTCATAATGAATGTAATTATACGACCACTGAATCTTATTATCCTTTGTTTTTCGTCTGGTGATGTGCTTATCTTAGACCAACCTAATTACCGCTGTACTCTGAAAAATAATCTTTTAAAATACAAAAAAAAAAAACAAAAAAAAAACAAAACAAACACACACACACATACACACACACACACACACACACACACAAACAAACAAAAAGCAAAGAAAACACATTCTAAAAAATCATGGCCAGAATACTCGTCTTTCAAATTATATTGATCGATTAAAATGACTATCATCGTGCTACAAACTCTCAAACCTGGGATTTGAAGGGATTGCTTCAAGGAAGTCCCGGGTTTCAGAGATGTTGACAAGATGAAGGAAATTTTTTATCGATCGGTATTTAAATTTGAAGGACTAGTTTTTGGCCAATTTTTTTTTCTAATGTGTTTTATTTCTCTTCAGAATAGTGATAGGATGCTGGTCTTTTGATTTTATGTTTTTTACGTAAAATATCTGCGATATCCGCCAGCTAAATTAAACATACCAACACACAAAATGCTTGTATTCTTAAGCGTTTTTAGAGGGAATGTAACTTACGTAACTCAGCTCTTTGTTTTGTTTTTAGACAGTCATTTCGGTGGTTAGTTCTCATTAAATTAAATCAATCAGACTATCAGACATTAAAGGTTACTCATAGATTTGTGTGCTGATATATCCGGCTGGTGGATGTTGTGAGCATTTTACCCAAAAGCATAACATCAATATAGTCTGATCGATATGAATTAGTGAGAACTAATCATTTATAGGCTGTCTAAAAATAATAATACAAGGAATGAACAAGAAATGAAGTGAGTAGGAAAGTGCTAGAAGACAACAGAGAAAAGTAATAACAAAGAGCAGCTGAGTGATGTCAACTTTGTTTCTTCTATAAAATATAGCAGAGAATGCCTTCGAGTGTGACCAAATGCTTCAAATCAGTATTAAGTCGGCATCATTTGACCAGTTAACTGCCGAAACATGAAACACTGTAAAGCGCCTTGACCATGGTAAATCCATGGAAATGCGCTATATTTTGTTCGTATCATGTATTTAAATATTCACTGTTTGTTGCCTTTTTCTATGTTTTATTCCTTAGTTTTTTAAACTAGCTCTTTTGGTTTGTCTTTTTAGTTGCCAAGTAACCGAACATTAGTTATGCTATTTGACTTTTCCCAAAAGAGCCAAAAGGCCCATGGACCTGTAGTTTATTTCGGTTTCTATGGCATTAAATATGTAAAGGAATTGCCTGGACACTACTAGTCTATTGCAGAGCCTCTTTTACGCCAAATCTAACAGGTCAATCCATCAAATCACTGCTGAACAGCACCTGGGATTGATACCAGTTATTTTGTATGCGAAGCGGACACTATAGATATAAAGAAGATGACGTCACTCAGGTCTTTGTTATTCTTTTTTGCCATCTGCGTTTGTGAGTAATTCTCACTAAACTGTATTAACCAGACTGTAAACGTTCATGGTAATACATAGTTTTGTTTGTTTGTCCGTTATACTTCCGGATGACAATGTTGTGAGCTTCTTAGCCAAGCGCATACTATATAGATGGCATGAACTTGGCTAAGAAGCTTACAACATTGGCACCCGGAAGTATAACAGACCAACACACAAAACTAGTGTAACCATAAACTTTTAATAATACATTTTAGTGAGAATTACTCATAAACGCGGATGGCAAAAAACAAAGGCTTGAGTGACGTCAACTTCATTCTATCTATACCGACTGAGCGAGCGGAGCTCAGCTCCGTAAACACGCACAGCAACTTCAAAGTGCTTAAGTCACAGGAAGTTAGAATTGAAAACAATGGAGGTTACAATTTAGATTAGGCTATATAGAGTAAATAAAAAATAAAATTGTAGTATGCGGCTAAATGTGGTATGACACTCGCTTTCGGATTGGAAGGTCCTGGGTTCGAGCCTCATTCGGCGCATAGTTGAGTCCTTGGAAAAGACTCTTTACTCACATTCTCTCACCGTATTCATGTGTAAAATGAGTACCTGGCCGTAAAACGCGTTGTCTCTGTCGGAAAATTAATTGTATTATCGCCTTACAGCCGTCGTGTCTCTTTCTTTATGTTACGTGTTTCTGTTGGTCATGAACCCTCTGGAAAGCGCTTTGAGCATGTTTAGTGGATGCTGTTCTATATAACAGCTCAATTTAAATTTAATATTATGTTTATCAATTGGCGAGTAAACTGATGTGATTATGATTTAAGTTTATCAATAATTAGCTTAAAAAATCATGAAATTATGACTTATCTGGAGTCTTCAGCCCCTAAAGTTTAAATGTGCAAACTGATAACAGAAGCAATTTTATTTGATCAACATGTCCTTATTTGCAGGTCTGAGAACTTAAGTTGTCATGGGCTCATTGTTGTAATGGAAACACTATCTAACCAACGAAAAGTATAGCTCTTTACAAGAACTTTAAATCAAGCCCATAATAACGTTCATGTATCAGACCTGCAAATATGTGCATGTCACTTTCGATTTTATAACATTCGAAACATGTAACATATTATGTGACCCACCATCTAAAAACGGTAATATATGAATAAGACTCTTAAAAGTGAATTTGCATTTAAAATGCAACAAAATACGAACTGTGACTCATTCCCAGTGTAAGAGGTTGTATTATTCTTTTTTCTTTTTTTTTTTTAAGAAACAGAATAGAAACCAAACCCGTTTCATTTTTGTGGCAATGAATTCAATTTTTTCTGCACCTGGTTCATACCGACATAATACCGCTTTAAGACGACGGGTCACATAATTGTGCGGCTATGTGGTCTAATGACACTCGCTTTCGGATCGGATGGTTCTGGGCTCAAGCCTCGCTCGGCGCATAGTTGAGTCCTTGGAAAAGGCTGTTTACTCACTTTCTCTCACCGTACCGAGGTGTAAAATGGCTACCTTGCTGTTAACAGCGTTGTCTCTATAGGGAAAAAAATGTAATATCGCCTAAAAGGCGTTATGTCTGGTTCTAGATGTTACGTATTTGCTGTTGGTCAGAGACCCCTTGTAAAGCGCTTTGAGCACGTTTAGTGGATATTGCTCAATATAATAGTTCAATTTTTAAAATCATTATTATAATTTTTTTTAATATGCGAGCCATCATCACGCCTCAAACGGTAAAATGTTAAAATATCAGGGTGGACAACTCGCGAGCAAGGAATTTTAAAGTCAAAATATCCAAAAACACGAAATGTAAGTTTATGTCATTTTACGTAACAAAATTCATTCTCCTCACACAATAGAAACTCAACCGGAGAGTGACATTTTTATTATAGAGTAATCTTTTTTTAGCATCTAATAAACCACCCTGCAATAATACCGTTTTTCGACGGTAGGACACATATTATTACCTCATACCCGTATTGGGATGGAGCGGTGCATAAAATGTCTCTAAAGTACATAATGGGCATGATCTATATTACATTTCCATGTGCTCGAGGTCATTGGTCACATTGCAAAGTGTGCTCAAAATGACCCACATAGTGAAAAGTGTTCACTGTTTGAAAATTTCCAACGTCACAGTTGGTCATTTTGCTGAACATGACTCATGGGTAAGTTTACAACTTCATAAACAAAGCAGCGTGTTTACACTTATTGAGAAATGTCCAATCGTTGTACAACAAAAAAGCATGTGATCGATGACGAGGTTGGACGAAAACATGAATATAGATCGCTCCCATTCTTCAGAGAGGTGAAATTTGGGATTTTCGCACTTTATAAAGTGGGGGCGAAGTGGCCGAGTGGTTAAGGCATTGCACTGTGATCCGGATGACCCGGGTTCGAGCCCGGATTCAGGCACATTCGTTTTTTTCCTTGAGCAAGATTTTTAACCGCCAATTTGCTCACTTGGACAACATGGGTGATTTTTGTTGACATCAGACATCTTGTTTGATGACTTATCTATATTCCTTCGTTGAATGCCGAGGCGACGGTATCTTATGATACAAAAGGCATTAATTTTTATTTTAAAAAAATAAAACTAAATTTAGCTATTTAAAAAAAAAGTGAGCTTTTATATAGCGCAATATCCACTAAACGTGCTCAAAGCGCTTTACGAGGGGTGCCTGGCCAATAGCACATTTAACATTTAGGACGGGAAATGGCGCCTGTTTAGGCGATATTACAATTTTATTTTTAGACCGAGACAACGCTGTTATCGGGCAGGTACTTATTTTACACCTGAGTGCGGTGAGAGAATGTGAATAAAGAGCCTTCTCTAAGGACCCAACTAATAATTTGGCTAAAATTTAGATCCCATCATCTGCATAACCTCGACGCAATGTCAGTTTTGAAAGGACACACAAGTCAAACTTTAAGATGTAAAGTAGGTACTTTCCGCTATATCTCAGGGCTACCCAATGATTGATGGGTAGTCAAAGAGGTCAGAAAAAATAAATTGTCGTCTATACAATAAACAATATGTAATTCACCACCATAATACCGTTTTAAGACGGTGGGCTACAAATGAGGAGTGGTTTTCCAAAACTCCCTAACTCCATTTTTCTGATTTTGAGATATCGAGCATTATTTCACCTAAAATTTCTCATTATTTTATCATATTTAAACTTCAAATTCACACAAATCTAGGGAAATGTTTGTGCCAATTGATGCGTAGATCTAGATAATATAAATTTTACATTTCAATTTATCTCATGGATGGAAAATCTCAAAAAAGTAGAAAAATCGACTTAACGAGTATTGGAAAACCAGCCTTCAAATATAGAAGTAATAAGTAGGTCTTACCTGTTTTTGTTTAAATCAGGAATTTACTCTTGACGGGATGAGTTCAATTTTCTATTGTTGTCTGGTGAAGATGATATTAAATCTAAGCTAAGTTGGCACTATGTGAACTCGCAGGGAACGCTCACACCTTTATGGACGATTGGATGGCGGCGTGGGCGACGTTGTATAGGGACTATTTTTACAACCGGTTGGCGGGAAAAGATCGATCATCCAATCAGCGACAGTTGTACGATTCTGGGAGAATTCCTCCCGGCCCGTGTCATCACGCCGGCCGCGCGCAGCATCGTGAGCAGCACTAGCTAGTGGCCGAGTCTACGTCTCGTCCTGTACTCGTAAACGACGATAGCGTTTTTCTTTAATTAATAAAACTTGGTCAGGCGTTTATTTTTGTCCTCGTTGTTTGTCATGAAAGAATTAGTTTTTGGTGTGGTGTTTATAAATGACGACAGATGAATAGGTCAGATGAGTAAGACGTTGATATGACATAATGGAATGGATTGGTAATATTGATGCTATGCGGTTATATAGATACTCACAACATCTACCGACTGGATATAAGGTACCAGCGCACAAACCAATGTGCAACCTTAAACGTTTATAGTCTGATTTATATAATTAAGCGAGAGATAAACATTGAAGGGCTGTTTAAAAACTATAACAAGTTCGTTCCGTCTATAAGACAGGGCCAGATAAAGAACACAAAAAATAAAAAAGAAGCCAATGAAAATGGAAGTCAATTTTAAGCGTCAGATTTATCTCGAAATCACGTAATTTTCTCACTTTACTCATTTGTAAAATAGCACCTGACCGTTAACATAGAAACAAAATTGTAGTTTCACTTAACAGACGTCATCGTCATGTCTCGTCCTTCAGGTTATGTACATGTTGCTGTTCGCCAGGGGCCAGTTTTAAAGTGATTTGAGCACGTTTAGTGGATATTGCGCTATAAAAAAGCTCTATTTTTTTTCAAAATTACAAAAATAAAATGGTATGATTATGATTGTTTGCTAGATTTGGTGTGACTGTATCTTAAAACAAGGTCCTTCAGAGCCATAGGGCCCAGAAAATGGAATTTATCCCTGTTGTACGTCATTTAGCGAACAAGGGCAATTGCTCACTACACTTTGGATAGGACATTAGTCTATCGCAAGGTGTAAAGTACTTTCCACTAGATCTCAAAGCGACACAATAACTGCTGGGTGGACGGAGAGATAAAAAAAATATCGACTACAATCCGGGATCGATACGGGTCACCTGGATTGTGAGACGAGTACTGTACCAACTGAGCTGTCTGGCTTTTATCTTAATGGTGCTTTTATCATTCATGCAATGAGTGTGAGTGGTTGCATTGATAGTGAGTGATTCGTTTAAGGGAAGTCAAATTTGATTTGTATCAATAAAATTTTAAATATTTCAGCATGACTTAAAAAGTTCGTCTTCAATATTCTTTTAAATAAAAATGTTAAACACCGATGACTGTTAAACTTCAAAGGCGTTTTTCTATTAACAATAGGAAACCACGTCAATCTTTCTAGGTTTTTAATAAATATCAAAATAACAGCATTTTATCATTATGGTTTTAAATAGCTAAAAAAGAACAACAAAAAGCAAAAAAAAAAACAAACAAACAAACAATTAAGTTGAGTCTTAAATATTCTTTTAAATGTTAAAGGTTACTATTTTTCTTACTTCAAAGACAATTCTGCCTATTAAAGAACAATGGGAAACCCAATCTTTCTAAAATTGGGAAAAAATGGGAAAAATTCAGCTTTGTAATATTGACACGCATCATTTTTATCATT
The DNA here is from genome assembly GCF_034508935.2 of Berghia stephanieae. Lineage (NCBI taxonomy): Eukaryota > Metazoa > Mollusca > Gastropoda > Nudibranchia > Aeolidiidae > Berghia > Berghia stephanieae. Next base: position 82,814,806 of record NC_088361.1, on the reverse strand, counting down.
TCTAATGTTATTGTCAAGCTATTGTATTTATAAGTTCAGTTCAAGGTTAATATCAAATTTCAGCTGAAGTAATTTCATTCAAAAACAACCAATAAAAATAGTCAAATGGAATTGAAGCTTCGATTTTATTAACGAAGTAAAATAATGAGGACGTTTCAAGTTTTCCCTTTGTCAACAATACAAGTGTTTTATTCATCGTTTACTGTTACCAAAGGGGAAACCCGAAATGTCCACATTATCCGTCTTTGTTTTATTAAATTCAAGTTTCCAATCCATTTGACTATTGTTATTTCTATTTCTCCTAGCTTCAAGCAGCAACAATAGGCTTCAACAGTCGTGACGTCACTTTTCTCGTAATGACGCATAGTCACTTAGTAACTGGTTTTAAACTATCGGAACAATGGCGGACGCCCTTATGAAATACTTCTCCAAGGACCATAAAAGTGTATCCAGAGGAGAAAAGCATTATAAATCTGATCATGTTTTGACTTTTATACATTCTGATCACATGACATGCGAAAAAGTTCTAGCCAGCATGAAGAATGAAAAGTACCGATTTTCTTTTTTTAGAACCAAGCTGTTCGTTGCTGGGCGTACGTGACTTCAGACTATTGAATCCTATTGCGTTATCCCAGTGTTCTAAAAGCATCGGTCGTGAAGTTTGAAACAGTGGTAAAAACAATGATGAAGTAAAAATTAATGATTATATCTCCAGTTAAGTAACCACAACTACTTTGGAAATATCAATAGCCTTCAACAGTCATGACGTCACTTCCCTCGTAATGACGCATGGTAACTTAGTAACTGGCTCTAAACTATCGGAACAGTGGCGGACGCCCTTATGAAATATTTATCCGACGAGCATATAAATGTATCAAGAGGAGAAAAACATTATAAATTTGATCTTATTTTGACTTTTATACATTCTGATCAGATGACATTTGAAAAGTTCTAGCCAGCACGAAGAATAAAAAAGTACCGATTTTCTTTTTTTAGAACCATGATGGCCGCCGTTGCTGGGCGACGTGACATCAGACTATTGAATCCAATTGGAGACGCAGCCGAGGCGTCCCGAGGATTCATCCTCTCCTCCATCCACTATCCATTAACGAATGCCTCCATAGGATTTTTAAAATCAGACGGCAAGACCACATCTCCAACATAGAAATATGGAGAAGGTCAAACCAAGAACCCATCTACACCCAAATCAGGAGAAAGAAATGGAGATGGGTCGATCATACGCTAAGAAAACCAGGGAGATATGTCGCCCTTTAGTGGAACCCCCAAGAGACACGAAAGATGGGACGTCAAAACACACATGGAGGCGCTCACTGTCCGAAGAAATGAAAATGGCAGGCCTCATCTGGGAGGCTACCAAGAAGATGGACAAGGACATAAATAGATGGTGGACGCTCGTAGAGGCCCTATGTTCCACGAAGAGCGAAGAGGATAAAGTCAAAGTCAAGTCTATCCACTATAGGAAAATGGTCACTTTTGTAACGAAATAACGAACATGTTTCTTATTCAGACTTGTTTTGTACGGAACAAAATTTGGAGAAAAATCTGTTGTGATTTTTATAAGAACTTGATAATGTTTTTGTTTGTTACACGAAATTAGATAAATGTATGGTATGTACCAATGTGCACATTTTAGCAGGTCTGTTGACCGAACTCAATTATGGGCTTGGTTTAACATTGTTTTTATGGACATATCACCGTTTTGAGACGGCCGATCACAAATGTTAGCCCTCAAAGACCATCATTTTTCATAATTGCGATGCAAATTGACATTCCATTAATCCAAACCAGGTTTTATTATTATTATTATTTTTTATCTCTGTGCTTGTCGCTGGTTGATAAAAGGTCTGTGACCATCATGTTGACTCTTTTCGATAAATTATTGATTTTAATCTTTCATTTATGAATCCCGGTATTACGTCGGATTCAAAATGGTATATTATAAGGGATTGTAAAGCCGAACTGTTCAGAATTAAATGTAATCTTGGGCTTTTTCCGACGTGCACATATTAGCAGGTCTGATAACCGATCACAATTGTGTGGGCTCGTTTTAACATTGTTGTAATGGACGATATTTTTCGTTGGTTTGAGAGTATTTTCATTACAACAACGGGTCCATAATAATTCGAGTTATCAGACCTGCGAAAATGTACACGTCGACTTGTACACTTAATGTAACTAGATATATTCCAATCAATAAATTTTGACCCAAGCTTCATAATATCGCTTGATTATCCAGATAGCTCAGATGGTACAGCGCTTACTTCACACGTAAAGTGATTCCTGGTGCAATCGATATTTTTTTCTGAACTCCCTGTCCACCAAATAGTAATTGGGTAGCTGGGTCTATTAGATATATCGGAAAGTACGTTGTCATAGGCTAGCGTCCTATTCAACATGAAACAAGAAATTGCTATTGTCATGACACGTTATAGAAACCGTGAAAACTCCGGGTCCATGGACCCAATGGCTCTGAGGGACTACCTCATATTGTTGACGATAAACTCAATTTTCATCATCATTTTTACTTAGACATAATACCATTTTGAGATAATGGATAACATTATTGTAGCATATAATTTATTATAGAAGGAACGAAGCTGACGTTGCTCATTTCTTGTAGTAGTTTTTTAGACTGCCTTTTCGGTGATTAGTTCTCTCTAAACTAGATCAAACAGGTCATAAAGGTTTAATGTTACACATAGTTTTTATGTTCGTACGTGATATCTGGCTGGCGGATATTGTAAGTATTTTACTTGA
>NC_088361.1:82749528-82807028 GCF_034508935.2 Berghia stephanieae | reverse complement strand
CGTGGGAAAAACGGTATCGATATGGCATCGTCACACGATACCGATATGTATATTTCATGGCTGCCCTCAATAGGTAGATAACACTACCTTGTTTGTAGGCTAATGCAGTAGATAATGATATCGAATCGAATAAACCTAAATCAAGTCCAAAACAAAACAAAACATGTCCGCCTCTCTTCTTTATAGTCGGAAGTTGCAATTGTCCCAAGGGATAAAGGTATCTCGTCTACTTGAAGTAATACCAGTAGGATTAAATGAAGCTCTGGGGCATTTAAAGACCACATACAATTTGCAAGATCATATCGTAGCGATACTGAACTCAGATAAATAAATAATTCCTGTAGATTACGAAATGTGATCCTCAGCCCCAAACTGGTTGCATGTCGTGGTTAACTAAATACTAAAAATTGAACACTTAAGTTTTAAACCTTTGAGCCAAATTTATATGTTTTGTTGAGACAAATTAACATAGATGTTTTGTGTCTTTAACTTTAATGAAAAAACAAAACAAAAAGAAAACGAAAAAAAAAAAAATCAACAAACAAACGAGCAAACAACCAAATCAATACACATACAAAAAAAACAAAACAAAACAACAAAAGACAAAACCAAACCCAGAAAGAAAACCGTTTATAACCGGAGACTGAAAATCTCTTAGTCCACGACTCCACGGCTCAGTAAGTGTTACAGGGATACGATGTCTCGCATTGTCACAGAAGTCAAGCGGTGTTAAGCGTGTCAGTGGTCGGATTGATGGCAGTGACTGTGGATAAAATCGGGTCCGACGTTGAATATTGTGGTAAGGCACTTAACAAAAGAATTATAATTCATAATTATATGAATGAATACACGACAAAGGCCAGTGACGTTTAATATGGGAGTGATATTACCAAAAACCAAAAAGTAGGATAACAAGCGACTGGCACTTTATGAAATGGAAACGTGATGCCATATGGCATACTCGGGGAGTAAATGAAACATGTTAAATCTTTGGAAATGCGCTTTAATAATGTTGATATTAATTTATTTTTTAAAACTATTCAATTATTCTAGGTTCTAATAACATAAAATGAACGCAACATTTCAAAATTCCCTAACCATTACCATTATAGTTATAGACAACCGTCGAAGGAGATTTGCGGCTATGTGGTCTAGTGGAATGACGCTCGCTTTCGGATCGGAAGGTCCTGGGTTCAAGCCTCGCTCGGCCTTGGAAAAGGCTCTTTACTCACATTCTCGCACGGTACTCAGTTGTAAAATGAGTACCTGGGCGTTAACAGCGTATATCTGTCCGACAAAATACCACTTGCCAACATAGCTTGAGACTTTATTGGGTCATTTCAGCGTGTTTAAAGAGGAAAATAATGGAGGATAAGTTGTAAATCTGAAGTTATAGGCGCAAAAAATTAAGGCAAGACAAAGGGAACTGGTTCAAATAGGTAGTAGAAGATTCCACAAGAAAACCACCGATGTGCCTATTTAGACGGTCCCTCCAGATACAAGCAAAGGATCGTTTTCTGAAGGGTCCATTTAAATGTTTACAAACTAAAATATATTAAACACTAATAATTGCAAAAGGGTCCCGATAGTTCATTTTGTAGAGCAATCGCACGAGTTCGGTCCCGGGTGAAGTCGAGATTAAATTGGACCCCGTCCCCATGTCAGCCCTTCAGTTATAGAGTATCTGGGTCCGTTGGATCTGGCAGAAAGCCTCCTATCCAAAGGGTAGCAAGCAATTGGTACTGTGCGTTTCACGCTATAGAAACCGGGATAAACTCAGGGTCCATGCACTGAATGACCATCTACTTTTCTTCTTTTAGTTCCCATATAAGATAGGAGATAATCCATGTAATTAGGTCACGAATGCAATCATATTCTTTCTTATCTCCCTTTACGCGACAATTTCTGCCCTGACAAAATGGAAAAATTTTATACTGTACTATGTAACGGGGGGGGGGGGGGGGGGGGGGGGGGGGACTCATTAGCTCAGTTGGTAGAGAATTCGCTTCACAATAAAAAGGACGGAGATCGATCCCGAGTACAGTCGAGACTTTTTTCTGACCTCCCTGTCCACCCCGCACTGATTGGGTAGCTATATATAACGATAATAATAACACAATAATAATAAGTCCATTCAATCAGATGATAATGCAACCGATGCAACAATGCCGTACTTAATAATAGGCTACAGTAATTGTGTGTTGCTGACAATATAATAGCATGGGTGCATGCTTGCTTTGAATACACGCCATCATTTAATCAACTTTCATGGGGAGTAATACTATGAAAATAGTACGTTGAAGAACACATTAATTAGTTACCTTATAACAAGCTGACAAAACTGGGGATTAAAGAACTATGACAAAAGAAAACATTTTGGTGGAAATGTCTTTTTGAGGAAAACGGACATTTTGTTACTATATAATTCATCTAAATTCATCAGCCTCTATTGCAATCAAGCCCAAACTAAGCAAGATACTGCCATGAAAGTATGCACGCATAATATATAGGTACATTATGAACTCAATTTTGTTTATTTAAAAAATGAATAGTTGATTTTTTTACTAAATGACCTTACAATGGCAATAACTCTGTAAAGGTAACACTTTATAAAACCATAACAAGTGAATTATTATACCTTAGGAACTGCATTATCAGGAAAACCCAGGGGTGGGGGGTGTGCCGGTGGCCCAAAGACTATTAAACACGGAGTCAAAAGCTGGGAGGCTTTGCTACACCTGTATGTCCTAGGATATCCAGCATGTTAATTCATTATACTTTAGAGCAAAGGAGACACCCCCTTTACCTAACTCAGCTGGCCACTGAACACAAATGCTGCTTGACTTTGCATTCAGAAGTCGCTTACTTACAAGACGCAACCTAATATAATCAGAGAATTGCGAACTGGACTCCCCCATGATCGCTGTTATTCTTTACTGCTCATTAAAATCATTTGACATTTATCCCAAAGGCTCGTAAGATTACGTGAGATATTAACCGGCACTTTAATTTTGTAAACGTAGATTATGTTGCTGTTGCTGACAATGATGATGACGATCATGATGATAATGATGTTCATGATAAATGATGATGATGATGATGATGATGATGATGATGATGATGATGATGATGATGATGATGATGATGATGATGATGATGCTCAGCACACGTCGTGTGATTGTGTCAACGCACAACCATTGTGTAAAATTGAGCTGTGGCGGGATTAATCCTACAATCACGGACCATCATAGTTTTAGCTATCTATTATTGTTGTTCTGAATCTGAAGCTGAATGTTACTCGAAGTCGACTCAATTTTGAGTAGGACCAAGATTTTGGTTTCCCCAGCCATATTGGTCGATTTCGGCTAGGCAGACCAAGATTTTGGCTCCCCGGCGTAAAACCGTATTTTATGGAACCGTTGCTCTACTTCTACTATTACATTTCTATTATGTCTTTTATGTTCCATTCTTTTCTAGAAAATTCCCTCCTCTCACTGCCCTTATCATTTCTATCACACCCTTGGGACTCACAACCCAACGCCACGCTCACGCTTCATTCACACCCCAACCATCGTTGAGTACAGACCATACAATTTACATTTCATTTTATTCGTTTTCAACCTATGTTAATTGTTGTGCTGACGAAGGATTAGTGCCCAAAACGTCCATTGTCTGTATTGTTCCCATCCGAAGCCTCTCCATAAACACTCTTTCGTTAGTATTTTCAAGATCCCAGGCTTCGGGTTGTCCCCGCCGCTCTCTACTTTTTGGTGTCTGGATTAGACTTATAGGTGATCTCAAACTGATTACATTGGTGACGTGCTCTTGGGATCTATATATGTTCCTTATTTGAACCAATTCCCCCTTGTTTTAGTTTTTCTTGGGAGCTTTAATTGTAATTCTAGAATGCTATGACTATCCCATTTTCTTCCTTTTTACTGGCGTTGACATGACCCAAATGTATTGCAAGTGCAAAAACAAAAACAAAAAACACGGATGCTGATTATACGAACATGTCTTTAAAAATTAGCTTTTATATAGTGCAATATCCACTAAATGTGCTCAAAGCGTTTTACACCTGTTCCCTGGCCAACAGCAACAATTAACATTTAGGACGGGACATGAAGCCTGTTAGGTGATGTCACAATTTTTTCGGACAGAGACAACGCTGTTAATGGCCAGGTACTCATTTTGCACCTGAGTATGATGAGAGAATTATGTAAACAGCCTTCTCCACGAACTCAACTATTCGCCGAGCGAGGCTCGAATCCAGCACCTTCCGATACGAAAGCGAGTGTCATACGACTAGACAACATAGCCGCACTAAAGAATGTAAATAAGCATTCCAATCCAATATTTGTCCAGTCTAAATAAATTTGCAGGTGATTTAATTAAGTGGAAAATCCGATTTATTCTAATGAAACCGAAGGTCGCATCTGTTTTGTTTTTGTGAATTTAAACTTGACTAAATTCAAATTTGAGTTTGCTCCATTTTTATTTGGAAATATCAAAGTAACAAATTAGGGAGCAGGCACTGTTGTAAGATAACAATCTGAGAAGGTGTATATAAAATAGTACCAGACAAATCAAAGAAAAACACAAGAAGATCAAAAGATCAACCTGCCTCGAATGGGGGTTCGAATCTCAGATCTCCTGATTACCGATTAGACGTGTTACCATTATACCGCAGAGATTATCCGATAAACGGGACGATTTAATGCCTGGATTCTTCACAAAGGTACGCATATCTCATGTGAACCCACGCTGCATCATAAAACATGTACTTTGAACACAAGAGGACTCGTAGTAGGAAATGCTTAATTAACAATGACACATGACGAGAAAGTTTCCTGGTCCAAATTTATCAGCATTTCTTTTTAGTTACTTTATTTTTGTTTCAATCAAATGAAAGAAATACTACACCAAATTTCCCATTCTTTGTAATGTACCATAGCAGCTGGTCTGAAATCATCTAGAAGACGCAAAGGGACACAGGCAACAAGATCTCCGAAAAATGTATGGATACAAACAAACGACATAACTATGACAAAATATAATCGATAATTCAAAAGGGAAAAATAAGTTGTTTTGTTTTTAAGGGTTTTGCGCCGCTTGCAACACATTAAGGTCATAACAGCGCCAGTAAAAAGGAAAACAATTGGGATAGTACGACGTTCTAGAATTACAATTAAAGCACCCGAGAAAAGAAGGGAATTGGTTCAAATAGGAAACAGGCAGATTCCAAGAGCACTATCAAAGTACTTAGTTAAGATCACTTAAAAGTCATTCAGACACAAGCACAGGTCCCCACTAAGAGGAATACATTCAAATGTTTCTAAATCATATATAATATTTAAACAAAAAAATACAGTGCATAACAGAGAGATGATTTACAAGACAAAACTATCATCTCTCTAAACTCGTAATTATGCATTTGACTGTTTCCCTCCCAGGATCATGACAAAACCAAGTAATCTGATTCCAAGAAAAAGATAGAAGCATGTTAGAAAACGGATATAGGGGTATAGAAGACACAGTATGTGCCTCCCTGCCCACGATGGGAGGTCAGGAACCCCACCCAGAAAAATATTTTCATCTTCCCCAAAAATGCTAAATCCACACGACCTGCCAGCAAAAGGCATGGATGAAACATAATGGTTTCATTCCAGGACACGGGCACAAAGCTAATTGGAAAAGACAAAGGATTTTCAGAGATAGACACTATAGCAAGATTGTTGATTGATGAAAAATCCACCAGCTCAGGACGACTAACATTTCCATGCCCTAGGTTGGGTAAGTTAAACCATCATGCGCTGCGGTGTGTGTGTGATGTAGACAGATATAACAGATAACAGATATCTCCAGAACATCAAAAGTTGTCAACCTTGACTACAAAGGATGCTATTACCCTTCCAACAGTATCAATTTGTAATTCATATATTTTAAAAATGATTAATAACCGTTAAATACAATAGCAAGTTTTCTTGAAAATACATTTTATTCAACATTCAGAAATTACATTTGGAAGATAAGCTATCATAGCCATCATCAGTTTTTATTGACCTATCATAAACTTGATATTTTGACATCAATATTACCATGATGATGATGATGATGATGGGGTTTTGATGATAATGATGATGATGATGGTGATGGTGATTGTGATCATGTTGATTATAATGCTTATCATAAATATAACGACGACTATGACGACGATGATTATGATAATGGGTACAATAATAATAATAATAATGATGATGATGATGATGATGATGATGATGATGATGATGATGATGATGATGATGATGATGATGATGATGATGATGATGATGATGATGATAATAATGGTGGTTGTATTGGTTAAATTACATTTTTTCAGATTTTATAATGGCTAATTGCCTGAACATAATATAAACAAATTTGACCTTTTATATACCTTAAAAGCTACCGCTTTACAAATGTTCCCCAGCCAACAACAACTCGTACATGTAACATGAAATACGACGCCTGTATGGCGCTTAGCAATGTTTTTTTTTTCAACAGAAACAACGCCGTTATCGACCAGGAACTCTTTTCACACCCGAGTGCGGTGAGAGAACAGGCCCCCGAAGGCGAGTGTCTAACAAGGCCACAAAGGCGACGAAACTATTTTGGGATTCATAATATTGATCTAACAAAATAAATGCATAAATTGATGAAAATGCCATTCCTTTCTTATTTAAAACATTTCAGTTCCTTCCTTTTTTTAAATACACGTCACAGACCTTCCTACTATTACGAAAAATTTGTATAATTTCCAAACTTTGGCTCCAAATTAAGACCTTCACGAATATCTCTTAGTCAATAAAACTTATTAAAATGAACGTTCATGCCTGACTACATCATTTTAAGAAGGTTGAATTGTTTTATTTTCTTTTGAGGGTAAATTATTCATTTTTAAATTTAACTGAAGTGACAACGATTTCTAGCTCCTAACAATTACGAATTTTCAAATTTTCAAGTAGGAACTCTCTTTTCCAGAACTCAGTTCATTAAAAATTTTCTTATCTCCTTTTATTTTGAACTTCCCAGTCCTTTTGACTTCTTAAATCTTCTTACTTAAAAATCTTTTATCTTCTATCTTTTTAAATCTCTGAACTTGAAATGGTTGCATTAAAGTTATAACTAAAAGACTATGATTCTAATCAACGCGTTAAAAAGATCCATAACGTGTTCTTCATACGGTAGTTGTAGAAAGAAAGTTGATTGGCCAATCTATCTTTAATCAGTAAATCTTTAATGTGAAAATATAGAACGACATTTATGACAAACAGACAACTGGTGCTTGAAGTAAGAGTAAGTATGCAATACTATATTGAAACTATTTCATAATGTGTAATGTCAAGAAATGGCATGAGAATTAAGAAGGTAACGCGATAATGGTATTTCTAAGAAGAACGCGTGAAATACAATGGAGAGATAAAAAGTCACTTAGAGAAGTACAAGAAGAAGATAATACTTTCACAACGAGAGAAAATTGTGAAAGGCTGGTGATGGAAACAAATGGAAACCCATTATCACTAACACAGACAGGCAGAAAATGTCATGATGATGACTCCATGTGTCTGGACAATGTGTAATGCGGTGCTCCACGTCTTTACGGGTATTTGTGTTCACTATTCGATCACATCAAATTAGTAAGATAACATTCAGTCTACAGATAAGATGCCAAAACTATCAAGGATTTTATTGATCCAGAAGTGCTTGTTTGCAAATTCCATGACCAAACTGCAATATTTTTAGTCCGAATGTGAGACTTCCAGACCTAGCTTTGAGAGAGACTCGACAAATAGGAAAGTCTAGCCAATCATAATCTTGTTTTCTTCTTGCCACGGTCACTGTAAACCATCAAACTACCGAAATACATAACAGTTATCCGTAGGTCTCCAGAAAACGAAATGCACTTTAGTATAAACTTGAAAAACAAACGATTGAATTTCCGGTCTAAATACACTCATTTGTATTACAAATTTATGCAAATGCTGACTACATTTACCGTGGCACTAAGACACCAGGTCACCGTGCTCAACATGACAATGAAACACATAATGACAATTAGTATACTGAGGCTTGAAGTAAGAAAACGTCTGCAATGTTATGTTGAAACTAATTAATGATGATGTGAAATGTGGACAAGAGGCATGGAGGGCGAAAAAGTCAACGCAATCAAAATGTCATTTCCATGAAGAATGCCTGAAATACAATGGAGAGATAAGATGTCATTTTGAATAGTACAGGAGGAGAAAATATTTTCACAAAAATAAGACACGTCAACAATGATGGCAGTTTTTGTTGAATGCCACCAAACCAAAAGCGCCCGTACATCCGCCTCTTATGATGAAACATGTGGTGGGTCAATTCTCACACCCTCTGAGTTAAGAAACCCGCATACCACAAAGGGGGGGGGGGGAGCAACTTGAGCTTGAAGTAAGTAAACTACAGCAATGAATGTTGAAACTATTTTATAATGTTTTAAAATGAGAACAACAGGAAAGAAGGTCTTAGAAGTTGACACAATAGAAATGTGACTTCAAAGAAGAATACCTGAAATACCATGGAGAGATAAGATGTCATTTTCACAGTAAGGACTCGGTAAAGAGATATAACCGGTTTAAGAAAGCTTTCTTTTTAATTTGAAATTTGAACGTGTCAGTTCTTTCTTTTTAAAATTTCTCAGTTATTTCTTAATCTGACTTTCTGGTTCATTCGTTTGTAAAACTTAACACTAGTTTTTAAAAAAGAACTCTTCAATCTCATGCATTAAAAAATCCGTTTCTTTCTTTCTTTGTAACTTCTCAATTTCACTTTAAAGATACTTCTTAGTTCCTATTTTGGGAACTGCTCTGTTCCTTTTAAAAAATTATCTGCCATTTATTTATATGAACTTCTGTTCCTACATTTTTCTATTTGAACTTCTCTGTTCTATTCATCTGAAACTTCAGTTCCATATTTATAACTTCTCTGCTCCTCATCGTTATGAACACCTCAATTCTTTTTATGTAAAGAACTTCTCAGCTTCTTTCTGTCAAAACTTCTCAGTTTTTGTTTTATGTCTTTCTAAGTTCTAACTTCGAACTGTATTCTTTGTTGAATTTCTGTTTCTGCTTTCAATTTTCTTCTTGGAACTTCTCTGTCCATTTTAAACTCATCTCTTCCTTCTTTCTTCTATTCGAACTTCGGTTCCTTCTTTTTTCTATTTGAACTTCTGTGTTCCTTCTTTTTTTCTATTTGAACATCTGTTTCCTTTTCTCCTTGAACTTCTCTGTTTCTTCTTTCTAATTTTATATCCTGGAACTTCTCTATTCCATTTTGTTAATTTCACTTCTGTGTTCTTTCTTTTTTTCTATTTGAACATCCTTTATTATTCTTTGAACTTTTGTTTCTTCTTTCTTTTTTTTTTCTTGGAACTTATCTGTCCCTTTTTAACGCATCTCTTCTGTTTTCTACTTGAACTTCTGTGTTCCTTATTTTTTTCTATTTGAACTTCTGCGTTCCTTCTATGTTCTATTTGAACTTCTATTTTCCTTTTTCCATTGAACTTCTGTTTCTTCTTTTGTATTTTTTATATTGGAACTTCTCTGTTCCATCTTTTGTGTATATTGAAACATGTGTTCCGTCCCTTTTTTTTCATTTGAACTTCTGAGGTCCTTCTTTGTTTCTAATTGAACTTTTGTGTTCCTTTACTCTTCTTTGAAGTTCCGTTTCTTCTTTCTATATTTTTCTTGGAACTTCCGTGTCCCCTTTTAACGCATCTCTTCTGTTTTGTATTTGAACTTCTGTGTTCCTTCTGTTTTTATATTTGAACTTCTCTTTTCCTTCTTTTGTCTCTTTTAAAACTTGTGTGTTCCTTCTTTTTTTTACTATTTGAACTTCTGTGTTCCTTTATTCTTCTTTCAACATCTGCTTCTTCTTTCTATTTTTCTTCTTGAAATTTCTCTGTCCCTTGGGAAGTCCTCTCTTCCTTCTTTTTTCTATTTGAACTTCTGCGTTCCTTATATTTTCTATTTGAACTTCACTGTTTGCGCTTCTATTGAAACTTTCGTGTTTCTTCTTTTTTCCTGTTTGAACTTTTGTGTTCCTTCTTTTTTCTATTTGATCTTCTCTGTTCCTCTTTAACGTACTCTGTGAATTCTTTCTATTTCATTCTTGGAACTTCTCTGTTCCATTTTAACTTCTCACTTCCTTCTTTTTTTCTATTGAACTTCTGATCATTTTCTCTTTGAACTTCTCTGTCTCTTCATTCTCATTTTTTGTCTTGGAATTTCTCTGTTCATTTTGTTTTAATTTGAACTTTTCAGTTCCTTTTTTTTCGATTTGGAACATATTTATATCCTCTCAGCTCCTCAACTACTTGAACATCTTAATTCTTTTTTAAAGAACTCCTCGGTTCCTTCCTTTTCCAAACTTCTCAGTTTCTGCTTTTATGAGCTTCGGCTTTTTTTTCCAGATATGAGATTCTTCTGTTCCAGAAATATTCTAAATTTCTTGATTTCATGAACTTCTCAAGTCCTGTTTGTGAATCCTGAGTAAGGGTCATAGTAATAAAGGTAGCAACCATGGATAGTGGTGTCGAGGAGGGAATGATGGGAAAAGTGACATTGAGGATGTTAATTGTGTTGACAATGGGTGTGGCAATGATGCACCAGTGGTAAGGATCATGATGGTGGGGAATGCAATGGTAGAGCTCCAGATGATGAAAGTGGTGTTGGCATAGAGGTAATGGCAGGGATGAAGATGATGGAGCCACGGCAGTGGCAATGGTAATGAAGATGACAAAGGCAAATGTCGTGATAATGGGAATCACTCAAGTAGGATCATGGTGGAGAGGATTGAAGATGGTGAGAAGTGAATCAGATGATATTGGTTGTGACTGGGAAGTGGTAGTTTCGGAAGGGATGACGGTGGATTGCGGCATGGTGAAAGGGATTGTGATGAAGAGATCATGGTGTGAGATTAGTGACAATGCGTGGTAGGGATGGCAAGGATATGATGACAGACTCAGATTTAGCAATGAAGATCAAACAGTAGCACAGTTCTAGACCTAGTCCTGAAATGATTCAACAATGGGAAAGTCAGGCCAATCACACAAAATGTTTTCATTACCACGGTCACTGTAAATCAACATTCTGCCAAAACACATTCGGGTGATCTGTAGGCCTCCAGATCACCTATTGTATTTTGATATGGACCTGAAACACAAACAAATGCACCCCCACCGGTTGAGGCACACTCATCTGTATTACAAATCCATGCGAATGTCGACTACATTTACCGTGGGAACGAGAACTATTGTGTGATTCACTTGACTCCACCCTTTCCAAATCAAATCAGGATGCCAAGTCTAAAACCACACCACTGCTATCACTTCATTACCAATTCTACCTCCATCGTCACAATCCTTATCAGCCCCACCACCCACTATCAATTCCCTCACACCTATGATCTCAACATCACAATCCCTGTCACCTTACCACTATCACCACCAGCCGGTTCCTCCACTAACACCTACCAACCCAACCACTATCATCATCATCGCTTCCCAGCATCCCCTCCTCGCCACAACAACCCTACCATCATGATTTCCATCATCACGCCACCCACCGTTGTCACCCACATCACCTCTGCTACTACCGTCGATTCACCAACGACATCTCTATCATCACCTCGCCACCAACAACACCTTCATCGTCAAGAACTCTGCCATTACAATCCCTACCACAATGGTCCGTACCACTACTGCATCATATCATCATCCATTGTTAACATCATAACATCCTCACCATAATCGTTTCCCAGCATCCCCTCCTCGCCACAACAACCCTACCATCACGTTTTACATCATCACGCCACCAACTGTTGTCATCCACTCCACCACTGCTTCTGCCGTCGATCCACCATCGACATCCCTATCATCCCTTGCCACCAGCAACACCTTCATTGGCAAGAACTCTGCCATTACAATCCCTACCATTATGGGCCCAATAATGGTAGGCATTACTTCACTCATCACATCCATTGCTAACATCATCAACACCCTGCTCAGCTCCCTTTTTTCGTCCTTTTTTAACTCTTTCACAAAGAGAAGGAACGTCGATTTGCTCAAAGAAAATGGTGGTTTTTTTGTTGGATGCCACCAAACCTAAATGGCTCGTTTAGTCGCCTCTTACGACACGCATGAGCTAACGGTGGGTCAATTCTACTACCCTCTCAGTTGAGGGACCCCGGATACCACACGGGGCAATAGAAGCTTGAAGTAAGTAAACTACTACAATGCTATGTTAAAACTTTTATAGTGTAAAATTTGAACAGGCAACAAGAGCTAAGAAGCTGATTTCTCAGTAACTTCTTTTTTTTTAAACTTCTCCGTTCCTTTAATATAATTTTTGAACAACTCCTGTTGTTCCATCTCTATTTAGCTCCTTACATCTTTCTTTTTCAACGGAACTTATCAGTTCCTTTATCTATTTTACTCCTTCTTATAACTTCTCAGCGCATTATCCATTTGAAAACTTCAATTCTTGTCTTTTTTTGGGGGGGAACTTATCAGTTTCTTCTTTTATAAACGTTTTACTGCTTTTATGAGCTTTCAAATTCTTTCTTTTTTGAACCTCTCAGTTTCTGTATTTTTTTAATTTCTCTCTTTGAATTTCTTCGGTGTCTTCATTTTTAACAAACTCTCTGTTCCTTTAAAAATAACTTTCCATTTCATTTTTTTAAATAGCTTTTAAGCTTCGTTATTATTTGAACACCGCAACTTTTGTGCAGGAAATTAAAAGTTAACAGCTCCATTCTTTTTAAACTTCATTCACTGCTTTTTTGAGTTTCTAAGGTTCCTCTTTATTGGAACTTATCAGTTCTTACTCAAGTTTCTTTTTAAAATGTTTTTTAAAAACTGCTCACATCCTTTTTATTATGATACTGCTCAATTAATTCATTTAAAAAGCCCCAAAAAAAACTTCACCTCCTGTATTTTGAAATGACCAGCTCCCTTTTTTTATTTTTACTCTTGCACAAAGCGAAGATTGGAAGGAAGGACATTTTGTTAAGCTTCAAAAGAAAGTAAGGTCTCAGTAATTGTAATAATTATCAAGGAATAACGCCTTTCTCTATCCCAGGAAAGGTTTTCTAGAGAGAATTAGGAATGCTGCAGATGCTAAACTGTGGGATGAACAGGCAGGTTTTCGGAAAAACCATTCAACCACCGACCAGATTGCCTCTCTGCGAGTCATATGGAACAGTCTAAAGAATGGAACTCTCCTCTTATTGTCAACTTCTGGATTACGAGAAGGCTTTCGACATTATTGACAAATCAACATTGTAGAAAATTCTGGTACATTATGGACTCCCTTTCTGCTATCTCGGGAGTATAATTGACAAGAATGGAGGCACACAAGCAGAGATGAAAGCACGGATAGGAAAAGCACAAGCTACGTTCACATTTTGAACAGAGTTTGGAAAACTAAAGATATCTCGCTTCGACCAAAACTAAGACGTATCAACTCAAACGTATAGTCTGTCCTACTATATGGATGTGAAACTTGGAATGCATCGCAGGCATGTATAAGGAGGATACAGATTTTAAACAGGTCCATGCGTAAGATACTCAGAATAAAATGGATGGATAGAATTAAGAACAAAGAAGTATGGAAAAGAACATTGAAGAAGATGAAGGGGAAGAAGTTGACGCAATAGAAAATTGATTTCTAAGAAGATGTCATTCTCGGTACAGATATAACAAGTAATGAAAGCTTTCCTTTTTTTTGGAACACCTAAATTCTTTCTTTGTTAATCTAACAATTTCTCCATCTTCTTCTGCTCCACCCCGTATTTCTACATCTTCTCCCTAATAATCACTTTTATTACTATTATTATTATTGTTATTATTATTATTATTATTATTATTATATTATTATTTATTATTATTATTATTATTATTATTATTATTATTATTATTATTGTTATTATTACTATTATTATTATTATTATTATTATTATTATTATTATTATTATTATTATTATTATTATTATTATTGTTATTATTACTATTATTATTATTATTATTATTATTATTATTATTATTATTATTATTATTATTATTATTATTATTATCATTATTATTATTAATGTTATTACTATTATTATTATTATTATTATTATTATTATTATTATTATTATTATTATTATTATTATTAGTATCATCATCATCATTATTATTTTAATGATCGTTTTCCAGTCATGCATAATTTTACTTGACAGGCTATCTATCCTCATAAAATAAAACTACTGTCCTTATATCGATATATAAACTTATAATTTCCACCTATGTGGCCATACAGCTCTAAAGGACTACTTTTTTGTCTTTTTATAAATTGTTTTCCTAACATCCCTCTTGTCACTTGGCACATCAAGTAGGATTTTTATCATAATCACTACTATTGTTTATCACTAATAGCATTTGCATCAATGCTAAACAAATTTAGTTTTGTGGTATGTAAGCTTAACTAGATATTAATAAATTAGCTACTGAATTATCTGCTGTTTATTCCATAAAATAATGAGCAAATCATTTATCGGCCTTTTTCAAAAAACTGCCAAATTCCTGTCCTGTGACGATAATTGGATCTTTGAAATATTTGATGCATATATTGTTAGCAAATACTTGCTTACACAGTCTCACTACACATTACTAACTTGTATGAAACATAAAAAACGAAAATCGAGAGAGATTCAGGATAGATATGACGTTTTGTATTGACTGGGGTAGAGGAAAATACCCTGTCCTTTTTTTTTGCATGATGGCTTTAAGTCGAATTTTTAACAAAATGGAGTCTCTTGTTGTATACACCTATGAATTCACCTGATGCAAATTGCCATCTTCTAACATCCTCATAAAAGTTTGTAACAATCAGAGTTTTAAAAGTTTTATTATATATTAAAAAAGTCTGTCCCCAAGGGGGCTACTCATTCCTATAACGGCAGTGAAAATTAACCAATTAGAATCCTCTTAACAATAGAAGTGCAACTAACAATGTTTTCTCGCCGTAGCTACCCTTTTTCCATCACGGCCGAAACTACAAACACATGGTTTTTTCATTCAGTGTGATTTCCAGTTCAACACCGCTTCAAGAATGGTGAGTAATGTTCAACATTAGACCATGACCCTCATTCCTGTTACCAGGGCTTGTTATTTAAATTAGAACTTGTATTTAAAAAAAAAGTATCAGTTTATAGCTTTTTTAAGGCTCTAAATAATAGTCATACTTTAATGTTGGAGTAAATCATATTTTAGGGATAGTATGAATCGAAGCGAGATAAACTCATCCCTGTTACACCTTGTTTTGTAACAGGAATGAGGGATGCAACAGGAATGAGGAAAACATAACAGGAATGAGTAACAGGAATGAGGAATGTGAACTTTCATAAAATGAAACACATGTTTTATTGTCACTAAGTCCTTTGGAGCATAATGGCCCATAGAATCGGAGCTTATCCCTGTTGCTGTAGCATTAAACAGACATTTAACTTATGAATACGAGGTTGGTCTATAGCAAATTACATTCCCCAACAGCACTGGTACCATGATATACACCTGGGTGAAGCAAAGTGAAGCAACTGGAATGAATGTCCTTGATTAAGGAAACCACTCTATGGTTGTGGAGGTTTTCGAACCTGTTATCTCCCAGTCGGGAGTCCCTTTCGGTAACCACTCGGCCACGGCGCCTCCACATGGTTTATCGATTCATAGCATATTCTTTTGTTTCATAAGGATGTTTTTGGTAAAGTGTTTTGTAAACCACTGAAGTGTTACAGGCCTATGTCCATTGAAGTGGTAAAATTCATTGTTACAACGTTACCATTAAAAACAATTTTTATTGTTTACATATTAATTTCTTCCATTGCTGAAAGACTATTTTTAGTGCAAATTTACCTTGCCAATACCAAATGCCTAATGTCCAAACATAGTTTGTTGCCTGTTAGGCTCAGATACAATGTTGGTGCTCTTTTGCGGGTCTCTACCAACATAAGCCCCAAATCATCGTATAGGCGCCCTAACCATTTTGTTCCCCTTCTGAGTTTCAATCACTAAGCGTATTGAATTTATAATCCTTTCGAATAAATATGTTGTAATTACTCATTCCTGTAACAGAAAACTCATTCCTGTTACGTCCACTCATTCCTGTTACACAAATTCATTCCTGTTAAGAATGACTTTTTCATGTTTTTCATGCTAAATATAAATACTTGAAAGGAAATATTATTTGTGGTGGTTTAACACTTATATACCTGGACTCTGGTAAACAATTTTTATTTTTGTCATTTTCCTATAAATTTTTGGAGATGATGATTGCTCAAATAATATCCTTTGTTTTCAAAAACTGATTTCTGAATGCCTTTGTAAAACAATAAATGTCATTTTGTTGTCAGAATTAGTATCAATGCTCTGTGTTTATTGTTTTTCAATGTTTTATTTCAATAGTTGTCCAAAAATGTGTTAACTTATGTAATGTGACATATTTTTTTAAGCGTAACAGGAATGAGTCAGTCACATGTAGATTGTAATTCACAAATACTTGAATAAGTGATACTGAAGCGGATATGTAACATTTTTTAGTCATATCGTGCACTTCCGGATAGAAGCAGGAAAATTTGCACCTAGGGGTTTTTGAGTATGCTGAATTCAAAAATCGCGGGAACCAACTTGTATCTCCGGTATTTCCCGCCAAAAATTAAATATTCAAAATGGCCGCCATCAAACTTGGATTTGCCTGTATTTTAATTATAAATGCATCGATTTTAGAGATTTTGGTGTCTATATATATGTTTATAATGGCGGGGAATACGATAAAACGCATTTTAATTCCATTATATTAATAGTTTCCTCCCAAAATGAAAAACAACATATTATAATGTTTAAAAATCCAACTTGACCTCATATTTACGAATTGTGCCATCATAGTAATCGTTCTCAGCTAATAACTGACAATAACTTTAGTTTTGTTCATGTGAAAATCACACATTTTTATCAGAAAAGAGCGCTACAACTATCGTCTTTTCTTCTTTTCCACCAGAAACTACGGACCTAAGCAGTAAACATCATATATAGCTAATTGTGTCTTGCAAGAAACTTCGATTGGCTACTCACCCATGTGCGGCATCAGTACAGCCAATTAACTGGAGCATTTGTATTCTGTGCCAAGAACATGGTGGAACACTTATATGTCCAACGGGAGTAGGATACACATCACTTGCCAACAGTCTACCTGCTCTTCATGAACTTAACAGTTTGCCACTAAATATTAACATATCCAGACTCAATGAAGGTAATGATTTGGCGGAAGCTCTTACTTTACATTCTGCTAAATGGCATAAAGCGTGCTACGTTCTATGTAATGCTGGAAAAGTAGAACGAGCCAGGAAGCGAAAAGAAAAAGTTTCCCAAGAACTTCCTTCTTCACCAGTGAAACAGCATCTACGCAGTACAAGCACTCCCTCAAGTTCCACGACAACAGACTCTAGTGATGTGCCGACTTGTTTTTTCTGTGACAGCACCACCGGAAATCTTAACAAGGTTGAGACTATGTCCCTTGATACTCGTGTCAGACGGATTGCCACAGAATTCAGAGATACCAAACTACTGGCAAAGTTATCAGCTGGGGATATGGTCGCTATTGATGCCCAATATCATTTGAAGTGTTTGGCAGCATACTACAACAGATGTAGATCTCAGAAAAGACGCTCAATTGAAACACCTCATCACATAAACGCAGAGTCATTTGCATTTGCTGAGGTGGTGTCCTACATAGAAGAGTATGGCCAGCTAGGTGGAGACCAAAATCATGTTTTCAAACTCTGATATTAAGAAAGTGTATTGTGACTCCCTGCGAAAATTTGATGGAGACCCAACTGGACATATTTATTCCACAAGACTTGTACAGAAACTCCAAGAAAACATTCCAGCACTTGAATCTCATGACAGCAAATCTGGTACTGTGCTTTCATTCAAGAAAGATGTTGGTGATGCTTTACTTAATGCATGTAATTTTGACTCTGACGACGTGGCGATCATGTTAATGAGAGTAGCAAAATTAATCCGTAAAGAGATTTTTGAGACAAACTATCACTTCAATGGCTCTTTGTGTGATGAACAATATAACTGTCTACCATCATCTTTATCTGCATTAGTGAGCATGATTTTGAATGACTCAAACACAAAACAGAACATTCATGATAAAGAAATAAGCACAGCTGCCTCATCCATCACACAGCTGCTTGTCTTCAATGCTATCAAATGGGGTAGGGCAGATTCTGTAGCAGCAAGACACAATTTAGACCGTGAAACTGCTCTTCCATTGTATCTAGGCCTACTCATCCACAACAAAACACGCAAACGGGATCTCGTTGACAATTTATTTGATAAAGGCCTGTCTGTGTCATATGACAGAGTGTTGCAGCTCTCCACAGAAGAAGCCAATAGAGTATTGACAGATATGAGAATGAAGGCGATGTCTGTTCATCAACCCTAAAAGACAAACTGTTCACCACCGGAAACCTTGACAATTTAGATCACAATCCCTCATCTACCTTGAGTCAAGATTCTTTCCATGGCACTGCAATATCCATCACACATGTCACAAATGATAATCCTGGTGTTGCTAGAGTTCTCCCAGAGATTAGAGGAGATAACAATGCAAATCAACCATTGAAATCAATCGGGCCATTACCAAAATCTTACAGTGACGTGCCACCAGTGTCACTCTCAAATAACGTAGCTCCAACAATAGCTGATCACCAACTACACACACTTCCTACTAAGAAAAATGATGATCAAAGGCACAAGCTGTGGCTGGAACATGTCAGGACAGAACTGGCTAAAGATCAGACAGTGGATCAGATGAATATGGATATATCATGGTCTGCCTTTTTTGCTACATCCCAGTTATCTGCACCTAAACCACCTGCAATTATTTCTCTACTACCCTTGTTTCGGGATTCTGCACATACACCTGCCATAGTCAAGCATGGGATGAATGTCATCAAAGAAATAACTCACCATGTCAATCCAGGACAGATTCCAGTGCTCACTGTTGACCAACCACTGTATGCCATTGCTAAAAGGATTCAATGGAAATGGCCAGATGGGTATGGGGAGCGACAATATGTCATACTGATGGGTGGTCTCCATATAGAAATGGCTATGTTGAAAGCGATTGGTGACTGGCTGGATGGAAGCGGTTGGACACATGTGATGATTTCAGGCAATGTAACAACTGAGGGGCGTGCAGTTAGTGTACAAAAGGGATCACACATATCAAGAGGGCAGTGGGCACATCAAGTAACAGCAGCAGTTTTGTACATTCTTCTCCACAGGGCATATGTTGAGTAACAAATCAACACATCAGAGAGTGAGCAGCTACACTTTGATGCCTGGTGTGAAAAGATGTGTTCTGACTATCCTCAGTTCTATTACTGGTACCAAGTTTGGCAACTGGAGCTCCTTTTGCTACAATTTCTAAGATCACAACGTGAACAGAATTATGATGCATATGTAGAGTCACTAAGAAAGATAATTCCATGGTTCTTTGCTCTTGACCATTACCACTATGCTCGCTGGATGACAGTTCATGTCAGTGATTTACTTGCCCTGCAGACGAAGTGCCCCACAATACATGCTGAATTCCTCCAAGGCAACTTTGTGACACAAAAATCCAAGCACAAATTTTCAGCATTAGCCCATGATCAAGTTCATGAACAACTAAATGCAATGGTGAAGGGAGATGGTGGTATAATAGGAATAAGGGAAAGTGATACAGCCTTGAGAAGGTGGATGATAGCAGGACCAGAAATGGCTAGACTATTAATGGAGTACAATGACAACCAGTCCAAAAAGCTAAATGACACTGAGCGCCACCATGAACAAATACCAAGTGTGCAAAAGACTTTCCTGTCTCATGTTAAGAATGTCACTGACGTAATGGAGGAACTTGGTAACACATTTGCTGAGATACAAGTACAGATCTGTACTCACTTGAAACAAATGCACCATACAAGCAAATCAGATTTATTGGAATGTTTGGAGTCACTTGTTCCGCAACCAGAATCCATCCCAAAAGTTGATGTCAGAATAATTGACGGTGCTGCCCTTGTGCATATGCTTGATCCACATAGATCCAGTATTCCGATTAGGACATTCAGGGACTATTCACAGTTGTTGTTTTTGCCCTATATAAAGCATTTACTGCAAGACGTGGTTCGCATTGATGTTGTTTGGGACGTTTACAAGGAGAATAGCTTGAAGACACAAACACGACAGGACCGTGGCAGCGGTAATCATATCCGGGTTGATAACACCACTAAGATTCCTTCAAACTGGAAAAACTTTCTTCGCTGCGATGCAAACAAAGAAAACTTCTTCAAACTCTTAGCTAGTGCCTTACAAGAATTTGAAACTCCAGCACAGAAACAAGTGATCAGTACACATGGCCCGAATGCTGTATCATCTCTTATAGCTGATGTGTCAGGCTTGTTTTGCACACAAGAAGAAGCAGATACCAGACTCTTGTTCCATGCTTCTCATTCCTTCTGTCATGGTCTCAGCAAGGTGATGATACATGCAACAGATACTGATGTGGTGGTCATTGCAGTAGCAGTATCAAGTGTTTCCCATAACTGTGAAATTTGGATAGCATTCGGACATGGTAATAAACTGCGTTTCATCCCTTGCCATCTAATTGCAAGTGAACTAGGTAAAGATGCATCTTATGGACTTCTTTTTTTCCATGCTGTATCAGGCTGTGATACTGTTTCAGCATTTCGTGGAATTGGAAAGAAAACGGCTTGGGCTATTTGGCGCAGTATGCCTCACCTAGATCAGGTCTTTGCCCGCTTATCCCATGCTCCAAACCAATTATTCCCAGAGGATTTACAGCAGAAGGAAAGATTCGTTGTTCTCTTGTATCAGCGCACATCCCCCATCAGCAGGGTAAATGATGCCAGAAATCAGATGTTTACTCAATATAGGAGAATAGACAACATTCCACCAACATCCCATGCATTGGAACAGCATGTCAAAAGGGCTGTGTACCAAGCCGGGCACGTCTGGGGACAATCACTTGTAGGAAACCCTGAACTTCCATCACCACAAACATGGGGCTGGCACAGAGAAGCAGATGATTCTACATGGACTCCGTACTGGACCACTCTTCCAGAGGCAGCCAATGTATGTCAGGAACTACTTAAATGTGGATGCAAAAAGTCTTGTACTAAGAGATGCAAGTGTGTTAAAGCAAACCTCCAGTGCACATTGTTGTGCACATGTTTAGGACAGTGTAATAGACAAATTTGAACCCAGACGCAACATGTATTGTTTAATGCTCTTAGTTTTACAGCTATTCTTCCTGATAAAACTGCTTATTTTTACATGCACAGAACTGTTTTAACATTCTTTATGGAAGACTTAAAATATTTGTATGGTTGCTAAAGTCATAATCATGATAATCAGCTGTGAACGATACCTGTAAGACTGATAAATAATGGTCAGTTTAGATTTTTAAGCATGTTAATATATTGATTTTTTCATTTTTATTGTAAACTATTACTTTAATATATTTGAAATATATTTTATTCCATTCCCTGACCTCAAAAACATATGAATAGACACCAAAATCATTGAAATCATTTAATTATTAATTAAATTACAAATAAATCCAGTTTTTGAAAGCGGCCATTTTGAATTTAATTTTTGGCGGGAAAATTTTGAAAGCTATACATTTGAAATAGGTTTTATTGTATTCTATGACCTCTTAAACATATGAAAAGACACCAAAATCATTGAAATTGGTGAATTATTAACTATTTACAGACACATCCAATTTTTAATGGCGGCCATTTTGAATATTTAATTTTTGGCGGGAAATTCCAGAGCTACAAGTTGGTTCCCGCCATTTTTGAATTCAGCATACTCAAAAAACCCTAGGTGCAAAGTTTCATGCTTCTATCCGGAAGTGCACGCCAAAATCACATATCTGCCCCAGTATGACCAATGAAAACTCATTAAGCCCTGTTATTACAATTTTATGTCGCATACATATCACAGAAAGCATACACAAAATAATGAGTATGTTGGAAATACTTGACTTTTTAAAAATTGGAGGACTCGAATTTGGCGTTATTTTGAAAACGGCCGATATATCAAGAATCATAACTAGTAAACCTTTTAGACTTAATAAGCGAGCTTTCTTGATTACCGTATATTGTGGTCCAGCTTACGTTATCATATCTAAATTTATTTTTAAAAATGCAATATCAAAAATGTGAGAAGGACAACTGCTGTGCACAAAATTATTATTATTTTTCTACTACAACTGCCGCCGCATCATCATCCCTGCCACCATCACTGCTACAAACACTACCACATCATCATCACTATCACCAACACCACTCACTAATGCAACCACCTGGGTGGGGTTCCTGGCCTCTCATAGTGGGCAGTGGGTACATACTGTGTCTTCTATCCCCTTATATCTGTTTTCCAACATGCATTCTGTCTTTGTCTTGGAATGAGATTACTTGGTTTTGTCCTGGCCCTGGCCGGAGTCCTAGCTGGGAGGAAAACAGTCAATTGCATAGTGATTGTTTTGGGAGATGATATTTTTTTCCTTGTAAATCATCTCTCTGTTATGTATTATTATATTTGTTATTTTGAATGTATGATGTAAACATTTGAGTGTATTCCTCTTTGTTAGATTTTGTGCTTGTGTCCGGATGAGACTAATAGGGGATTTCAAACTAAGTACATTGGTGGCATGCTCTTGGAATCTACAACTGATCCCTATTTGTTCCCAGTTCCCCTATCTCTTACTTTTTCTTGGGTGATTTAAGTGTAATTCTAGAAGTTTTTACTATCCCATTTTCTTAAGCGCCGTAAAACTCTTAAAAACAAAAACAATCAAACAATGCAACCACCACCACATCATCATCCCCATCACCACCACTACCACATCCCATACCATCACTACAACAATTACCACATCATCATACCCACCACCACCACCACCACTACTCCAACAACCACCACATCATCATCCTTATCACCACTACTACTACACCCACTACCACATCATCATCCCAATCACCAACACCACACCAATACTGCAACCATCACCACATCATCACCTACATTACCACAACTACAAATGCAACAACATTATCATTATCCCTACGACCACCACACCATTGCTTCAACTACTATAGTCCACTCCGGATAATCACAACTCGGTTAATTGCAACTTTCGGTTAATCGCAACATTTCCCAAGAAACGGAATTAATTCTTTATAAAAGTCAATGGTTAATTGCAACAAACTTCGGTTAATCGCAACAAATTTTCGCCCTCAAAAAGTGCTAAATTCAAGAAATCAATCAAACAAAATTTCATGATTAAATTTCATCATGGATGAACTTGTGACAGGTTGAAGAATCGAGAGTGAGCGAGATTTAATGCTACAGTAGTGTGTCACCACTCTATTAGAGTCAACAGAGGGCGGGGCAGTATGGTTTTGTGGTGTTATCTGTGGCCATTAAACTGTTCCCGCGGTTTTTTGCCATTTCAAACGCCAAAATTTGCCATAAAAAAATGGTAAAATTTGCCATCAAAATAGCCAAATATGCCAAAACTTTGCCGCTAGTTTTACAAAAATCAAACAATTAAAACAGTATGTACGGTCAAAAATTGAGACAAATAGGGCATTTTATAGAGTATTGATGTCACAACATGTCAAAATGAATTTATTTACATTTTGAATGGTTTGAAATAATATTATAATGATAATAATAATATAGCCATAGTAAGTAAGTAAGTAAAAAAAAAGAAGGAAGTAATCAAAATATTTGATTCACTATTTAGCTTAAAATTTGGGAAATCAAAGTGAACAATCGCTTTAAAAAAATCAAAATTTGATGTTTTGTTTGTTTGTAAGGGTTTTACGGCGCTTGCAACATATTTAGATTATATCAGCGCCAGTAAAAAGGAAGAAAATGGGATAGTAAAAAGTTCTAGAATTACAATTAAAGCACCCAAGAAAAAGTAAGACATAGGGGAACTGCGGGACAAATAGGGATCCGATGTAGATTCCAAGAGCATACCACCAATGTACATAGTTTGAGATCATCTATAAGTCTCATCCGGACACAAGCACAAAATTCAACAAAGAGGAATACACTCAAATGCTTACATTATACATTGAAAATATCAAATATAATAATACATAACAGAGAGATGATTTACAAGGAAAAAAATATCATCTCCCAAAACAATAACTATGCATTTGACTGTTTCCCTCCCAGCTAGGACTCCGGCCAGGGCCAGGACAAAACCAAGTAATCTCAT
The DNA here is from genome assembly GCF_034508935.2 of Berghia stephanieae. Classification (NCBI taxonomy): domain Eukaryota; kingdom Metazoa; phylum Mollusca; class Gastropoda; order Nudibranchia; family Aeolidiidae; genus Berghia; species Berghia stephanieae. Next base: position 82,782,606 of record NC_088361.1, on the reverse strand, counting down.
TCCAAGACAAAGACAGAAAGCATGTTGGAAAACAGTTACAAGGGGATAGAAGACACAGTATGTACCTCCCTGCCCACTATGGAAAAACTAATTAAGGAGAGGAAAAAAATAACTATTCACAAGGAAAGAGAAACAAAATCCATTTTCCAGTGGGGGCACATTAAATTTGTATTCTCTACTTTCTATCCAATTTTGAGCATTAGTATTATTGATTTATATTTCAATATAGGCCTAATGGGTTTTTGAATGAAAAACAAGGAAAAAATCATAATCATATCATGAAAACTAAGTGCAACTTGTGGCTAAAAATGAAATTGCATTTCATGAAAAATATTTTAATAGAACACATTTTGTTTACATAAATGATAAATTTGATAAATTTCTTAGGAAAAGAATTAAACTTTGAAAAGTAAAATATTTGAATGCAATAAAATAAAAATAGGAATTTCCTCATGAAATATCAAATCATTTGTCAGTTAGTATTAATTGTCTCGATTGTAGATTCTTGAAACTAGATAATTCTATTTTCTGTAGTAGTTATAGATAAACATAATAAATACTAATTTATTACTTACTTAACAAGTAAATAATCATTCAGAGAAATCATGTTATGAGAAACAAAAGTGTTTGCAGCATAATAGGATATAAAGTTAAAGTACATTTTTAATGAAAGTCGCCGTCTTTTCACAATTTTTCATAGCTTTTGGTTTTTTTAAAAATAAAAATTCGTCAATTTAGCCTAAAAACGGCGAAAATTTCGGCTTTTTGCGGCCAAAAAAAAATTTGCGGTTTTTTGCGGTCAAAGGTGAAATTTGCGGCCGCGAAAAACTGCGGGGACAGTACAGTATAAGGGGAGAGAAGACACAGCGTGACCTCCTGCCCACAATGGGAGGTCAAAAACCTCACATTACTGGTCATATTGAAACCTGAGATAATACAACTCTCTATCAACCATGTGGTCCATTTTCTTTTATGGTTGTGAAACGTGGACACTAACCGCACAGACAGAACAACGTATTGAAGCTTTTGAGATGTGGGCGTACAGGAGAATGCTGAAAATACCTTGGACAGCAAGAAAAACAAACATCGAAGTCCTCGACCTAATGGGCCAAAAACAAAAAGAACTTCTTTTGACTGCGAAGCACAAAAAGCTGTCATATTTTGGACATATGCGAAGACATGATAGTCTCGAAAAAAGGATAATGGAGGGAAGAATTGAAGGAAAAAGAGGCAGAGGAAGACAAAGGAAATCCTGGACAGATGGCATCAAGGAAGCTACAGGACGGCGCATGGCAGACTGTAACGAGGCTGCAATGGACCGTGAAGGATGGAAGGCCATGACATCCGACCTCTGGAAAGAGATGGAACCCGGTTAAGTTAATCAACCAATGTTTTGAAACCGTCTAGAGAACATACATCCATTGTTTCGAATCTAATATTACAAGTGAATGGTATGAAACATTTAATATTTTTGCCTGGCATTAGTATTACATGTGGAAAGGAAAATGTTAAATTTATCGCCTATTGAAAACGATACAATATATAACAAAAATGATGAATCAATACATCAATCATGTATATCAATTTATAGTAGTGGTAGCGTATAGCTACACCTCCAAATGCATTTCGTCAACCCAGCTTCTAAAGTCTTCCTCTGCCCTAAGGATGGTTTCGTAGCCACCTTCAAGTTTAGTGACTGGACAGTGGAGGACGATGTGATTGCTGGTCTCTGGGGCTGCCTGACATTTCTGGCAGGTATCACTGTTTCCAAGTTTTCATCTGCACATATTTGATGCAGTTCAGTTAAGTGGCGATTTGAGGAAATCCAGTATTTCCTGGCATTATTGAATGCAGGCACTGTTTTGGTTGGAACCTTAATGATGTTTCCTCCTCTTGGTGTTTCCCTGTTCCATATTTCTCTCCAGTTTTCCTCCACACTGAAGTCTGCCATTTTTGTTAGGTGGAAAGGTCTTCTCGATTAAAGTCTCGTTGTTGAAGGCGCCCCCTTTACGATTGATTTTATGGGAATCTTGTCTGTGGCTTCGTCAATTCTTGCATGCATTCTTTGATTAGCATCTATATATTTGAATCAGTCACCACGCATTCTTATGAGCCTTAGACTAGGGTGATTCAACTATTTTAATATTTCTTCATATGAACAATAACAGACATTAAGAAGCATTTAACATAGAAATATAATCTTCCAAAACTTGTACTATACATTTTACTGTTTACAATATACAAATCGTTTGTTTGTTTTTAAGGGTTTTATAGCGCTTGCAGCACATTTAGATAGATAATAAAAGCACCAGTAAAAAGTAAAATCAAACAATGGAAACCATCCTCTTGCACCCCACACACTTTACAGTCTTTTTTTCTCGACTCAATTTCACATTTCTCCATCTCCCGCTCTCGATCAAAAACCGATGTGAGCTTAATCTGATTTTGGTTATAGTCACTCTGAAATTTCTACTTTGTAAATCTAAATAGGACTCAAATTGGAAATAAACAGCTAGTCATGCTTAGAAAAAAGGGTCAGCTGTTCCTTTAAATCGCACAGTTTTAAGCGAGGTATGCTTTGCAAAATGCCGCTGCGATTTATTTTCTTCGTTGTGTTGTCATTCTTTATTTCCATATAGCCACTATGAGGAAAATAGGTCAAGTCTCCATTTTGAAACCAATCACAAGAAACTGTTGCACCGCTGCATCGTTCACATGTATCAATGTTGTAGGTCAAATAGCAAAATCTGGGGATAAGAAAACTGTTTTTGAATTTGGTGCCGTTGGGAAGTTCGATGTTTTTTCCATCTGGCAATGTAAATTTTGTTTTTTCTGGGAAATGAAACCAGCCAGACTTTCCACTACTGTAGCGCATGGCAAATTTTGCATCATCCGGAAGGGTGTATGTCATTCCAGAGGGAAGACAAATTTCATTTTCACGTTGATGACCTATACTGCAAGGGTCTGTTGACGGATTGAATTCAGCTTTTGAGTTAACAGAATCAGAAAATATAATATCAGTGCTTTTCTCAATCCAGCTTTGAGTTTCCTCTGAAATCAAAACCACGTCATCAGCAAGTGTCACATCCAACTCACACAACGCTGTATGGATAACTTTTTTTACCCAGTCTGTAAACAAATTTGAAATAACTTTCGGTTTTCCATTACTTTCATCAAACGTTAAATTTTCATTTGTTGATTCTCCTTCAAAAGAGATATCTTCTGCTGGAGGCTCTTTGTAGTTCATTTTATGAGTAGTCGAGCCATCTGGTGACTTACTTAATTTAATTAACATTGTACTATCACATTTAGTGATAACATCTGGAGAAAAATGATCATGGGAAGCTAACGTCTCCTTATACTGAGATAACACATCAATGAAGGTCTGTACAATTAAGTCTTGCGGACTTGTCAGAGCGTGATCACGTAGCAAGGGAATATGACCACCAGAATTTGAGTCAGATTTCTTCAGTGCTTGAATAGCAAAATCTTCCTCCGAGATGCCACTCTGAAAACTGGATGATGTTTCATTTTGAGCAAAACTAGTTAAATTCCCTTTGGAAAAAAAATGTCTTCCCAATTCTATGCCCAATTCTTGTTCAGCTTTCTTGAAACCTGGAAGAATAAGAGAAAAAATACATCTCACAGTTTGTGAGTTTAAATCCATTACTTTGAGAAATAGATCTTTTCTAAATGGGAGTGCTGTACTCTTTTGTTTTATGTCAAAAAGAAGAGCCATCAAAGGAGCCACATATGATTTCTCAAGACTCGAAGGAAATCTGCAGATAGTTCCATTCATAAAAGGGATCTGTACATCTGTCTTATAAATTGGATTGACGGGAACAGTCATATGCTCAATGTCACCGAGTGTTATTCTTTTACTCCAACCATGCGGATGCGATACGATCACCTCGTAAGAAGTATTCCCACAAGGAGACATGCTATTATTTATGGGTTTAAGAGGAGACCATGGTTTATTGACCAGTCTTGGTAAAATTCCAGTCTCATGGGTCGTACACATTACTTCACAGGCATCAGCGCGAAAAAATCTGCCTTTATTTACTACATATGGTACCATACATAAACCATAAAGTATCACAAAGTCCAAACCGTTATCAGAATCATAAAATAAGTCAAATTTAGCCCATTCGGCCTCCGCGTCATCGTAAATGACATGGGTAGCAGTCCGCACAATTAAAAACAAACATTCACTTTTTGGCGAGTTTGACTTTTTACATATTGGACACGGACATGGCTTGTTAATAACGCGGTCCAGCGCAACACGACTAATTATACCCGTTCCAAATCGGACCCGTCTGTACAGTTTTCTAAGGTGCCTGAACGGATAAGGATCTTTTGTATCCGAGAAATGGTCAGGCCTTTCTGAACTTGTGTATGACACTCGTATTCTCACTGTGAGTTCGCATCGGTTCCTAATTGAGGTCATGTTTTCTTCTGTTTGATATTCTTTTCGTAGGCAGTCCATGTTGAACTCTGACACAGGAATAAAATTGGCGTGGCCTGGGTTCTTGGGACAGTTATTGTCAATTGAATCTCCGGTGCCAGTTTCTGGAATGACTGGAAACAGAAACAAATAGTTTATTATATAACACAGAGACCTATTGTCTAAAATGTTATTCATCTTATCAAAATTATAATATGACGGGATGAATTTGACCCTTAATAGAATATTGCGAGTTAAAATGTAAATTAATGAGAACGTTGAATTTCCGCCACCAGTATCTGGATTGACTGGAAACAGAAACAATTAGTATACTATGTAACACAGAGACTGATTGTCTTACTTACTTACTTACTTATTCGAACAACTGACAGTATCACCTTAGCTCTAACCCTTCAGTCTTGTGCCATGACGTATAAGTTAGATGTCTTTTGAATTTTTTTCCAGGTGACAAAACAGCGTGTTAGATCTATTGTCTAAAATGTTACTCATCATCTCAAAATGGTAAAATGTCGGGATGAATTAGACGCTTAATAGAATATTAAGAGTTCAAATAAAAATAAATAAGAACTTGAATTTCTGCCACCAGGTTCTGGAATGTCACAAACAGAAACAAATAGTTTATTATATAACAGAGAGACCTATTGTCTAAAATGTTATCCATCATATCAAAATGGTCGTAATTGGACCCTAAATAGAGAATTAAGAGTATAAATTAAAATTAATAATAACTTTGAGTCTTTTTCAATTTCAGGTATTGTAATTATTTTGAAACATAATAGACATCAAAGAGGAAAGCGGGTTGAATTTCCATACTCATAAAAAAATAATGGTATATTATATAAATTTACTGTTCTATGTCAATTCACTTTTGATAACTTTTCCCCAAAACCAATCATTCTGATAAGCTCTATTTTAAATTCTCTTTTCTTGCCCACTTTTCCTCATATTATAAGCAAATTTCTGTCATAATATTTTTCCATTATTCTTAATATGAATTTTTCATGGGTTTTCCACAAGGACAACAATACCATGGTACAGGTGTCTGGTTTTCCAACAAAAAGGTACATAAACTCTATGATGACCTAAACTATTCCTGAAAATGTATCATGCATTTTATTCTACTTATTTATTGAAGAATAAAATGGCGGTTTTGTTGTTATTTCATTATGATGATTAGAACTTTTCTTGACAAAATTAATTTGGATCCCTAAAATGCATAATTTTCATGAAATTTGCCCTCTTATGCCATTCCCATAACTAAAATCCAAATTTCTTAAAACAAGCTTATTTTACAAAACGCCTCTTTTTTTCATTTTGAATAACATAAGAAGAATGTGCGAATATTCTAGGTAGGCCCTAATATCTTTTGCATTTTTAAAAAGAGAGTACCAAAAATATGCAGATATTTAGCCATTGTTTTTTACAACTACTACTACTACTACTACTGCTGCTGCTGCTGCTGCTGCTGCTGCTACTGCTACTGCTACTACTACTACTACTACTACTACTACTACTGAAAACGTGGTGACAAACATGATGGGTTTTGAAAACAGTTGTCGTAGCACCTTTGTTTACAGAGTACCATGTTTTATCTTACAGCCTCTGTGTTGCTCTCAACCAGCACTGAGAGCACATTTCGTGGATATTGAGCTATATAAAAGCTCAATTTGGGGTTTTAATTTCTATTTTTGTTTTTGTTTTGTTTTTGTTTACGGATCTTACATTCGCCATCCTTATTGCAGCCTGTAAGATGAACAGTCTCTTCCTCACGGGTACCTGTTGCACCAACAGAGAAGAGTAAGTTATCAGTTAAAACATTAATGTTATATCGACAATAATATTATCAATAATGATGATGATGGTAATAATAATAATAATAATAATAATAATAATAATAATAATAATAATAATAATAATAATAATAATAATAATAATAATAAAAGTAATAATAATAATAATAATAAAAGTAATAATAATAATAATAATAATAATAATAATAATAATAATAATAATAATAATAATAATAATAATAATAATAACAATAATAATATTAATAGTAATAATATTTTTATATCACCATTATTATTATTATTATTATCATCATCATCATCATCATCATCATCATCATCATCATCATCATCATCATCATCATCATCATCATCGTCATCAAAACAACTTCCAAACCGACTACGTCAGAGCAATTCAATCATAAACGTAAAGAAAAGAAAAAATCAAATATCAAGCAGTTAACTTGGATTGTACTACAGAAGAAGCTCCTTAATATCAATATTATAAAAAAAAACACTTTTTTCTTTTCTTTTTTTTTAAAGGTGTCGTAGGCACACCGGATTTGATCCTGGTTCAGACCCCGATCAGGCAAACCGGGGTGAAAACGCAATGTCTGTGGCCAAATACCTGGCCGATAAACCTAGGTACGGTCGATCGCTCGCAAAGCCATAATAAAGGCTCCATACACGCGCGGTTTTGATCTTGGTTCAGACCCCGATCAGGCAAACCGGGGTGAAAACGCAATGTGTGTGGCCAAATACCTGGCCGATAAACCTAGGGACGGTCCATCGCTCGCAAAGCCCGTCTTGCTTAATATTTTTCGAGGCGATCGGCGATCGGGGGCGTGGCAGTATAAAAAATTGGACAATTTTTTTTTTCGGATTTTCGCTGTTTTGACGTCAGATTCGTGATCAGCGTCGAATCTACAATAGGTTTGATACCAAGAACTATGTTTTTACTCCAAAATTGATGAAATTAGAAATAAATTTTAATTAATATTGAGGCTATGTGGCCGACAGAACAGTGCCCCTCCCTGTTTTGTGATGCACCAAGTGGTATGACTCTCGCTTTCGGATCGGAAGATTCGGGTTTCGAGACCCGCTCTGAGTGGCGCAGAGTTGAGTCCTTGGAAAAGGCTCTTTACTCCCATTCTCTCACGGTACTCAGGTGTAATACGAGTACATGGCCGTTCGTTGTCTTTGTTGGGGAAAAATGTCACATCGCCTGACAGGCGTCATGTCTCGTCTTGCAAGTTTAATATTGCTGTTGCCTTGGGACCCCTTGTAAAGCGCTTTGAGCACGTGGATATTGCGCCAAATAAATGCTGTGTTATTATTTTTTAAAAATAATATTTTTATAAATGTTGCGCCAGGAAGAGGTAGATGGCAAAAGTTTCGTTCTTGATCATCGTAAAATTTATAAAGGATTTCATACAAAATAAAAAATAGTTTTCTTAATTTTCAATGTGATGATATAATAATATGCCAATTCTTATTTATTTTTTTTCCTCACCCGTTGACGCGACATGACGGTCGACCTTGACACATACATTTGGGATTGGCAGATGCCAAAAAGCCTTGACTACGGGATGACAGGGGTGGGCATTGTAACCTTGAATTATAATCTACAAACAACCCCCCCCCCCCCCCAAAAAAAAAATAAAATAAAATAAAAAAAGAGCTGTGTGCGTGTGTGTGGTGGTGGTGGGGGGGGGGGGGGGGGGGCTGCGAATGCAAGTAGTCCCGAGGAGTACCCTTTTAACCCGCCACGGGAGCACTGTCGATTTGTTTTACAAATAATAATAATAATAATAATAATAATAATAATAATAATAATAATAATAATAATAATAATAATAATAATAATAATAATAATAATAATAATAATAATAATTATGACGATTAATAAAAAATCTTTATTGTCCACAAAATGGAAAAATGTCCGTGGTCTACATCGCTTTTAAACTTAAATCGGATTGCAAATGTATTGATGTTATGAGTATTGGAAAAATACTCACGACATCTCCATCGGGGTATAACATATTAACACACAAAATTGCAAACTCGAATGTTCATAGTCTGATTGATATAACTTAGTGATAAGTTAATTATAAAAATGGCTGTCTAAAAGCAATAACAACGGGTTGACTAACGTCAAATTCATTCCTTCTATTGATGCTCTGTGTTAAATTAAAATACTCACAAAGTCCGCCAGCCAGAAATATCACTCCAGTCCAAAAATCTACATGGAACCTTGAACTTTTTAGTCTGATATATTTTAATGAGAACTAATCACAAAAATGGGTGTCTAAAAACAATAACAATGAGATGAATGACGTCAATTTGGATCCTTCTATAAATATCCAAGAACTTAACTCACTCCATCCGCTCTCTCCTCTTTCAATACATATGAATCTATTTTGTGAAGTGACACTCGCATTTGGATCGGACGGTACTGGATTCGAGTCCCGCTCTGAGTGGCGCATAATTGAGTCCTTGGAAAAGGCTCTTTACTCGCATTCTCTCACCTTGTTCACTGTTAAAATGAGTACTTCGCTGTTTACAGCGTCGTCTCTGTCGGGAAACAATTGCAATATCGCTTAGCAGTCATGTCCCGTCTAACATGTTTTTATGTTGGCCAAAGACCCTTATAAAGTGATTTGAGCACCTTTATTGAATATAGCGGTATATATGGCGCAAGTAAATTTTTCTCTCTTTCTCTCTCTCTCTCTCTCTCTCTCTCTCTCTCTCTCTCTCTCTCTCTCTCTCTCTCTCTCTCTCTCTCTCTCTCCCTCTCTCTCTTATAGCTATTGCTACATATGATGCGAATATCTTGGACGGTTATTGATGCTATGAGTTTAGGTAAAATGCTCACAACATCCACCAGTCGGAAATAACGTACCGTCACACAAAACTACGAGTAACCTTGAACGTTAAAAGTCCGATTGATATAATTTAGTGAGAACTAATTACCAAAATGACTGCCTTAATACAATAATAAAGAGTGGAATGATGTCAATTTCGTTCCTTCAACAGTCTAATTGATATAATTTAGTGAGAAGTAATCACTATTGTGCGCAAGACGAAAGATAGAATAACAGACAGTAACTGGGATCGGTTCTGTCGGCCACATAGCCTCACTATTAATTAAAATTTATTTCTAATTTCACCAATTTTTGGAGTAAACACACAGTTCTTAGTATCAAACCTATTGTAAATTTGACGCTGATCACGAATCCGATGTGAAAACAGCGAAAATCCGAAAAAAAATTGTCCACTTTTTTATACTGCCACGCCCCCGATCGCCGATCGCCTCAAAAAAATATCTCCCCGTGTGTGGGCAAAAATCATCTGCGATAAACGCAGGGATCGGGTCACAGCGACGAGGTCATCCGTACCGCGATCAGCGGATGTCAGCGTCTATGGGGGGCTTTATTTAAAGGAGATTATGACCAAAACGTAAAAAGGTAACTAACAAAAACAGACCACCCCCACCCCCCCCCCCCCATCCTCATCCACTTCCAAAAACAAGAAACAAAGAGTTTTTCTGTTTGTTTTTTTTTCTTCTCTCCCACCTCTGTTTAACCCTACGGGAAAAAATCGTTTTACTTTTTCGTAATTTCTTGTCTCTTCTGTCATGGCAGTTTTTTGCATCGGTGATTTGCATTGCGGCCGCAAAATTTGCAATTTTTTGCAAATTGTCGAGATTTTGAAAAAAAAAAAAAAAAATTTTTTTTAAATATAGTGGGGACCAGTGATGATAATCTTCCGCGGATTTCTGGGATTTTAGGATTTGTTCATAAATGTTCCGTTGTTTTTTGTCATGTCAAACATTTTCTGCTCAGTGGTAGTTCAGGGGGGAAAAAACAATAATATGCCTTCTATCATTTTTTGACACCTCTGCTCAGTTGCATGAATTTTGGTGACACTCCTTTATTTATGACGTTAGTCTAGACACGCTGGCGCCAAATGTCAAAGGCAGCACAAGACACATGGTGGCAATGAATGAGAAGATGATCGAACGGGAAGGGGATGGAGCAAATGGGTGTAAATATTTGTGTACATTTTAGCTGTAACATGATAATACATTCATTTGACGATTTTATAAGGTTTTTTAAGTTTTGTTTTGTTTTTGTTTGATTGTTCTGAATTTGTTAATAGAATTCATTACAACTTGTGTCTAATTATAAAACAATTTTTAAAAAAAATAAAAATCAATTCATTAACTCTCTCTCTCTCTCTCTCTCTCTCTCTCTCTCTCTCTCTCTCTCTCTCTCTCTCAGCCACCCTTCTATCTTCATATTATGTAGGCTGATCGATTTAAGAAATGGTTGTTTATAAGCTAATTTAAATTTGCTTTGTTGATGGAATATGTTTTGCAATTGATTAAAGATTCTTATTTATAAGCGATTGAAGTTGAAAAATCGCCAAGTTTTAAGAATTTGGCACTAAAATTGCCAAAGTCACAAAATAGCCGTAGTAAACTGGTACTGGTATCAAATAGAACAGTAAAGGAAGGTGCCCCATATGTAAACAATAACATTTGACGTCAAACGTGACCCAGATTTTTTTATAAATGACCCGAACTATGCTGCAGTTGACCTTTAGTAATGTCATGCGCATCCAACCAACTTTTTGTTTACATGTTGCTAAGGCAGCAAACTGAAGCTGATCGTGAATAAATTCCAGCTGTTTACTCCGAGCCTGAGATAGCTAGGGAGGCCACGATCATATTATTTATAGCCCAAATGCTCCTTTTATTTTGTAGGAAAACCATAATCATGGTTCCCCCTCCTCCCGTAAACAAAACCATATCTATGTTCAGGGAAACTAAGATTGTTGCTTGTTTTTGGTTAAGGTGGACCGTACTTTTTTTTTTTTTTTTTACAGCGTATCAAATGATCAAAGTCAAAGCATACGGTCAATGCAATGAAGAGAGTAAATTCGAATCTATCTCCTATCTCTTCGCTCAGATGACCATTTTGAACAGAAGACTACTACTACGTACTTCTACTATAACTGCACTACCACTACTGTATTATAACCACTGATACCACAAAACTAGACTGAACTAACGGACCGTATGGCTCAGCGGTACGGTTTTCGTCTTGTCACAAAAGTCGAGCAATGCCAATGCTAAGTGTGATCAGTAATAGGATGGATGACTAATCGTGAAAAATTGTGGTCCCCGCGTTGTTTCCCTGGCTAAGGCACTTTGCCGCTTACCCCACTCGATTGAATGAGTATCTGGCTACAGAAATGACGGGTAGTGACAGGTTTAGTACACAAGGGTCGCTTAACAGGCTGTATGACAAAGAAATATGGTTCCATACGGCTTGTTGAAGTGTGGGGGGGGGGGGGGGGGGGGGGATAAATATGAAACATTGTGAAGCGCATTGCTCACGGCTATCTGAATCTGTAGAAATGCGCTGTATAAATATTCATATTTATGTACTTGGTCCAACTGTTACTATTTCTACTACTAGACCTCTACTACTAATATTATTATTAATAACAATAATAATAATAATAATAATAATAATAATAATAATAATAATAATAATAATAATAATAATAATAATAATAATAATAGTTATTATTATTGTTGTTGTCAATATCACCGTTTAATGGTAAAAGTGTTAAAGATACTTGCAAAATGTTGGTGTTGTGTATGTTGTAGCAATCGGCCTCCAGCGACGCAACTCTGTCTACAAGAGACGCACAAGACCGTGGCACTAAACATCCCTGGCATGCATTTAGTCATACAACATGAAAGCAACATTCACGGTAGCGTTAACTACGTCAAAGTCAAAGACAAATCAATAGTGACATACAACCAGGACATGACAGTAAGTGAGGTGGAAATTCTCAGAATTGAAGGCAGACACTTCAATGTGATATCTGTCAACAAACCTCCACCAACGCCATTCAAGTGGCCAGTTACATCCACCACTAGTGAGAAACCAATGATTGTGATAGGTGACTTTAACAGCCACAGCACCAAATGGGGATACAATGAGAACAACGAAGATGTAGATACTGTTGAGGAATGGGCTGACCAATATAATCTGACACTCTTCTATGACGCATGAATCATCCTTTTCAAGCGCTCGCTGGAGAACAGGTTACAACCCAGACCCTGCATTTGTGTCTTCCAGACATGTCAAAAACTGTCGGCAACCCTATACCAAAATCACAATCCGGACCAATCGCCATTGAGGTAGGATCAGTCATCTCTACGAGAACAAAAAAATTACATGAACTGTGTTCGTGGACCTGGCAGCTGCCTATGACACAGTAAATCACAGGAAACTGCTCCTAAAGGTTGCAAGGGTAACTCGTAACACAAAAATAGTTGCAATAATAAAATCCCTTATGTCAAACCATCACTTTTTTGTGGAAATGGATGGGAAGAAAAGCAGATCACAAAAGAACGGACTCCCTCAAGGATCGGTAATTGCACCTATCCTTTTCAACGTTTATACCAATGACCAACCTCAGTTCGAGAACATCCAGGGGTTTCTATATGCTGATGATCTGTGTCTCGCGTCCCAGGCCTCTGATTTCAAGACCATTGAGGAGAGACTAACGGATGTCCTGGAGCCACTCTCTGAGCCCACATTTAAAGAACTCACAAAATGCTAACCCAGGAAAAACTCAAGAGTGTGCTTTCCATATAAAGAGCCGCCAAGTCTAAAGAAAACAGGAAACTGAACATCTCCTGGAATGGGGACATATTGGAGAACAACACATTCCCCGTGTACCTCGGTGTTACCGTAAACCGCACAATGTCCTTTTCTCAGAACGCAAAGAAAACAAAAGCAAAGGTGGCCAAAAGAAACAACTTCCTAAGAAAAGAGAAGAAAAACTTACACGGGGAGCAGATCAGAAAACAGTCAGGACAACCATACTAGCCCTCTGCTATTCAACAGCCTAAAAGGTCTCACCAGTCTGAGTAAGATCCTGCCATGTCAAAATAACACCTGCCGGATCATTAGAGTAACTTGAAACCGACTGCAGTTCCAGTCCTCCATCGGCTGGCTGGCATTGCACCTCCCCACATTCGAAGAGCCACTGCTTCCAAAGCCCAGAAATATAAACAGAAAATGGACCCAAGGCACCCCCAACATGACCACAGCCCAATAAAAAGTAGACTGAAGTCGAGAAAGAGCTTCATGACGGAAGAAAGCATCAACCCTGACCATGCAGCTGTATACAGGATTTCCACACAGAGTGGGACAATCATGCAAATGAAGCTGTTGGAGATCCGAGAGAAGAACTGTCCTACGGAACCGAGCTCCCCAGGAATGAATTGGTAACACTGAACACAGCACGGGCAAAACTTGTGAGAACAACTGGTGGCATGAAAAAGTGGGGGCTGGCTGAGACTAGCTTGTGTACATGTGAATGCCCAGAGCAGACATCCTTAGAGAATGCCAGGATGGGCTCAGCTGCACTGACCATGACCTAAGAGTCTGCTCCCCAATGCTGTGGAGTGAGTTTGGTGTTGGTGCGACAAGCTATGATGATGATGACTTGCAAAATTAATAAGTCTTACACCTGGCAACATATAAAAAAAAAGTAAGATGACAAAGATTAAGATTAGAATGTTAGGATGATGATCTTTTTAATATCAAAGTACTTTTGTAACCCGGCATTGCTAACTTTCATGTGTAACCCAGAATGAAAAGTTATTACAAAAGACGAATGCAAGATATTTAGATAAATTGCTAGTCTATCATTGTGGTAGACGTAAATGTATTAAACTTACATATCCAATAACCTGTAGGTTAACAGAGAAGGAAGGGCGCACAAGTTCATTGTAATTTGAAATTGAGGAGTTGGAGTTGGAACAAAGTTGATTTGCATTGAGTCAGAATTCAATCAAGTCTTAGATTGAAGAAAAAAGCCCAAAGAATCTTTCTTTAAAACAAGAAACAAAAAAAAAAACCCAAAAAACCTACAGCGTGCACCAGAATGAATAAAAACAGGACAGTCTTTAAACTGCATCAATGGAAATCACATCTTGCATATACAAGACCTCTAGTGCTATTGTGAGGACTGGTTCTCAGTCTCACCCGTCCTGCCGTATCTGAGGGCCATAACACAACTTGTGAAATCGAAATAAATTAAAAGCAGATTATAAATTTATATCACTTTTATTGTCATTTCATTCATATTCATGTTATTCAAACTGAAAATCATTTTTAAAAATATAGATAAGATGGTTCTCCATTATAAAGGTATGCTTGTATTCTCATCCTGTGAAAGAGAAAGAAAAAAAATAAAGAAAATTGATAATTATTACTGAAACTGTGTAGTTCCATTTTTTTAAATCTGTGATTTAAGAGCCTTAGCAAAAGCTTTGATTAAGAAAGGTTCTGATATGCAACATCACATGGTCCCATCTATCAAATTCTACTACCATTACAAATCAGCTACATAAATAGATTCATCAGTACTCTTATCTTGTTGATAAATTAAATTATAAATATAGAAAAGGATATAATAAACTTTTAAAAATAATTAGAAAGTTAAATGGTAGACAAGATAAAGAGATATTTGCCTATTTCTTTTTAAATTTCTTATTCATAACCAAGGAAGCAGGTTTCTTTTGCTATATTCTTCTTGACTTCCCTATGTAAATGTTTCTTTCGAGTGTATAACAAGCTCACAGGGCATTTGTATAAAGAAACAGGAGCCAATACCATTAAAATGGAGATACCACTGCCAAAAATTACAACGGGATAGAAATGCATTGGTTTTAACGTGTATTAGACGCTGTCATTAGAAAAAAGTTTTTTAAAATCTTTACAAACTACAGTAAGCTGCTTTTAAAATTAAGAAATGCTCGAAAGCAAAATATGGTCCTGTTCTCTCAATCACCGCTCTCTAGTCTCTAGATTATACTTGGTAGGTCAATAAAGCTGAGAGGTTTTATGAAGAATATAGAATAAAAACATTAATTCCATTAAAAAAACATAGAAGGGTCCATAATGATATATGAGGAACTCTATAAGATACAGTAACAAATGAAAGCCATTTTGATAATCTTGAAGGATATGACTCAATGATGATGATGATGATAATAATAATAATAATGATACTTCTTCCTGAATATAAATTGTTTAATTCCCATGGTATAGGCAGGCCAATGCTTCCAGAACAATTAAAGGAATGCAGAGACTCATTCTTGTTGTAATGTTATTTAGATCTGAAAAAAAAAGATAAGCATGGCATCCTAAACCATTTTCCCATGGTCCCATAAAAAGCAATATCATCTCACACAAAATCATAAAGTAAAATTCATATGGACCAACCAATGAATAAAAGTTATAATTATCTTATTTTATCAATTATTATCATTGGATTTATTTAACTTTATATTTATTATTATTAATTAAATGCCAATTTGAAATTAAGATAGCAATGTTTGAATGAATAACTGGATCTAACTCTACAAGTAAAATGTAAATGTGCAACTTATTCAGAGTTCATCAAGCACTTGTTACAGTCTGTTGCTTCATGTTACAGGAAAAACTCCAGTTCCATGAGCCTTATGACTCAAAAGGACCAATTATTTCAAAGTAAGATGAAATACCATTTATTGTTTAAAGAAAGTTATCAAGCACTATTTAAGGTCTGTTGCTTCATGTTACAGAAACAGGAATAACTCCAGTTCCATGAGCCTTATTACTCTAAAGAACCACTTATTTCAATGTAAGAAGAAATACCATTCAATGTTGAATATATAGACATGACCTATTTCTTAATGGTTTGCTTATATTTATTCAATAAAAACATTAGAAAACATAATGGACCTGGAACTCAGATACCACTAGGTTGTTAAAACTAAAACCGTTGGGTCAGGTCTAATTTTATCAGAGATTTATGATCATGAAGGCAAGATTACATAACCAATGTCGATTAGCTTTTAAAAAATGGGCTTTTATTTACCTTCTGGTGAACTCATTTGATCAGTATTTCCTGTATTTAACTTTTTGATCACATAAGAAAAGTCTAATAAACATTGAATATTTTTTAATGCCTCTAGATTTCACTTTAAAGTCAAATAAAATATCTGATCACAAATAAAATTTTTGATAATTCGATCAATAGAGAGAGCTTTTCAAAATTGTTGGCTTATCATTCCTCAGGCAAAATTTAGATAAGACATCATTTCACATATCATGGTGTTTCCTATGAATTACAAAATCCTAAAAAGCTTCTTCTTCATAAAAAAAACGTATGAAATAAAATTAGGTAATCTAAAGTAATCCGAGAGGTTTAGTTTTCATTTCAATCCAAGGTAAATCCGTAAAGAGTTGTGGGACCAGGCCCCTCTTGATCATTACCCCCAAAATAGATTGAACTAACAGGGATGTGTATAAGTATAAAACTGTAACAAAACCCCACGACCCCCCACAACACTCATACAAAAACTTAAACACAGTTTTTTTCATTTTCATTTCTCTTGAGCCAAGGGAAACTCGTTGCTCATTTTAGCTGCACAGATTCATTCAATCGCTCCCCCCCCCCCCCCCCCCCCCCTTTTTTTTTTTTAAAACTTTTTTTTTTTTTGAGCGAGTCTATTCTTTTATCCTTTTTTGTTTGGCCTTGTTCCGTTTCTGAGCATGAATTTCTTAAAATTGTTTTTATTTTTTTTTTAAATAAAAAAATATTGTTTGTTTTTTTTCCTCTATCGGTCTGGGAATAACCAATTTTCGTTATTGGCAGACCCTGTCTGGGAATAATCATAGCGACGACGAAAATATCAGACCGCACTCCCTGCATTTTACAATAAAATATGTTTTCTTTCACACAGCTACCGACCAAATAAGGCGAATAGGCTTGGAAGATCCAAAACGTCATACATGTAGTTTGACCGCTGTGATTATCCCCAGACACCTGTCTGGGGATAATAAAAATTTGTTATCCCCAGACACCTGTCTGGGGATAACAAATTTTTACTATCCCCAGACGCATATTTGAAACGCCGCTCTTTTAAACAATTATCCACATTCCAGAACATGGAATGTTTCCAGATGCACATAGAAATAAGGAAAGTTAATAAAATATCTATAAAAACATAAAATTATCAACATTAAAATCAGTTGTTACTACATATACACAATATGCGTCGACTTCGAAGTGGGTGTCATGGCCGAATGGTTTAGTCGTCTGCCTGGAAGTTTGACCATAATCGACGTTGTGGGTTCGAATCCTGGTAACGTATTTTTTTTTTTTTTAAATTCCGTCTTCTTTTTACAGAACGTTGAAAGGAATAAATGTCCCATCCATCCTCCCCCCACCTCTTTTTATATTATTAAACTCTCTCTCTCTCTCTCTCTCTCTCTCTCTCTCTCTCTCTCTCTCTCTCTCTCTCTCTCTCTCTCTCTCTCTCTCTCTCTCTCTCTCTCTCTCTTTTGTTTTTTTCTAGTTTCTAGCAAATATATTCGTCCCCACTCCGATCTCAAATAGTGTCTAAAAAGAATAAATAATTAAAAAGCAAACAAACAGAAATATTCAGAGAGCGACCAAATGGTCAGATAGAGGAGAAAAAAAAAAACAATAATTGTTTTAAAAATAAAAACAATAATTGTTTTAAAAAATAAAAACAATTTAAGAAATTCATGCTCAGAAACGGAACATTTACATAAAGGTTTAGCAAAAAAAAAACAAAACTCTAAGGTTTAGGTCAAAATATAAAAAAAAAAAAAAGAAAAAGAGAGATTTCCCTCGGAGCAGGGAATAGTGTTAACAATAATAATAATAATAATAATAATAATAATAATAATAATAATAATAATAATAATAATAATAATAATAATAATAATAATAGTAATAGTATGATAATAAGAGTATTAATAATAAAAATAATATTATTATTGATAATAATATAATAATGATTATGATGGTAATAGTAATAATAATAACAAATATTACAATTATTATTATTATTATTATTATTATTATTATTATTATTATTATTATTATTATTATTATTATTATTATTATTATTATTATTATTATAATTATTATCATTTGACCAAAACAAAAAAAAAAACAATAATAGATCTAGAGCAAATTAAATTATAATGAAATAATATTATCGGAGAAATAAAAATTCAACTGATTAAAAAAAAAAACTCTTGCTCGGAACTCGGAACAAAAGTGAAAACAATGAAAACCAATTGGGAAGAAAGAAAGAAAAAGTAAAAAAAAAAAAAAATGTGTGTGTGTCCGGGGGGGGGGGGGGGGGGGGCGGTCGCAACTGGGTCGAATCTGTGCAGCTAAAAGGAGTAAAATGAAAGGTGGCCTAACCACTGAGCTGCCTATCCACACCGCTATCGGAATGTTTTAAATTCATATATGAGCTAAACATATTTCCACCATTTTTGCTTCCTTGTTTTGGTAGTTATTTTTATCTCTGATTCGAATAAAAGTATGTTGTTGGATCTAGTTTTGTGGACGTGTGATACTAAATTGTATTGTCTTGTGCGAAGCAGACAGGAAAATAACAGGTGTGGGTTAGTGTCGAGCGGAAGTCTCGATGATACCTCAAGTCATCGGCCACCAACACTCAAAACTTCCCGAACTCGATGACCAAGGAAAAGTCGGGAATTCCCGAGAAGTAGCACTTCAACTGAGCTTTGGATGGCTTTTTTGTATTAAAACTTAAAATACATTAAATAAATTCACTTTGTATAATAATAAAACATTGATACCTATAACCATTTTGATCTATTTACGACGTTTGTGTTTTGTTAGCTGTTTAAAATATGATATAACGTCAATACCCAATACCAATGACTAGGTATTGAATGAAAGCACCGATGACTAGAGCGATGCTCGAGACTTTTTTGAGTCTCGAGACTCAAAAAAGCATCGAGACGCAAAAAAGTCTCGAGCTTCGCTGAAATCATCGCCGACGAGAGAGGGGTGAACAATGCAGATAGTACACATTGTTAGTAACGCGTGCGTCGCTCGCGCAGTATAGTCTCGAGACTCGGGACTCGGGACTCAATACGAGAAGCATCGACGACCGAGATTCTCGAGACGAGAAAAG
This sequence comes from Berghia stephanieae, assembly GCF_034508935.2. Taxonomy (NCBI): domain Eukaryota; kingdom Metazoa; phylum Mollusca; class Gastropoda; order Nudibranchia; family Aeolidiidae; genus Berghia; species Berghia stephanieae. The sequence goes on along the minus strand of NC_088361.1, from coordinate 82,763,285 downwards.
CATCGAGAACTAAGTCGAGGTCGGTACCTTCTCAGTCGTCGATGACCTGACTTCTCAAAACCTAAAGCATCGTTGACCTTTTGGTGACCCGGATGCCCTCCCTAGTGTGGGTTTTGGGCTTTGGGGCGAACAACACCATGGCCTAGGAATTCGTCCGCGACATAAAAATTATTCCCGGTCGTCCCCAAAATTGTGGCCAGAATGAGCAAATTATAGAAACAAGAGATGGTCAATAAAGTTAACAGGTAGGTAGGTAATGAAAATTTAAATGGTTGGTGGACTATGAACAGATTTGATGATTAACAACTTTCTTCCTGGTTGAAAATAAAAAGTCGAATTGCCAGTTTGACGTTTTCAGATCAAAGTAACAAAAGAAATTTCATTGATCCATTTGCTTTAAAATATTTTTTTTAAAAGAGCTGGATTTGACATTTGATCACTATTTACTTTCATCTTGTGTTAAATATCACTTGATATATTAACTGTTTTGGGACACAACCACTAGTATTTTTTCCAGAATATTTGGTATTTTTCACGCCTAGTTTGGCATTTTGCATAAAATCTTTCTGCCCACTTGCTACATGCGTCTGGGGATAGTATCCCCAGACAGGTGTCTGGGGATAACAAAAATTGGTTATCCCCAGACACCTGTCTGGGGATAACGAATTTTTATTATCCCCAGACAGGCGTCTGGGAATAATGACAGCCTAGTTTGACACCTGCCAAATATCAAAGATGCGATAAGGGGTTGAGTGGGACATTTTCTTTTCCCAGACATTCTCATTTTTTCACCCCTTCCTCCCTCTCTGCCATTCCTTATCCCATCGACTCTCAGCAAAAACAATAACAAGTCTTATGTGGCAAAAACGGCTACCAACTTAAATCCCTCAAACAACACAAGATATTGAAAATCGGTGGCAGAGACCTTTGTCTTGTTCCTTTTCCAGTTCCAGTCATGAATAGATAATGAGAGAATGAAGACTGTTTCGAAATCTATTATTATTATCAGGTCAGGAAAGAGCGAGAGTCAATAAATATATGACAAGCGGTGAAAGCTACGCGCCACGAAAGATGAGGATTTAAAAAAACAACTTTTGTTGAGATTTCAACTACTGAGGAGGGGGGTGTCTGCTTTTTTTTTTTTTGTTCCTTTCTGTTTTGTTTTTCGGTCAAGTTATGACTGACGCTGACACTGACACACGTTCTAGACTGTAAACGTTACCCATAACATGTCATAAATTACGAAAAGTGTGTTCTCTCACAGAGTAGTATTCGAATCACTCACTGAATGAGCATGAAGCAGACATGAGTGAAGGAAACGTAAACTCTGTAAGTGAGAATCGGCGAGTGAAGCTGTACTGTAACTGTAACTGTAATGACTGACAGCAGTCAAATTGCGAAGTGAAATGAAAACAAATAAACAAAGCATTCTAAAATTATGCCGGTGAGACATCCAAAGTTAAATACCCAAACGCTAATATGGATTAACATTGAACTAAATCGTTTCCTGCTCTCAAAACCAATCGATACAAATTACAAACTCAAACACTGAAATTGGCATCTTACCTTTGCATGAGTTGGACTGCCATTCTTTTCTGGTGATTAGGAACTTTAGCAGCCGGACAACGTTGCGCACAAAACAGGTCTCCCGTTTTTGTCGTTCAAATTGTAGATAATACTCAGTCAGTTAAAAACAAATACGTACAAATAAAATAGTTATTTATTTAAATTCTTTGTATATGGCTAAATTATTCCGAAAACCAGATTTCAAATAGTTCTTGTTTTGTTCACACAAGCGCATTGATTTTGGAGAATGAGATTGACCGTGGTCTAAAAATAGACCGACAGTAATTTTTGATAAATTTTACGATTTGTTTAATAAAAAATCAATATTTAGATATTATTTGACGCGTGATCGAGTATTTATGAATATGTGTTTCTTTTGCCACATAACAGCCAAATTTTAAAGGTTATTTTTTTCTATAATTTACATTGGAACGTGAGCTGTCAAGACAGGAACATGTGGTCTGCCACGTGCTTCTAGACCTTGTTTACGTTTGGGGCACCTTCCTTTACTGTTCTATTGAAAGAAACTCATCTCAACTCAACTCGATAATTCGATAGGCTACTCGGCTCTAAATACGAGTATCTGTACACATAGTTATCCAGGGTCGACTCTGAATAACCATCTACAGTTAGCCTATCCAGAGTCGACTCTGAATAACCACTTCGATAAAGTATGTGGGTTTTAAAAAATTCACTCACTGTCATCAGTAGCTGAAAGGTAACTTGCAGCCATTATTACCGACCTTCAGAAAGTCCATGCATTCTGGTGGGAAATAATATATATAGTTTACCGTAACTTATTGTGAAACTGTTGGAAATCCATTACAGGTGTATGAAATAGTGCCAAACAGTGTGGAAAGAAAATCACAAGGAAAAATCATCCACAAAAATACACCTGATTCGACAGGGGATCGAACCTCAGGCTTTCTTATCACCACCAAACAGAAGAAAAAATGCCATGTGTAGTTTATTCCTATTCCTTGATTTGAAATTATAAGCAAGGAATTAATTGACAAAAATATAAACGAAAATTGAGATCGAGACTCGAGAGCTGAGACTGAGCTCGTAAATTCGCCAGTCCAAAAAATAATAGCCTAAATACGCATTTAAAACTGCATAACGGCAGCTCTCTTCTCTGGTTAAACTCTCTCGAGTTCATATGCATGGAAAATTGAACAAATTTGTTCGATTTTCAATGAGGGTGAACTCGAGACTCGAGAGCGTTTAAGCTAAATCCCTCCATTGGATACACGGCATCGACACAGGGTAGTGTCGAGCGGAAGTCTCGATGATACCTCAAGTCATCGGCCACCAACACTCAAAACTTCCCGAACTCGATGACCAAGGAAAAGTCGGGAATTCCCGAGAAGTAGCACTTCAACTGAGCTTTGGATGGCTTTTTTGTATTAAAACTTAAAATACATTAAATAAATTCACTTTGTATAATAATAAAACATTGATACCTATAACCATTTTGATCTATTAACGACGTTTGTGTTTTGTTAGCTGTTTAAAATATGATATAACGTCAATACCCAATACCAATGACTAGGTATTGAATGAAAGCACCGATGACTAGAGCGATGCTCGAGACTTTTTTGAGTCTCGAGACTCAAAAAAGCATCGAGACGCAAAAAAGTCTCGAGCTTCGCTGGAATCATCGCCGACGAGAGAGGGGTGAACAATGCAGATAGTACACATTGTTAGTAACGCGTGCGTCGCTCGCGCAGTATAGTCTCGAGACTCGGGACTCGGGACTCAATACGAGAAGCATCGACGACCAAGATTCTCGAGACGAGAAAAGCATCGAGAACTAAGTGGAGGTCGGGAAATTCTCAGTCGTCGATGACCTGACTTCTCAAAACCTAAAGCATCGGTGACCTTTTGGTGATCCGGATGCCCTCCCCTAACACAGGGTTGCCAGATTATTTTTCAACAAAATGCCAGGGGAAGACTCAAAAAATGCCAAAACACTCCAAAAAAATGCCAAAGTCTGTTGACTCCCACCCCCACTAAGAAAACTACTCACTTTTGATAGACAATTTACTATCATATCCTGGTGGCTTTTTTTTTCTTTTTTTTTTTTTTTTTGAATTATACTAAATTTCCTGTTGGGGTAATTTTTTACCTACTGACTACTAAGTGGAGTGCTAAACCACTACACCACGGTTGGATTTTAAGAATGAAAAAGAAATACATTAACATGAAAGGTTTTTACGCGTTTAGAAATAATTAAGAAAAGGTGTCATTTGAAGTATAATATACAAGAAAAGAAAATGCCAAATGCCAAATGATTTTTCTAATGCCAAACGGTTTTTTAAAATGCCAGATTTTTGGAATCTGGCATTTAAAATGCCAAACTGGCAATCCTGCATCGACAGCGCACGGTATCGATTGACGCACCACGAAGTAAACAATAGGGGAGGGCATCCGGATCACCAAAAGGTCATCGATGCTTTAGGTTTTGAGAGGTCAGGTCATCGACGACTGAGAACTTCCCGACCTCCACTTAGTTCTCGATGCTTTTCTCGTCTCGAGAATCTTGGTCGTCGATGCTTCTCGTATTGAGTCCCGAGTCCCGAGTCTCGAGACTATACTGCGCGAGCGACGCACGCGTTACTAACAATGTGTACTATCTGCATTGTTCACCCCTCTCTCGTCGGCGATGATTCCAGCGAAGCTCGAGACTTTTTTGCGTCTCGATGCTTTTTTGAGTCTCGAGACTCAAAAAAGTCTCGAGCATCGCTCTAGTCATCGGTGCTTTCATTCAATACCAAGTCATTGGTATTGGGTATTGACGTTATATCATATTTTAAACAGCTAACAAAACACAAAAGTCGTAAATAGATTAAAATGGTTATAGGTATCAATGTTTTATTATTATACAAAGTGAATTTATTTAATGTATTTTAAGTTTTAATACAAAAAAGCCATCCAAAGCTCAGTTGAAGTGCTACTTCTCGGGAATTCCCGACTTTTCCTTGGTCATCGAGTTCGGGAAGTTTTGAGTGTTGGTGGCCGATGACTTGAGGTATCATCGAGACTTCCGCTCGACACTAGTAAACAACACACACTTTCTTTCGTCATCATGAATGACACTGAAGTGCGGCTATGTGATCTTGTAGTATGACACTCGCTTTCGGATCGGATGGTCCTGGGTTCAAGCCCCACTCGGCGCATAGTTGAGTTCTTGGAAAGGGCTCTTTACTCACATTCTCTCACCGGACTCAGGTGTGCTAAACGTGCTGAAAGCGCTTTACTTGAGGCCCCTTGCCACAACACAGAATATGTAAGACGAAACATATTGCCTGTTAGGCGATATTACAATTTTTTCGGACAAAGAAATCGCTGTTAACGGTTAGGTAATCATTTTACACCTGAGTACGGTGAGAGACTATGAGTACAGAGCCTTTTCTATTGACTCAACTATAAGCCACTCAGAAAGGGAATCGAACACAGGACCTTCCAACCCGAAGGCGAGTATCATACCACAAGGACACGTAGCCTTACGTAGGGTACACAGGTACTTCGTAGATATTCAAGTGAAATAAAACTACAGTCTGACATAAATACAATAACAAAGAGCTGAGGGACGTCAATCCGTCCTTTCTATAGATAGATAGTATGCGCTTGGCTAAGAAGCTCATAACATTGCCATCCGGAAGTATAACGGACCAACACACAAAACTGTGTGTATCCATGAACGTTTATAGTACAGTTCGGTGAGCGTTACTCATAAACGCGGATGGCAAAAAACAATAACAAAGACATGAGTGACGTCATATTCGAACTATCTATAAACAGTATGCGCTTGGCTAAGAAGCTCACAACATTCCCATCCGGAAGTATAACGGACGAACACACAAAACTATGTTGTAGCCTAGCCATATACTTTGATAGTCTGGTTCAGGCACAGTGCAACCTTTTATGATAGGCTAGCACTATTCAGTATCTGATACTGAATAGTGGTTTTGCACTATTCAGTATCTGATACTGAATAGTGCTTTTGTACTATTCAGTATCTGATACTGAATAGTGCTTTTGTACTATTCAGTATCTGATACTGAATAGTGGTTTTGCACTATTCAGTATCTGACACTGAATAGTGGTTTTTGTACGGTGTTTTTTTTTCCGAAACCTGACAAAGTTATGGGAAGAGGACAGCTTTGGGAGTGAATCTGGGACTCAGAAAAGTGTACACCAGTGGGGAGTGAACCTGGGACTGGGTTTCGGCGGGTTTCGTAATAAAAAGCAATTACTTTTTACGAAACGCGACGACACCCGGCAATATCCGACAAAGTTATGGGAGGTAGGCAGCAGCGTGTGTGTGTGTGTGTGTGTGTGTGTGTGTGTGTAGGGGGGGGGAGGGGATGAACCTGAGATTCAGGGAAGTGTACACCAGTGGGGAGTGAACCTGGGACTCTGGGTTTTGTAAAAAAGCAATAAAAAATGTGGGGGGGGGGGGGATTACTTTTTTTACGATACCCGACAATATGCGCAAAGCGTGGGGAGTGAACCTGAGACTCAGTGAAGTATACACCAGTGGGGAGTGAACCTGAGACTACGGTTTTCGGCGGGCTTCAGCTAGTTTCATATAAAAGCAATTACTTTTTTACGAAACCCGACTAATCCTGGCAATATCCGAGAAAGTTATGGGTAGTAGGCAACAGTGGGGAGTGAACCTGAGATTCGTGGAAGTAAACACCAGTGAGGAGTGAACCTGGGACTGGGTTTCGGCGGGTTTTGTAAAAAAAAGCAATTACTTTTTGTTTACAAAATGCGCCAAATCCCAACAAAATGGGGCAAAGTTATGGAAAGTAGGCAAATAATGGGGAGTGAACCTGAGACTAAGGGAAGTGTACACCAGTGGGGAGTGAACCTGAGACTCTATTTTCAGCGGGTTTCAGCGAGTTTCATATAAAAGCAATTACTCTTTTACGAAACCCGACGAAACCTGGCAATATCTGAGAAAGTTATGGGAAGTAGACAACAGTGGGGAGTGAACCTGAGATTCATGGAAGTGTACACCAGTGGGGAGTGAACCTGAGACTCTGGTTTTCGGCGGGTTTCAACGAGTTTCACATAAAAGCAATTACTTTATTATGACACCCGGCAATATCCGACAAAGTTGTGAGAAGTAGGCAACAGTGGGGAGTGAACCTGAGACTCAGGGAAGTGTACACCAGTGGGGAGTGAACCTGAGACTATGGTTTTTGGTGGATTTCAGCGAGTTTCACATAAAAGCAATTACTTTTTTTACGAAATCCGGCAATATCCGACAAAGTTGTGAGAAGTAGGCAACAGTGGGGAGTGAACCTGAGACTCAGGGAAGTGTACACCAGTGGGGAGTGAACCTGAGACTATGGTTTTTGGCAGGTTTCAGCGAGTTTCACATAAAAGCAATTACTTTTTTACGAAGCCCGGCAATATTCGACAGTTATGGGAAGTAGACAACAGTGGGGAGTGAACCTGAGACTCAGGGAAGTGTACACCAGTGGGGAGTGAACCTGAGACTATGGTTTTTGGTGGATTTCAGCGAGTTTCACATAAAAGCAATTACTTTTTTTACGAAATCCGGCAATATCCGACAAAGTTGTGAGAAGTAGGCAACAGTGGGGAGTGAACCTGAGACTCAGGGAAGTGTACACCAGTGGGGAGTGAACCTGAGACTATGGTTTTTGGCAGGTTTCAGCGAGTTTCACATAAAAGCAATTACTTTTTTACGAAGCCCGGCAATATTCGACAGTTATGGGAAGTAGACAACAGTGGGGAGTTAACTTGAGATTCAAGGAAGTGTACACCAGTAGGGAGTGAACCTAAGACTCTGGTTTTCGGCGGGTTTCAGCGAGTTTCATATAAAAGCAATTACTTTTTTACGAAACCCGACAAAACAAGGCAATATCCGACAAACTTATTGAAGCAGGCAACAGTGGGGGGGGGGGGGGGGTGATCCTGAGATTCAGGGAAGTGTACACTTGTGGGGAGTGAACCTGGGACTCTGGATTTTGTAAAAAAGCAATACCAAGGGGGAGGGGGAATTACTTATTTACGAAACCTGCCAAAACCCGACAAAGTTATGGGAAGCAGGCAGCAGTGGGGAGTGAATCTGGGATTTGGACACTGATGAGGATTGAACCTGGGACTGCGAGAGGCTGATTCCAGTGGACAGTGAGCTCAGAATGTACTTTTATTTCGAAACCTACCGAAATTTTCAAAAGTTATGGGAAGTGGGCACCATTGGGCAATGAACCGGGACTCTGGGAAGTGCACACCGGTTGGGAGTGAACCTGGGACTGTGAGAAGAGGATATCAGTGGAAATGAACCTGGGACTAGGGAAGATGGATACCAGTGGGAAATGAAGCCGGACTATGGGAGATGGGTACCAGACGAGAATGAAGCAATTACTTTTTTACGAAATCCGCCAAAACCCGCCAAAAAACCATAGACTTAGGTTTACTCCCAATAGTGTACACTTCCCTGAATCTCCGGTTCACTCCCCCACTGTTGCCTACTTTCTTTCCATAACTTTGTCGGATATTGTCGGGTTTCGTAAAAAAGTAATTGCTTTTTTTTTTACGAAACCCAGCCCCAGGTTCACCCCCCAACAGTGTACACTTCCCTGAGTCCCAGGTTCACTCCCCACTGCTGCCTACTTCCCATAACTTTGTCGGGTATCGGCGTGTTTTGGCAGGTTTCGTAAAAAAACAAACACCCTAACAATACCACGTGTATTCAGTAAATAGATGTCAATTGTAGTCTAATATTCAGTATCTATTTAAATTATTATTATTATTATTATTATTATTGTTATTATTATTATTATTATTATTATTATTATTATTATTATTATTATTATTATTATTATTATTATTATTATTATTATTATTATTATTATTATTATTATCACGTAAATTTTAATATAGTACGGCAATTAATTCACGGAAGTACATCGCTCAATTAAAAAATGCAGAAAGTCTGCCCACATATTTATAATGAATCCGGTTTGCCTTAGATGACAAAACAAACAAACAAACAAACAACAAGAACAACAACAAGAACAACAACAACAACAACAACAACAAATGAGACAAACAGAAAAAAAAACAGATTTTAAAAAATAATGAACAATAGAAGAGCACAATAATGAAAAACAACAACGAGATGATAACACATAAAAGATATTCGTAATAAATCGATAACTGATTAAATTACTCCAACTACTTGACTAAAAAAAAATAATCATCATAATCATAATAGTGATGATGACGATTACAACAACAATAATAATAATAGTAAGTAAGTAGAAATAATAATAATAATAATAATAATAATAATAATAATAATAATAATAATAATAATAATAATAATAATAATAATAATAGAAGTACAATAGTATAATATCAACATTAAAGTATATTACAAGCAAATAAAATTATAAAAACAAAAGTTTAAAAAATATCAATAGACAGAAGGAATTAAAAAAAATAATGGGGAAAAAAAAAAGTTACCCCTACCGGGATTTGAACTCTCGAACCTTAAAACTCAAACAGCTTATATCCACCAAGCCATGGTGTCACTGAACCCTTAGTGACATTTAATCATGTCTATTTAGACATTTAAAAATGGATTTGAATGCCACTCTTATTTTGATATTTTGAACTATGTTAATTGCATAAAAGCAGAAATTTAAAAAAAATTACGATCAAAATATTTTTGAATCGGGCTGTCAGTGCATGTGTTCAATCTGGAAGTAGGTCAGTAGTTTATTTCCATTCAACCGAGATTGTCGCACTTTTCACTCTCTCTATAAAAAAGAGTTCCTTATGGATACTGAATAGTGGCAAAGCACTATTCAGTATCTGATACTGAATAACCACTTCCTTTATGATAAGAGTAAGTCTCGCTATCAGCTTTTGACCCCGGTGACCCTGTCGTTAGTAAAATGGTTGCGTGGAAATAGGTACCTCTCATTCCCAACAGCGCGGGCTCAGTGCAAACAGTTTGCTCTCGTTATTTGTATTCTCCCACTGTCTTTCTCTCTTATCGTCTTCTCTCTCTCCCCTCATGATGAGGGCCTCATGCCTCATATCTCTCCCTCTCCTCTCTCTCACCCCCACTCTTTTTCTCGCTATTCGTCTTCTCTCTCCCCTCGTCCCCTCTTTTCTTTCTTCCTGTCTCTCTTTCTCTCTCCATCGCCCTTTATCTCTATCTCTCCCTCTGTCTCTGTGTCCCTCTAGCCCCGCCTCTCTCTCTCTCTCTCTCTCTCTCTCTCTCTCTCTCTCTCTCTCTCCCTCTCCCTCTCTCTCTCTCTCTCTCTCTCTCTCTCTCTCTCTCTCTCTCTCTCTCTCTCTCCCCCTCTCCCTCTCTATCTATCTATCTTTCTTTTTCTCTCATAAACATTTCTTAACTACAATAGTCTAACTCAGTTTTTCAATGTCATAGGTTTTCAATTATTTTACTCATGGACTCATTGTAAAATCCCAAGTGTATGCGTAATCTAAGGGGAAGATTTTTCATACAATTTTCCCGTATCAATGTCATAATTCAAGAAGTATTGGATTGCCAAGGAAGGGCCCCTTCTGTCATAAAGTAATTTACTAGTTTCTCCCGAACTTGCATGCCAGATTTAGTTGACATTTGCCTTTGAGTTTGAATATTTTGATAAGTCAATCGTCTCGGAAACGAATCTTCACTTAGTGTGGGTGTTTCGGAGGTATCCAAAATAAGCATGTGAGGTTCGTTAATAATTACAAAATTGTGTAGGACAGTGATGGCCTTTACAATATTTGTTGCTGCGGGCGGTTGCTCGTCTATTTGACGAAAAAGCACCCTCCACATTTGTGCTAATCGTCCAAAAGAACACTCAACGCTGTTTCTTGCGCGGGACAATCTGTAGTTAAACACATTTCTTTTTCAGTCGAAAGCTGGCGGTGAGGGAAAGGTTTCATTATGTTTTCTCGAAGAGGAAATGCTTCATCTGCAACAAACATGTAAGGGAGCTCAATATCAGTGCCTGGTATACATCTTCCTTGGGGAATAGATAACGTGTTAGATAGAAGCTTTTTGCCCAGAGATGAACGACTGAAAACTCCACCATCACTGTTACTTCCGCAAGAGCCTACATCTACCACAACAAATTTTCCATTAGCATCTGTAACTGCAAGGAGGACAAAAGAAAAGAAAAAAATGTTTATAGTTGAAATATTTTGAGCCAGACCTGTTCGGTTTTTTAATCCGACTGTTTCCCGTCTACTGCTCCCAAGCACAGGGGGAATTGAAATCTTGTAAAAAATTCAGATGCAATTTTCAACCAATGTTCTTCGTCAGGTTTTGGCATCACTTGCGGTTGTAGGGTATTCCAAATGACTACACACGTTTCCCTTGTAATATTCTTTACTGTTGAGAGGCCAGACCGGAAATGAAAGGATTGAGATTGATGGGTATCTTCTGATGCCAGGTACCTGAAAATGAGAACATGAGGAGGTAGTTAATGTCCAACATAACTATAATAACCTTTTGATAGTTATAAATATTAAAATGTATGTTGTATTTTTTTCTTACAGGTAATGCTGCAAGAAAGAAGTGGACAACACTCAGAGATTACTTTTATAAGACAAATAAACAGTTAAAAACAATTAAGTCAGGAGCTGCAGCAGAAAAGCGGAGAAAGTGGTATCTTTACGACTCCATAAAATTTTTGCTGCCTCATATTAGTGATAGAAAAACTACATCAAATCTATCAGATGTGTCTGATATTGAAGATGATGCAAGCTCTCAAATATCAGAAGCTAGCTCTCAATCTTTACACGTACTACTACAACTTCGAGAAATAGTAGAAAGCGGGCACCGTATCCTCAGCAGCGAGGATATAGCGCTTCCCTGGATGGCAAAATCCTTGACGCCATAATGACACTAAATCCAACTGAACAGAAAAAGAATGACTGTGATTTATTCCTACAAAGCCTTGCACCCCAGTTACGGTCATTGAATCCGTTGGCAAGGTACAAGTGTCAGGCTGAGATGCAGGTGCTAATTTTACGCTATTTGGATCAGAACCAGACTCCAAATACTACTACTCCTCCAGCCGCACAACATCAGCAGCCAGGACAACATCAGCAGCCAGGACAACATCAGCAGCCTGTGCAACAACTACAACCGTACAACACCTTTCCATACGAACAATATCACACTTACAGTCCGTGATCTTTCTCTTTTATAAGTCATGTTTTAGTTCTATTATTCATGTTTTTAAAACTTCATGCACATTTCAAACAAAAATGTTTATTGAATTTAGAATGCGGTATTGCATTATATTAGTGTTGAATTTTGTATTCTCATTTATATATCAAATAATGTTCAAACGTTTTATGTTAATAATTAATAGCCAGGCAATTTGTGGTCAATTTACTTACCGTAATGTGATAACAAGGCGCTCCCTAGCTGACAGTGGCCTCCGAAAATTTGTCGTCCTTTTCTTAATGTGGGGTCCAATAATTTCTAGAAGGGTTTTAAAAGTGTCTGGTTTCATTCGTATGTATGCCTGACACTTTTCTTCATCACTTAGAATTTGCTGCATAAGATGATGATACTCGCCAAATGTTTCCCTCAGTTGGAATATAGGATGAACCCAATAGCGCCTTTTACGTCTTCTTTTAAACCACATAAGTAAAAGAAGCTTCAACTTCAATGTCTCCTTTGCGTTATGTGTAACAACAATGTCAGGGTGTGGTGTGTCATCTGTAGACGATATCGGGATGTACACGAAATGGTTGTAAAACGTTTAACAGTCAGTTTGCTTCCGTCTCGATACTGATGTCGAAAGGTACACGAACTGATGCATTATACCACTGTGCCTGGTGAGAATTACTCATAAACATGGATGGCAAAAAAAAAAAAAAAAAAAAAAACAATAAAAAGGACCAGAGTGACATCATCTTCGTTCTATCTATATATAGTTCGAAGTTGACGTCACTCAGGTCTTTGTTATTGTTTTTTTGCCATCCGCGTTTATGAGTAATTTTCACTAAACTGTATTAACCTGACTATCAACGACCATGGTTACACATAGTTTTGTGTGCTCGTCCGTTTTACTTCTGGATGACAATCAATGTTGTGAGCTAGCTCTTGAGCCAAGCGCATGCTATCTGTCGGTTTTATCGAGTACAATGGACAAATAACAACAACAACAACAACAAAAAGCTTGACAATTTATATAGCGCTATATTATATCCACTTAACCAGTATTACTATGGTAGCCAGAGTGATTGTTAGACCCTGTCAGTCACTACAATCTTGCTCTTGTTTAAACCGAAAATTTTCGGTGTTTACTCCATTGGATTGCAATAGTGACACATCTCCAATGAAATAAAAATACTGTGGTCTGTGGAATCTCCAAAACCTGAAGTTACAGACTTAAAAGGTAGAAGAAGACGAAGAAGAAGATGATGAAGAAGAAGAAGAAGAAGAAGAAGAAGAAGAAGAAGAAGAAGAAGAAGAAGAAGAAGAAGAAGAAGAAGAAGAAGAAGAAGAAAAACGTGCTCAAAGCGCTTTACTTGGGGTCCCTAGCTGAACAACGCTGAACATGTATGACGAATTATGACGCCTGTCTGTTAGGCGATATTACATTTTTTTCGGACAGAGAAAACGCTGTTAATGGTCAGGTAATAATTATACACATAAGTACGGTGAGAGAATATGAGTACATAGCCTTATCAATTGACAACTATAAGCCGCTCAGAGCGGGAATCGAACCCAGGACCTTCCAATCTAGTACGGTGAGAGAATAATATGAGTACAGAGCCTTATCAATTGACTCAACTATAAGCCGCTCGGATCGGGAATCGAACTCAGGACCTTCCAATCTGAAGGCGAATATCACACCACAAGAACACGTAGCCGCACGTGTACATAGTTATTCAAGTGAAATAAAACTACAGTCTAACATTTCTGGTCACTTTAAATAAAAAATCACTTTATGGTAGTTTGCTTACCCTAAACATAATAATACATGCTTGATGTGATGTGTCATAGATGGGAAGAAATTGTGGTTTGAAATAGATTTCAGCCTTGACACGAAAGACTTAGTCTAAGAACACACTGTATTTAAAGCATAAAACAGATAATAATGCGATAAAACACTTATCATGTCACGAATCTGTTTCTTTCTTCGTTATTTTTCCTATACTTATAG
>NC_088361.1:82712028-82747028 GCF_034508935.2 Berghia stephanieae | reverse complement strand
ATTAGGGTTAGCTCGAGAGGTTAGTCATAAGTGTTATTAAATGTTCTAGGGTGTTTGCTTTTCCATAAGTTAAGTAAAGGGGAGACATTCCGAAAGCTCTTACATCCCCAGTATTCTTTAAATTTGTATTTTCACCTTTGATTTTTTGTCAGGCGTTTATTTATTCAATTTGTCATGATTTTTTTCTATTAGAGTTAGCTCGAGATCGGAGGATTTTCTTTTTCATATAAGGGTTAGTCATAAGTCTTATTAAAGTGCTAGGGTGTTTGTTTTTCCTATTGGGGTTAATTAAAGGTACTAGGTTGAATTTTTTCTTTGGGTTAGTTGAGGGAATATATTATTTAAGTTGTTTCCCTTTTTAGGGGCTTTCGGAAGGCCTCCCAAGTAAAGCGTGGTAAAGACTTGGGACGTATTGATATAGATATCTACTGACTGATAAACCAAAATTATGCCGAATAAAGCATGGCAGCGACGACAAGCACGTCGATTAAAATATGCATCTAATCGTAATCAAGCTAATCAAGAAAATGATTCAGGCCAATGTGTACGCCAAGCTGAAGAACCAAACAGTATTGACGTAGAAGTAGTCTTATCTCGAACCAGAGCTAGATCTACTAATACTACTACGACTACTACTTCCGCTACTTCTACTACTAATACTAATAATACAGAAACTGCTCCTCAACAAAATGTAGCTCAAACAGTGGAAATTACATCAGCTGCAGATCAAGAACAGGATACAATTACAATGCCTCTTATCTCACCACACAACACAGGACGCATGTACAAAGTTTGTCGTTTTTGTTCAGCAAAACTATGGCACGGTGAATCAACCTCGCTATGCTGTGCCAACGGGGAAGTATCACTGGCACCTTTACAACCCCTTCCGGATAATATAAAGAGTCTTTACACGGGTAACGACACAAATTCTAAGCATTTTCGAGAACACATCCGTGCTTACAATTCTATGTTTGCATTCGCCTCCTTGGGTGTACACGAAGATTTCTTGCCTCCTGGGATATACTGTTTCTGAGTTAGTGGTACCGTCTACCATAGAATAGGTCATATTCAACCCAACAGTGATAATGATAGACCAAAATTTGCCCAACTTTACATTTATGACACTGAACACGAAATTCAAAATAGGCTTTTTTGGAATAGAAGTCTTAATACTGATATTTTGACAACTATATCTACCATCATGGCTACTGTTAGTCCCTTTGTTGAATTATATAAGCATGCCGCTGCAGCTATTGAAGATGCTGGAAATCAAGGGAAGGATATTAGAATGGTGCTGCGAGCAGATTCATCAAAGATCCCCGTAGATATAATTTACCGACTGCTTCAGAAGTTGCTGTTTTACTCCCAGATAACCCTATCAACTGTAGTAACCGGAGGGATATTGTATTATACCGCAAATCAGATGACCATCCAAACCAACAGTCGATTATGCGTATCAGTGAAACACATCCTCACTTTGATCCGTTGCATTATGTGCTCTTCTTTCCAAAAGGAGAAGAAGGTTGGGTGCCCAACATTAAATTCAACAGAAAGCGAACCGGTCAGTTCAGTCCATCATTATTTTATGCTTATCGACTTATGGAGAGAGATAGTTTTAATGTAATCTTGCACGGAGGTCGTCTCCTGCAACAATATTGTGTTGATCAGTATGCTAAAGTTGAAGAGCAACACCTGCAATACATTCGATTTAATCAACAGTCATTACGAGCAGAATTGTATCAAGGACTGGTGGATGCAGTGTATTGAGGTGACGCACATGGAGCTACAGTAGGGACCAAAATTGTTTTACCATCTTCATTCACAGAGGGTCCAAGAAACATGCTCCAATTATACCAAGATGCAATGTCAATTGTTCGCAGATATGGTAAACCAGACTTATTTCTTACTGTGACCTGTAATCCATGTTGGCCAGAGATAACAAATGAACTGCATTTACAACAAACAGCTGCAGACCGACCAGATTTAGTCGCAAGGGTATTTAAAATGAAATTAGGGGCATTGAAGGAAGAGATAATTAAAAAAGAACTTTTTGGCAAAGTCTTAGCATATGTGAAGGTCATTGAATTTCAAAAGAGAGGCCTGCCACATTCTCACATCCTGATTATCCTTGATCGCAGTGCCAAACCCATAACTACTCAAGATATTGATAGGTTGGTGTGTGCAGAAATTCCACAAAATAAAACATTACAGAATTTAGTTTCAAAACACATGATGCATGGTCCCTGTGGCCTGGCCAATCCCAACAGTCCATGCATGAAAGATGGCAAGTGTTCCAAGAGATTTCCAAAATCATTCAGTGAGACGACACATACAAATGACTCCACTTATCCCCTGTATCAGAGACGTAATGATGGAAAATCAATCTTCAAAAGAGAAATTGCCCTTGACAATAGATGGGTTGTCCCATATAACCCGTATCTCCTCAGCAGATAATATATGGCACATATCAATCTTGAGGTATGCAACAGCATAAAAGCGGTGAAATACATGTATAAGTATGTGTACAAAGGACATGATAGAGTCATGGTAGAATTCCAAGGGGAACAAGATGATGAAATTAGAAGATTTGTTGATGCACGTTATGTTTCAGCAAGTGAATCTTGCTGGAGATTACTCCAATTTGACATGCAAGACCGATACCCGGCAGTCCAACGTTTAGCTTTGCACTTGGAAAACCAGCAGTCTGTAACTTACAGAGAAGGCCGTGCGGAAAAAGCTGTAAGGAGACTGAAAGACACCACACTAACAGCATGGTTTAAGGAGAATGCAATAAATCCTGAGGCTAATACTCTACTGTAAACTGATATGCCGGAACATTACACGTGGGATAGTAGAACGTGCATTTGGAAGAAGAGACAGAGAAACCGCCTGGCAATCGGTAGAATGTACAGCGCCCATCCAGCAGAAGGGGAGCGCTTCTTTCTTAGATTATTGCTGCAGCAAGTAAGGGGAGCAAAATCATTTGAAGACCTAAAGAGATCAGAAGTAGGAACATTACACCATACTTTTCGACAGGCCGCGTCTGCTATGGGTTTATTGGAGGACGATGATGAGTGGATAAACTGCATGGCAGAATCAGCATTTGTTGCCTCAGCAAGTCAACTCCGACAGCTTTTTGTCACGATTTTGATCTTTTGCAACCCCACAGATCCTTTTTCCTTATGGAATACTTTTCAAGGCCAGCTAGCTGAAGATTATTCTCATGTTGAAAGTATGACTGCTGAAGCTTGCGTTAGTAAGACACTTGAAGACGTTAACAGGCTTCTTATGATTCACAATACTCGTAGATCATTAAAAGATTATCAGCTGGCTGAGCCTACAGAATCATACGCAACTGCCTGTCAAGTATGGGATCCAAATGAGCAACGACAAATTGCTCACAGTCGAAAAATGAAGATGAATCATGACCAACAGTTAGCATTTACTGCCATTTTGGAAGCAATTGACGTACCTGAACAAGACCGGGTGAATAATGTCTTCTTCGTCGATGGCCCTGGTGGAACTGGCAAAACCTATGTATATAACACGCTGCTTGCAGAAATCAGAGGTCGAGGACTTTCAGCTACACCTGTTGCATCATTTGGAATTGCTGCAGAATTATTGCATGGTGGTAGAACAGCACATTCAACGTTCAAAATTCCAATTCCAATAACGGATAACAGCACCTGTAGCATCAGTCGCCAATTAAGCACAGCTAAGTTACTGAAGAGTAGTTCTCTCATAATTTGGGATGAAGCATCTATGATGGACAGGTGTGTGTTTGAATGTGTGAGCAGGACATTTTGTGACATAACAGGCAGTTTAAAACCTTTTGGGGGCAAAGTGTACTTGGAGGGGATTTTCGGCAAATTCTACCTGTTGTTAACAAAGGAAGTGAAGCCGATATATTAAGTGTCACACTTAACAAGTCAATTATTTGGAATTTTGTCACTATTTTTCACCTGAACAAGAACATGAGGGTTACTGATGACAATAAATGTTTTGCAAATTGGCTTCTCCGCATCGGAAATGGTACAGAGCCGGTTTTCAGTGAAATAGGAAAGTATTCTGTTAAATTACCTACAGCGCTATGTCTTCCTGAAAATTATCCAGAATGCTTGATAAATGCTGTATACAAATGATTTGAATCTGAACTTTGCGGATGAACGTTATCTATCAGAGAGAGCAATTTTGACTACAACCCATGAAAATGTTGACAAAATAAATGCAGCCGTTCTGTCCAGGTTGACCTCATCAACTGAACAAATTTACCGCAGTGCTAATTCCATTCAAAGTGACTCTGACATCAACTTATACCCGATTGAATTCTTGAACGAACTTACACCTCCCGGACTTCCTCCACATGCATTACATTTGAAAGCCAACAGGTCAGTCATGCTGCTTAGAAATATAAATCCTAAATCAGGCCTCCTAAATGGCACCCGTTTGTTAATAATTAAATTAGGTTCAAAAGTATTAAAAGCCAAGATAATTACCGGTAGTAGAGCTGGCGACATAGTGTTTATCCCTAGAATCAATCTGACGACAACAACGGATTCAGGCTTACCATTTATTCTAAATAGAAGACAGTTTCTGGTAAAATTGTCATATGCAATGACAATTAACAAGTCTCAAGGGCAGACATTAAGCAAGGTGGGGATTTTCTTACCACAACCGGTATTCACACACGGACAACTGTATGTTGCTGTGTCACGGGTCACAGGCCATAGTGGCTTACACTTCATGTTGGGCCACACAGAAAAATCAACCGAAGATATACCAAATTACACAGACAACGTTGTTTACTAATCTGCCTTCATTAAATGATGGTGAGTACAGTATCGAATGAAAATAGTTCTTTCCCCGCGAAATTGCGGGCTTTTTACTAGTTTGTTTAAAAAGTTCTTGGTACAACTCAAATAATTCACATTTTATGAATCAACATAAGATTATTTAATGTCAATTTTTTGTAATTTGACAAGGAAATTCGTAATTTCTGAAATTGTGTATGAACAACCACAATATTATTATTATTATCATCATTATTATAGTAGTAGTAATAGTAGTAGTAGTAGTGGTAGTAGTAGTAGTAGTAGTAGTAGTAGTAGTAGTAGTAGTAGTAGTAGTAGTAGTAGTAGTAGTAGTAGTAGTATTAGTAGTAGTAGTAGAAGTTGTTGTTGTTGTTGTTGTTTTTGTCGTTGTTGTTTTTGTTGTTGTTGTTGTTGTTGTTGTTGTTGTTCTTCTTCTTCTTCTTCTTCTTCTTCTTCTTCTTCTTCTTCTTCTTCTTCTTCTTCTTCTTCTTCTTCTTATCATTATTTTTATTATCATTTAAGTATTACTAAGAATTAAAAATTTACTACTACTACTACTACTACTACTACTACTACTACTACTACTACTACTACTACTACTCCCACTACTACTACTACTACTACTACTACTACTTCTACTACTACTACTACTACTACTACTACTACTACTACTACTACTACTACTACTACTACTACTACTACTATTACGACTACTACATCAACAACAACAACAACAACTACTACTACTACTACTACTACTACTACTACTACTACTACTACTACTACTACTACTACTACTACTACTACTACTATTACTACAAGTAATGGATGAAATAGAGGTTGCATATTTCTGTGCTTTACTACGTAGAATAAAAGACATATGGAAAGAGAAAACAAAATTGGGTGCATCCTTGACCCAAAGATTGCTCAAGGGTCAAATGTATAGACTATAGTGATCTCCGATCTTATCCTAAAATGTTTTTCTTGGAATCACCTCACTTTACCCAGGTTCAAATGAGTACCAGTTCGCTGATGAAAGTAATCTTTGACAGACTAGCGTCCTTTCAAGAGGATAATAGAGGGTCTGCATGGCTCGACGGTACGGTCTTTGCTTCGTACCCGAAAGTGGCGTTGTTAAGATGAAAAAACAAAACCATTGATGGGCAGGAAATATTATGCTACTTTGTAAGGAAGCACGAATTAAAATAGAGCAATAGAAATTTATGAAAAGTGCGCAATTAATTAAGTCAAAACAGGGGAGGCGGGGAGCAACTATGTAATGCAGTATGACTTGACTTGACTTAGATGCCTTTCGCGTCTCGACCGAAAGATCGGGTCGCCTTGGCTGTTTCCAGTATTTCCTGTGTGAGGTGTCTCCAATATTGCCGGTCCTCTGCTAGGGTTCTCAGATTTTCAAGGTCCCCTGCCGTTATGAGACTAATGCTTTGTCCAAGTGTTGTGAGGTTTTTGTTTAGGATCACAGGGAGTGTTGTGATCGGTCTTCCTCTGAAAAGGTTCCCGTGTTTTTGGAAGTATCCCGACATGGCTTGGTTAGCTGGTATGTTTTTGTCCCTGCGTAGAATGTGACCGAAAAGTTGCCATCGTTGTTGTAAAATGTCAAGGGAGATTGGTCTTTCTTTTGTGATCTTATAGAGTGAATCATTTGAGATCTTTTTTGGGTATTTGATGTCCAGTACCCTTCTTAGCTGTGTGCGATGGAAGGCATCCAGATGTTCTTCTTCGGATTTTGTCAACGCCCAAGTGCCGCAGTTATACAGAAGTACCGGTTTTACAAGAGCACGGTACAGTTTCAGTTTGGTTTTTCTCTTTATTTTGTCACCTCTAATCCATACATTGGTGAGTTTACTGAGTGCGGCGTTTGATAGCTGTTTTCTTCTTTGTACATCCTCGGTGTCTCCAATTAGTGAGCCGACTTTCTTTGTTCTTTACCATTCCTCTTTGTTCCTCGATATTGTTGTAAATTCGGTTTTATTGGCATTGACTTGGAGGTTATATTTCATGAGGGTATTTTGTATGATGTCTATATTTGCTGGTGTTGATCTAATAAAATCGACATCATCTGCATAGGCGATTTCTCTAGGGATTGCATTCTCAATATGAGTCGTTGGTTTTGGGATGACTTTTCGAACTTCTTTCAGAGCGTGTTCTAAGTATATTGTGATACGATCGACAGAGGAAAACTTTTGGAGATATTAACAGACATAGTAGACGAAGACGAGCTCCGAATAATCCGATTTCTCCTCAGCAACACAAAGATACAACCAAGGATATACGGGGCCACAAAACAGACGCAGTTCGAAAGTAACATCGGGACCCCCCAAGGAGATAGTCTGAGCCCGATTCTGTTCACAATATACTTAGAATGCAGTATAGAAAGTGAAATAAAATAAAGTGTGGGCTATTGTTCGAAAATAAATACAATAGAATTGGAAAAAAAAACAACAAAATATATGGGATGTAGGTATTAGTATAATCATTAGTGGCAGTAGCATCAGCAGAACAACAGTATAAATTTTAGTAGTAGTAGTAGTAGTAGTAGTAGTAGTAGTAGTAGTAGTAGTAGTAGTAGTAGTAGTAGTAGTAATAGTATTAGTAGTAGTCGATGTCGTCGTCGTAGTAGTAGTAGTAGTAGTAGTAGTAGTAGTAGTAGTAGTAGTAGTAGTAGTAGTAGTAGTAGTAGTAGTAGTAGTAGTTGTTGTTGTTGTTGTTGTAGTCGTCGTATTAGTAGTAGTAAAAGTAGTAGTAGTAGTGGCAGTAGTAGTAGTAGTAGTAGTAGTAGTAGTAGTAGTAGTAGTAGTAGTAGTAGTAGTAGTAGTAGTAGTAGTAGTAGTAGTAGTAGTAGTAGTAGTAGATGCAGAAAATAAAGACAGGCATTGCAACTTTGACACGGCGCCGTCAAGTCTGGGACTTTTTTTTGTCCTAGTGCGGAAGGCTGCTATATTTTTCTACTATCACAAATGATATGAACACGGGACTGGGACTGCCCTGTCCCGTTGATTTTGTAGCATTTCACAACGGCTTGGGACATGTCAGGACTGCTTTGTCCCGTCCCAATAAGTACGATAGGTTTCTCTTTATTACATATATTACAGATTTGGGACAGGACTGTCCCAGGACAGTCCTGTCCTAGTGCGGCACCCCTCTTAGTGGGTACATTGTGTTGAAACCGACTACCTCCATATCTGTATTCAGATTATGAACTGACATATCATTATCTCATACACATTAATATCATTACACAGTTATATTACAGATAAGAAAGCCATCAATGATATCCATCATAAAATCATGTGATCCACAGTCTAGATTGCAAGGAGGACACGATTTTGGCAACTGATGTTGTTATCGTCTCTGTCGGTCTGACACTGTCACTAATGGATTTGGCCGTTGTTGATTTTGTTTTACTCGTAGTTGCTGGTGTCGTCGTTTGCGTTGGTTTGGAAGTTGATGTAGATTGTGTTGTCTCTTTGGTTGTTGTTGGGGTATGAGTACGAGTTATTTTAGTCTCTGTAGTAGGCCTTGTAGCATTGACAATTGTAGTATTTGAAGTAGCTATACCAGAAATTATGGAGGCTGTGTAGGTTGTAGCTGATGTTGGTGTTGAGGTTGGAGTGGTTGGATTAGTTGTCTTAAAATGATTGGCGGTTGTCAAGATGGTTGGTTCAAGTTGGCCTGTGGTTGTGAGGATTGTGTTTGGATTAGATGTAGATGCTGTTTCCGCCTTTCTTCTCGTTGTAGGAGATTTGGTTGGATGAAATACTCGTTGTTGTTGTTGTTGTTTTTTGTAACTTTTGTTGCAGTACCTTTTGTTAGAGTGTTTTTATTAGTGATGGTAGCAGCAGTGTCGATGGTTGAATGGGGTCTGAAAGTTGTTCTAAATTCTCGAATGGAGGGCGTTGAGTTATTGGTACGTCTCTTAATTGATGGCGTAATTGGTCGTTCTGTTCTTATCAAGGGGAAGTTTTATGACCTGTAGGGGCGATGCTAGTGGTATTTTCTAGTAATCCATACTCGCATATGAAGGGAAATCGGTCACTAACGAGGTGAAAGAAAGCACTGCATTTATAGTCAAAGCCGTTATTTCCATCCACGTAGAAAGCAAGTTCATCGCCACAGAGAGCAAGAAAAATTATAGTCTTTACTGCCTTGGCCCCGCCATGATCAATTTCTTTGGGTGACTCTCTTTTGTAAAATGACGCGGCCTGATTTTGAGAGTTCCTCTCTCCAGCTTCTTTCAAGCTCCTCCGTTCTTGAGGGTATTTCGAATTGCTCATCTTTGGGATGTTAGAACTTGAGTTTTTATTGAGAACATCATTTGCTATGCCCATATCCTGAGCATCAACCATGCTTTCCTTGGGTAGAACTGTAGTCAAATTTCTTTTCTTGAGCACAAGTCTCAATATGTTCTCCTCTTGAATATTCATCTTCTTCAGGACATCTACCGTCAAGCTGTTAACGCGAGCAATATTCACCAAACCATTGTTACTGTCAAACTTTCTCAAGCCTACCCATACTTTCTCTTTCTGATTGTAAGTGTTTTTTAACTCGTTTAAAATAAAATCTTGCTCCTTTTGTGATTCAATCGTCAGTAATTTTTGCCTTTGGCCTCGAAGAAAGTCCGGGCAGCCTGATAATTCTCTCTCTTGTTTAAATAAAAATAATAACATTTATCCCACTTTGGGAAGGACTACTGACTAAGTTATTTGGACAAAATTTGTTTCCATCAGTTTTCAGCATTGAATAATGTTAATTATACCATAAACTGGTGACCTAATTCCAATGAAATGGCAGAACATATATTCTTAGAGGGGTTTTTAAAAAAGTATGGACAGAGTATCAAGGTTGTCTTCTTCTTCTTCTTCTTCTTCTTCTTCTTCTTCTTCTTCTTCTTCTTCTTCTTCTTCTTCTTCTTCTTCTTCTTCTTCTTCTTCTTCTTCTTCTTCTTCTTCTTCTTCTTCTTCTTAATAGCAGTGTTTACGTAGTAGTAATATACATTGCCAGTTGGATTTGGATTTATTAATTGCCAAGACAGAAATATATAAGCCATGCAAAGTAGTGGCCAAAATTATTGAATCTGAAGCTCTAGCTAAATGCAGCTACTGGACTCTGAGTTGTCGACTATGAATATGTTATGACTTTTATATAATATCTGTATTTATATTCTTTTTTTTTTTTGGTCATGTTATGACACAAATCGGTAACTTGTCAACTCAAAACATTAATAGATATAAAAAATTTTGATGGCGTAAATAATAAATGAACAAAAAACACTTATTACCAAACATGTTGTATGAATTAAAAGTTGAATATTTTCTTGGCTGAAGTGGAGAAAGTATAAATACATTTTTATTCAACTAAAATTGAATACGTATTTCTCACCTAACCTCTGAAGACAAAATTAAAAAGAGTTTCCAATATTTTGATATGTCAATCTTATTACAAACCACTCTCTATTGAGATTTAATGGATTCAAAGGGATCCTATATTTGATCTTAATACATTTCTCCATACCAGCGTTGACATTTTTAAAGTCGTCTTGAGGAACCTTTGTCAACTTTTTAATTTGCCTTCGTTTATTGTTGCCATCTTTTCATACTATTGATGTACATGAGTATGGATGCTGTATTAAAATTGAGAACTCAACATGGTTTTCTTAGATTTGAATTTAAAGATTCACGTGTTCAATTTTTCATTCTTGAATTCTTTAGGATGGGGAAAGGGGGGGGGGGAGGAGAATTGTGCTTCTCCAGCTGACTGTTGTGTTCCACGTCCGTTCTCATCTTTCCTATTTCTTTATTTTTCCCCGGATGGGGTCTTCTGACCTCCCATGGTGGAAAGAGAGGTCACTCACTGTGTCTTTTATCTCTTATCTCTTATCTCTTTCCCTTTCCATGTTGCTCTCTCATGGTGAACAGGTCACTTGCTGTGTCTTCTATCCCCCTCTACATATATGTTTTATGAGTTGCTTTCTGTCCTTGCCTTTGTCTTGGAATGGGTTTACTTGGTTCTGTCCTGATCCTCCCCGGAATCCTTGGCTGAGAGGGAAATAGTCAAAAGTATGCAAGGATTTTCATTGTAAATCCTCTCTCTTTTATGGACTGATCGTTACATTTTTGTGTTGAAAATATATTTTAAACATTTGAATGTGACTTTTGGGTACATTGATGGTATGCTTTTGGAATTTCTTGGATACTTTAATTTTTTCACTATCCCATTTCTTTCCTTTTTTTTATTACTGGCGCTGATATAACCTAAATGTTTTACAAGCGCCATGAAACCCTTTTTCTGTATTGGGATTGCTTGGTGTTTTTTCCCTGGTTATGTCCGAAATCTTTAGCTGGGAGGGAGACTGTCAAATGTATAGTACCCTTTTAAAGAGATATTTTATTCCATTATTTATCATCTCACTGTTATTGTTGTGTGGTCCTATCATTATTAATTTTGGATGGTTGGCTAGGTGGTCTTCAGATTGGAAGGCACAGGGCTCGATTCCTATGAGCGGCGTATAGTTGAATCCTTAGAAAAGCTCTCTACTCACATTCTCTCACCGTACTCAGGTGTACAATGAGTACATGGCTCTTAACAACGTTGTTTCTGTCCGAAAAAAATTGTATTAATGCCTAACCGGCGTTATATCTCGTCCTACTTGTTGCTGTTGGCAAGGGAACCATTATAAAGCCCTTAGAGCGTGCTTAGTGGATACTGCGCTATTATAGTATAATAATTTAGTGGTCAGAAGTAATTTTATTTTGTCGACCCCAGGAATGTCTTGGTGGATTTTGTTCCATGCCATGCATTAATCTTGTGAGTAGCATTATGTGTATAGTAACATGGTATGATAAGGACACGATATGATGGTGTATACATCTACTGATAATTTCCATAAGACATATTTTTATTCCTTTACTATTCATTGTGTTAACCAGTAAAACTCTGAAAAAAACAATGAATTCAAAAATTGGGCCAGAAAACTGGTCCTTCAAATATCGATAGATTTAAATGAATTCTTTTGCCAAAAACTCTCCAACCTGGGACCTCACATGGGTCCTTTAAATCGATCAATATCTGAAGGAAGAGTTTTCTGGCCAAATTTTTAAATTAGCCCTTTAGATTTTAAAAAATCAAATAACAACATAAAGAAAAGAAAAAATAAATAAAGGTTCAAAGCATGACATCTATTATATATATATATATATATAAGAACCATTAAGCGGTCCAAACATCACCAAAAGTGAAATTGAACATGCCATGGAACGAATGAGGGATGGTAAAGCAACAGGCCCTGATGAAATATCTGTAGAGGTATTAAAAAGCCTAGGAGATCTAGCAATTGATGAACTTCACATATTATTCAACAATATATACAATACTGGGAAAATTCCAGAAGATCTCTGTAACTCTATTTTCATAGCAATACCAAAGAAAGCAGGTGCAGTCAGATGCGAAAATTTTAGAACTATAAGTTTAATAAGCCACATCAACAAAATACTGTTGCGTATAATTATCAACAGGCTAAGGAATAAGATTAACCCCGAAATCGCAGAAGAACAATATGGATTCCAACCTGACCGAGGGACAAGGAACGCAATATACCTCCTCCGTGTTTTAAGTGAAAGAGCTATACAGGTTCAGACCCCACTATACCTCTGTTTTGTCGACTACAAAAAAGCTTTTGATAGAGTACGCCACGAAGAAATACTAAAACAACTGCACTCCATTGGCGCTGATGAGAAAGACCTCAGACTCATGCAAACATTATACTACACCCAGCAGGCATCTATCAAAATCGGAAACTCTACAGGAAATTCCATTCCTATTAAGAAAGGAGTCCGTCAAGGGTGTGTTGCCTCACCAGATCTGTTTAATCTATACCAAGAAACAATCATGAGGGGCATAAATAATATGGAGGGAATAAAAGTGGGAGGTCACAACATAAATAATATAAGATACGCAGACGATACGGTACTCATTGCAACATCAGAAATCCAACTTCAAAAGATTGTTGACAAAGTGGTAGTAGATAGTGAAGCCAAGGGAATGGAAGTGAATATCACCAAAACGGAATGCATGGTAATACAGAAAAACCCCGAAAACAACAACACCTGCAATATAACGATTCACGGCGAGCAACTTACCAACGTAGAAAGTTTTAAGTACCTAGGTTCAATAGTGACAACAGATGGAAGATGTAACCGAGACATACGAGCAAGAATAACTCAAGCCAAACAGGCCTTCATGGACCTGGGAAACATTTTGAAAAACAAACAGATGTCGTTCGGGATTAGATTCCGAGTCTTGAAGTGCTACGTGTGGCCAATCTTGTTATACGGATGCGAAAGCTGGACTACAAATGCAGAAACACAAAAGAACATTGAAGCTTTTGAAATGTGGTGCTTGAGAAGGATGCAGAGAATATCGTATACTGCACACAAAACGAACGAAGAAGTGCTAAAACAAACATACCAACAAAGGAAACTAATGCCCTTAATAGTGGATCGACAACTATCCTTTTTCGGACACATAGTAAGGAAAGATAAGAATGAATACCTGGCAAGTTGTGGAAAAATACCTGGTAAACGCGCCCGGGGGAGACAAAGAAAAACACTCATAGACCAACTGAAGGGCTTCACCAACCTCACAATCCAAGAGCTGTTTGAAAAAGCAAGAGACAGGGAGGAATGGAGAGAGATAATTCATGCAGTATCCGAAGCCTGGACCAGGCATGGAACCTAGAAGAAGAAGATATATAACACACACACACATACACATATCTATCTATCTATCTATCTATATGTATATATATATATATATATATATATATATATATATATATATATATATATATATATATATATATATATATATATTGTTGTCGTTTTACAGTCGTCCGAGATGTAACTCGTGAATATCCTTCACTAGCGCAGTCATACAAATATCAAACGGAAACAATTTTCATAACAACATAAAGAAAAGAAAAAAAAATAAAGGTTCAAAGCATGACATCTATTATATATATATATATATATATATATATATATATATATATATATATATATATATATATATATATATAACACACACACATACACATATCTATCTATCTATCTATCTATATATATATATATATATATATATATATATATATATATATATATATATATATATATTGTTGTCGTTTTACAGTCGTCCGAGATGTAACTCGTGAATATCCTTCACTAGCGCAGTCATACAAATATCAAACGGAAACAATTTTCTCATACTTTCACTTCGCTATTCATATCAGATTGTTTGTTTAAAATATTTAGAAGTTAACCACATTTTGATTGGTTGACAGAATAAAAGAAAAATTATCCGAAAGCGAGTGTCATACCACTAGACCACATGGACGCACAGAATTTAAAGAACATTTTTTTTGTAAAGAATGTACTTGCTGCTTTACTTTTTGAAGAAGAAAACCTATTGTTGTGTTGGGTGGGTGTGAAGCTTTGAGGACAATTCTTAAAATGGCTAGTAATGAGAGAGAGAGAGAGAGAGAGAGAGAGAGAGAGAGAGAGAGAGAGAGAGAGAGAGAGAGAGAGAGAGAGAGAGAGAGAGAGAGAGTTAAGCAATCAATTAAGCCTCAATTAAAATTTTAACTGGTCATCAGAATCATAGAAATATTATTTCATACCATGGTTGATGGCTAACAATTAAGTTTAAGAATGGGACAATTGGTGGGGAGACAGATTGTTTGGGGTCCCGATAGTGAAATCAATAAGTGATTATAACAAAAACAAAAAAACTCAAGTATGTAGAGAGCATCATACCCACCAAAGGTACTCAAAGCTCTTTGCAAAGGGTCCCTAGAAAAACAGCAACACTTAACATGCTGGACGAAACAAGACGCCTATTAAGCGATATTACATTTTTTTTCAGAAAAAGACAACGCTGTTAATGGCCAGGAAATCATTTTACACCTGAGTACGTTGACAGAATGCGAGTGAAGAGCCTTTTCCAATTACTCAACTATGCGCTGCTCGGAGCAGGACTCGAACCTTGGACCATCCGGTCTGCAGGCGAGCGTCATACATTTGGACAACATTTCCCTACCAAATAATAAATAAGGTGCTCGCCACACGAGCAAATGGACTGTTTCCAATTTTGGGAGCTAGTCGAATTTTTTTTCCTCCCTCTGACTCCGCTGTCCACCCAGCCCTGATTGGGCTCTGTCAGTGTGTATGTCAAGCGTGCCGGGATGTTCTTTGAAATGAATTATGATACTATCAAAAAAAATGGCAAAAAATTGTTGCTCTCCATTTTAAGATATAGAAACGGCTGTAATAAATAATGAAGAGCGATAGTATAAGTGTTATGCCCCCTCAAAACGGTCTCATGTCGGAATGAACTAGGTGCTGATTCCGCCTTACCGAAGATGGTTACGTGGAACGTTTCCAAACTGCTAAGCCAGATGAAAAAGAAGATTTTAATTCTTTTCTAAATCGCACAACTCAATTTTTCAACAGGTGGCTCGAACTTGCAAATGTTAAAAAGGCCGATTTTGACGGACTCTATTTCTTAACTATCAAAATCGCGTGTATCAATCATGCAATCCAGAGCTTGTCGCATTCTTTAAAGAGCGAAAACCTATAACTATAGAGGAGCTAAAGAAATACGCTGAATTTTACACAAGCGCACATCCTTTAAAGCCGCTTAGTCGAATCACAAACGAACCGTACTATGCAGCAATTGCTAAAAGCGTGAGTCAGAAACAAAAACATGAGTTTCAAAAACATGACAAGTCTGATTCAGAATATCGCAACCGATTTCAACATAGAAATCAAAAGAGAAATCAGTCACCTAATTTTAAAACAGAGAATAAGCCAAAAGAACAAAACAAACGTGAACAAACCCAGATATAGCGCAGCGCAAAGTGTCGAACCCATCAGTTCAGAGCAAAAGAAAGAAACTAAAGTCTCATACCAAAAGTAGGTCACAGGGCAGATGTTTGTTTCAAAATAGTAGGTTATCCTAAAAGATAGAAACAGCTCAGTTAAAGTGCGGACACAGCTAATGCTTCAATAAACACTACTCACTCCAAACAGCTGATCCCTTATCAGAAAACATATAAATGTTTACTGTGTAAAGGGAATGTCTCAACTCACACAAACATACCGTTCAGGTTCACTTAATCTTAGCAAAGGTAAAGTAAACGGATTAGAATGCACTTGGAGATTCAGGATGTACTGCCGTAGGTGTTAGGGCTTCTCTAATCAAGGATTAAGATAAAACAGTAACTGGAAATAAAGTTCAGTGCATTACCTTCAGTGGTAACGTTGAAACATTTGACCTCGCAAATGTTTACATAGAATCACCATATTACACGGGCAAAGTAGAATGTTGTCGTTTACAAAACCCAGTCGCCGATTTGATAATTGTGTAATATAATATGTGTTAATAACAATGCCGAAAAAGTTGAAGAATTACAACTTGCGCAATAAATAGCTTGCTCAGCAGAAACTAGATCTATGATCAAACAACAAGAGTCACCAATGCCTATTTCACTAGAGCCACAAAACTTTGATCACAATGATTTTGTTAAGGCACAGAAGGAAGATGATTCCATAAGAAATTACTTTAATCTTATTAACAAACCTACAAAATCAACAACAACAAAAATACAAACGATGTTCTTTATAGATCAATGACAAAAGGCAGTAAGTGTTTCAAACAAATTGTAGCCCCAACTCCCTACCATGACAAAATACTAGCTATTGCACACGATTCAATTGCGTCGGGTCATATAGGTAGCTTGTCAACACTTAAAAGAATCAATGGACCATTCACATGGCCAGGTATAAGAAAAGATGTTCGCAAATACGTTAAATCATGTGATACCTGTCAAAAGCGAGTTGCGAAAGGGAGAGTGCCGAAGTACACTTTACTGCCGACACAGCCGATAGAGAAAAATATTCTCGCGCTGCAGCATAGCAATAATTGGACCTTTACCAAAGTCCGAAAGAAATAACACACACACACACACACACACACACACACACACACACACATTTTAACTTTGGTTGATTATGCCACACGTTGGTCAGAGGCGGTCGCACTTAAATCAACGACATCAGACCATATAGCCGAATCACTCATGACAATATTTTCACACCTAGGTATACCAACGAGATATTATCAGACAACGGATCTCAGTTTACCTCGCACATAATGGCCGAGACCATGAAACTATTGGGATGAACGGCACCATAAAAACAATGCTCCATAAAGATTTCTCAGAAAAACCCACCGATTGGGATAGGAATTTACCAGCAATATTATTTGCGTACAGAGAACTATCACAAGAATCAACCGAACTCATGTACGGTCGTGCACCTAGGGGCCCAATCGACGTAGTTGCAGATCTTTGCAAAGTAGAAACACGCTTAATCCCGCGTCGGTTTTCAATAATATACAAAACGAAAAAGCGAGCTTCACATGTCACACAGTTGGATCCCAAATCCAAAAACCCGATACAGAAAAAAAAAACAGTCAAAACTCAAATAGTTGCAAACCTCAAAAACTACAACGGACGTTAGAAAAGTGTTATGTCTCCTAAACTTTTATAGGAAATATGTGCCAAGCTTTTCATATGTTGCAACGCCTTTAATAAATCTCACAAAGAAATAAATGCCAGACAAAATAAACTTGGCAAATCAATGTGAATAAAGCTTGATCAAACTTAAATCAGCTCTATGTTCTGAACCAATATTAAAGTTGCCAGATTTAATTAAACACTTCTATGTTGGAACAGAGTTGTATCTTGCAACGGAAATGCGGGTGTTTTATTACAACAACATGACGGTACACTAATGCCATGCCACTACACAAGCAGAAAGCTTCCAGACAGTGAAACGCGACATTCAGTGATAGAACACGAATGCTTGAGAATTATTTTCAGTCTGAAATCATTCAGAAGATATCTCTTACTGAAAGCATTTGTTTTTTAAAGGGACCACAAACCACTCACATAATTAAACAACAAAATTAACAACAGTAGAATTTTAAGTGGAGTTAATTTCTGCAATATTACTCATTATCAATATCTCATATTCCTGGTTGGGATAACATCCATGCAGATTTACTGTCGCGATTGGTGTAATGCGTAATTTTGTGGTGTGTAAATAAAGGTCATACAGTCAAACAACTGTGGCTGATTTCATCTTTATTTTTTTCTCCCCATTAACCTCTTAAAGCTCATTTTGCCTTCGCAAGATTGATATGCGTTGCAGTTGCGTGGAGGTGGATTGGCATCGGTCAGAGTGACTTTGTCATTTCAAACTTTAGTCCTGTTTTCTACCTTCATTTACTGTATGATCGATCGATTTGTATCTATATTTTAATGATATTTCATGTCTTTCAGTCAAATAATATCATTAACCTAATTGTTACATATTTATTATCACATGAAATATATCATATATGTCATTGACACTTAAGGATTTTTTAAAATGTTCCAATAAGTGAATATATCATAATGAATGCATTATATTTACATTTGTTCCATATTTTCTTTCATTGGAGTATTATTAAATAAATATTTAAGTGAAAAATAACTTAATTAATATCTAAGGGTATAATGACCCTCTTAATTTGCATATCAACCAAACAGAAGTGTTGATGATGCCATTAACTTTTGTTGAATAATATTTACAGTTCTTTAGATAAACCAAAAGCATATTGCAGAATTCTTCTTATTGATTTTTCTTCAGCATTCAACACGATTCGTCCCCATTTACTTGTTGAAAAACTGAAATATTTGAATATAAATCCCCATTTGATTTCCTGGATTCTAGACTTTCTTTTAGAGAGAGCACAATTTGTATAAATTAATGGAAATCTAATAAAACAATTACTAATACAGGAGCCCTTCAAGGTTGTGTTCTCTCTCTCCTCGCCTCTTTACGGTTTACACAAATGACTGTACAAGTGACTTGGTCCCAATTTTGAAATTTGCTGACGACACTGCCCTTCAAGGGTTAATATCTAAAGATGATGAAACGGCATACGGATCTGAGATCGACAGATTTGTTGGTTGGTGTGAAGATAACTCCCTGTAATTAAATGTAGGAAAAACCAAAGAAATGATTTTTGATTTTAGGAAGAACACAAATTCCATCACTCCGCTCAAAATTAAAAATCAAGCTGTTTTAGCAAGTTTCGGTTTACAAATATTTGGGTATTTTAATTAATAATAAATTGCAGTGACATTTACAAACCGATACTGTTATCTCTAAATTGAACAGAAGAATGTATTTTATTCGGAAACTTTCAGAATTTGACATAGACAAAACGGTATGCACCCTTTTTTTATAGATCCGTTTTGGAGACCGTTATTATTTTTTGTATGACAGCATGGTGTGGAAATGCCATTATTTGCGACATTAAGAAAATTGATCGGATAATTGATAAAGCCAGGAGTTATACTCACCCAATTTCCAATGTGAAAGAACTGTTCAAGATATTGTGTCTAAGTAAAAGGGAGAAAGTTATGAAGGATGGCGATCACCTCCTTCGCAAATATATTAAGTTCTCCACGAGGAGCCGTCGCCTTATATCTATAAAAACAAAGACAACACGTCACCTTAATTTTTTTTTTACGTCACCTTAATTCGTTTTTGTCACATGGTGTTCGGATTTTTAACGCACAACTGTGCTTTGAATTAAATACTATCTTTTAAATAGTACACTCACGTTCGGACTAAAAGGCCAGAGGCATGGCCTATCTCAATTTATCAAATTAATATATAAAGTGTTGCTATTGGTTCTTGGTTGTATATTTTTAAATGTTTGTACATCTGCATATATATATACAAACAAAATGTTCTTTAAATTCTGTGCGTCTATGTGGTCTAGTGGTATGACACTCGCCTCCGGATAATTTTTCCTTTACTCTGTCAACCAATCAAAATGTTGTTAACTTCTAAATATTTTTAACAAACAATCTGATATGAATAGCGAAGTGAAAGTATGAGAATAGTGTTTCCGTTTGAAATTCGTATGAGTGCGTTCGTGAAGGATGTTCAGGAGTTCCATCTCGGACGACTGTAAAACGACAACAATATATATATATATATATATATATATATATATATATATATATATATATATATATATATATATATATATATATATAACATAACATAACATGTGATATAGGGCAAAATAGGATAAGATCCTTTGAATGCCCTTAATATTAATTAGTAATGCCATAAATCTATTGATTAAATATTACAATAATGATACACGTGGTAAAGATAGTATTTCAACTTAAATGTACTCATGTGGTGTACAAACATATATCTTTAACCGTGACATGCAAAGCGCACATACAACCACACACACACACACACACACACATACACACGCGTATAGAAGATAACCATAATAATATAATAATGCATAATATATACATACAAGATTGAAAGCCATGTCAACAGTAGAGCAAACAAGTATTATTCGTCATATATAAATCTCCCATCATATAATTCCCTGTCTACTAACACCTTGAAATAATCCATAGATTTTGCATTCTTTGTTTCAAATTTCAAACTGTTCCATTTCTGAACAATACGAATACCGAACCAGTTTTGTCTTATGTTTGTTTTGCATCTAGAGACAAAAATCTTAAACTTGTCCCCTCTAGTAAAAGTAATATTAGAATATGAAAAAAAATCAGAAAAGTCTATCCTATCCAGACCATGTACCAATCTATAAACCTGAATTAAATCCCCACGAATTCTTCTATATTTCAAACTGGGTAAGTCAAGAAATTCTAACCTTTCCTTATAAGATAAATACTGTATTGTATAAATTTTTTTGGTAGCTCTCCTCTGTACACTTTCAATACTAATAGATTGTCTTTTATATAATGGGCTCCAGATGCAATTTCCGTATTCTAGAATTGGTCGAACGAGCGATTTATACAAATATAAAAATGAGGTTTTATCAAGACTTATAAAGGTTCTATATATTATTCCCATCATTCTGTTTCCACGGCTTACACAACTATCAATATGTAAATCAAAATTCAAATGTGAATCAAAAGTAACTCCCACATCCTTTTCATAAGGCACAACGGAAAGTAGATTTGACATAGAAGTATCGGTAAAATAATTATGACATGGATTATTTTTTCCTATATGTAATACTTTACATTTCGAAACATTAAAATCCAAATGCCATGTTGTAGACCATTTGAAAAGTGAAAATATATCATTTTGTAGGATGTTATGATGTTCAGTTGTACTATAGATCTTTGTATCGTCTGCAAACAGTTTGCAGGCTGAATTTATGCCACATGGTAAATCATTTATATATAAAAGAAATAAAAGTGGTCCCAATACGCTTCCTTGGGGTACACCGCTAATTACATTCTTAAAATCCGACCCCAACCCATTGACAATGGCCCTTTGTATTCGATCATTAAGAAAGTCTTTAATCCAGTTAAAGATATTCCCTTTAAATCCATATGTTTTTAGTTTAATGAATAATCTCTCATGAGGTACAGAATCAAAAGCCTTGCGGAAATCAAGATAAACAACATCAATGCATTGATCACGATCAATTAACTTGGTAAAATCCTCCATCACCTGTAAAAGTTGAGTAATGCATGATCTTTTTGATCTAAAACCATGCTGGTTATCGTTTAGCATCGTATGACTTTCAAGAAAGTCCATTATTCGGTCTTTCAAGATAGACTCCATAACCTTACAGAGTATGCATGTTAAGCTGATGGGTCTATAGTTTGCAGCATCTAGTTTGCTTCCCTTTTTATGAATGGCAGTAACATTGGCTTGTTTCCATTCAATGGGTAAGGTACCAGATTCAAGAGACTTATTATATATTGTTGATAGCGGCTGTGATATTTCAAAGGCCACTTCTTTCAGTAAACGGGGATGAAGGGAATCGGGTCCCATGGTTTTAGTCACGTCTAAATTCAACAATTTTGCAAGTATGTCTTCTTGTGTAATATAAAAATCGGGGACGTTTAATTGATTTGTAACATTGAACGTTGGTATATTTGTAGTGTCTTCTTGAACAAACACAGATGAAAAATAATTATTTAAAACATTAGCTATATCTATATCCGAAGTAACCTTGGTACCATCATCTTTCAGTAAAACACTAACACCTGGTTTTCTTTTCAACTTTCTGTTTACGTATCTCCAAAAGCCTTTCGGACTACTCTTACATTCGTGTGCCAATGTACATTCATACGTTTTCACAGCATTTTGAATCGTGTGTTTGGTATTATTTCTAACCTTGACATAATTATGAAAATTATCTGTTGTAGGATACTTTTTGAATTTCTTATACAATTTCTGTTTCTTATTAATTGTACGTTTAACGTTTTTTGTCAACCACAATGGTTTATTAGAACTAAATTTTTTGTTACATCTTAATGGAATGTGTTTAGATTCTATACATTTTAGATTGTTTAAAAAAAAAAACAACCACGCTTCATTTACACCGTAGCCTTCAAGAGTATCCCAATTCACGGCATTTAGGTCTTCTCTACAAGAGTTGTAATTACCTTTGAAATAATCAAAATAAACATGTGAAGGATGTTTGGCGGATGAAAGATTTAACGATATAAGAAGTGAGTCATGATCACTTTTACCCACCGAAGGCAAATGGTCAATGTTATTAATCCAATAATCATCGTTACATATTACCAAGTCGAGTATATTACTAGTTTGGTTCAGTCGGTGTCTCGTAGCCTGTGTCACCAGCTGAATAAAGAAAGCATCCCTAATTGCCTCGACAAATAGATAGTCGGGAAAAGTTAGACATGGTTCTGTCCATTTAATGTTAGGAAAATTATAATCTCCGACAATGATCACGCAATCAAATTTCATTCTACCTACTGACTGTAAGGTTTCTTTTATATCCCTAATGAAAGTTAATTTGTCTGAATTATGAGACCTATATATATTTCCTACAAGTATGTGTAAATTATTATATTCAAAATCACACCATACACTTTCACTAATTATAGGATGATCAAAAGAGAATATATTGGCATTAACACAATCCAAAACATAGATAGCAACACCCCGACTTGGGTAATCATTCAAAAATAAGTTATACCCATCGATAAAAAATTCAATTTCTAAATCCATCTCAAGTTCAATTTTTGGCATAATTTCAGTAAGACATATTATCATGGGATTATGTTTCTGTATCATACATGTTAATTCTGATCGTTTGTTAAGCAAGCTATCGACATTAGAATATAATACAACAAAATCATAATTTGACAAAGGAAGATGAAAAGGCACATTTGTTGAGGTGTCACTATCAGGTGTTCCAGACAGGTCTGTGATAAGTCATTGGTCTGAGTTTTGTCGTGTCGATTTAAGGCGTCTTGAATGAAATTCTCTTCCCCCGGGACTGTAATAGGTTTTGCGTTGGGTTTGGTGATGGTCTATCTGGCGTTGTGATGGTAGAGGGGTTGTCGACGTGATGCACATTTGGTCTTCAGTCTGTTTAATTGTACGAATTCGAGGGCTGGGCGTGTCGGCGCCAGTTGATTGTATTTGGGCATCGAGGGACTGTCTGGATCCAACCTCAGTCTCACACCATAGATGGTTACTGCCATGACTTGTCCGTTCATTGACCATGCCGAGTCAATCCATTCGTCATTTTTTGCTGCTTTGAGCAGATTGAAATTCTTCTGCGTTAAGTCTTCAAATATTGAAATGCCCGAGCCTTTTAACTATATATATATATATATATATATATATATATATATATATATATATATATATATATATATATATATATATATATATATATATATATATAATAGATGTCATGCTTTGAACGTTTAATTTTTTTTTTCCTTGTCTTTTTGTTGTTATTTAATTTTTTAAATTGGATAATTTGAAAATACAAATCAGCATTGTATTGTCCTTATTGATTTTACCTTTGATCAAAAGGCAAAAGTCGATTTTTGTTACTTCATTTATTTTAAAACAGTTGAGCACACAGATTACCAGCTGATATGTCTAAAAATAAATACGATTTTTCTGATCGTAATAGTTACATTTTGCTCGATGAACTAATGGTTCCTATGGTATTTTGTTAACCAATTAACTCTCTACCTCTAGTAAAACATGCTTTTAAAAATTTGGCCAGAAAACTCTTCCTTCACATATTGATCGATTTAAAGGACCCATGTGAGGTCCCAGGTTTGAGAGTTTTTGCCAAAAGAATTCATTTAAATCGATCAATATTTGAGCAACAAGTAGGACGATATATAACGCCGGTTAGGCATTAATACAATTATTTCGGACAGAAACAACGTTCTTAAAGAGCCATATACTCATTGTACACCTGAGTACGGTGAGAGAATGTGAGTAGAGAGCTTTTCTAAGGATTCAACTATACGCCGCTCAGAGTAGGAATCGAGCCCTGTGCCTTCCAATCTGAAGACCACCTATCCAACCATCCAAAACTAATAATGATAGGACCACACAACAATAACAGTGAGATGATTAACAATGGAATAAAATATCTCTTTAAAAGGGTACTATACATTTGACAGTCTCCCTCCTAGCTAAATATTTCGGACATAACCAGGGAAAAAACACCAAGCAATCTCAATCCAGAAAAAGGGTTTCATGGCACTTGCAAAACATTTAGGTTATATCAGCGCCAGTAATAAAAAAAAGGAAAGAAATGGGATAGTGAAAAAATTAAAGTATCCAAGAATTTCCAAAAGCATACCATCAATGTACCTAAAAGTCTCATTCAAATGTTTAAAAGATATTTTCAACACAAAAATGTAACGATCAGTCCATAAAAGAGAGAGGATTTACAATGAAAATCCTTGCATACTTTTAACTATTTCCCTCTCAGCCAAGGATTCCGGAGAGGATCAGGACAGAACCAAGTAAACCCATTCCAAGACAATGGCAAGGACAGAAAGCAACTCATAATATATATATGTATAGGGGATAGAAGACACAGCAAGGGACCTGTTCACCATGAGAGAGCAACATGGAAAGGGAAAGAGATAAGAGATAAAAGACACAGTGAGTGACCTCTCTTTCCACTATGGGAGGTCAGAAGACCCCATCCGGGGGAAAATAAAGAAATAGGAAAGATGAGAACGGACGTGGAACACAACAGCCAGTTGGATAAGCACAATTCTCCTCCTCCCCCCCCCCCCCCCCCCCCCCCCCCTTTGCCCATCCAAAAGAATTCAAGAATGAAAAATTGAACACGTGAATCCATAAATTCAAATCTAAGAACACAATGTTGAGTTCTCAATTTTAATACAGCATCCATACTCATGTACATCAATAGTATGAAAAAATGGCAACAATAAACGAAGGCAAATTAAAAAGTTGACAAAGGTTCCTCAAGACGACTTTTAAAATGTCAACGCTGGTATGGAGAAATGTATTAAGATCAATTCTAGGATCCCTTTGAATCCATGAAATCTCAATAG
This sequence comes from Berghia stephanieae, assembly GCF_034508935.2. NCBI lineage: Eukaryota > Metazoa > Mollusca > Gastropoda > Nudibranchia > Aeolidiidae > Berghia > Berghia stephanieae. The sequence goes on along the minus strand of NC_088361.1, from coordinate 82,721,702 downwards.
AGAGTGGTTTGTAATAAGATTGACATATCAAAATATTGGAAACCAGTACTTAGTTTGATTTCCTCTTTTGTCTTCAGAGGTTAGGTGAGAAATACGTATTCAATTTAAGTTGAATAAAAATGTATTTATACCCCAGTGCTTCAGCCAAGAAAATATTCAACTTTTAATTCATACAACATGTTTGGTAATAATTGTTTTTTGTTCATTTATTATTAACGGCATCAAATTTTTTATATCTATTAATGTTTTCAGTTGACAAGTCACCGACTGTCATACGACAGTATGGAAATAAAATTGGATCAATTGTAAAAAGACAATATAAAATACAGCCCCACAAGTATATGTGGATTTTCTATATACAATGAGATTGCATATGTATGTCATAAATACATTATTATAAACACTCATCAAAACTATATAAATGTCATTAAATATTACGATTTAAAAATCTATGTTAGAAAGTGGTAGCATCTTATAATTTATGCGAGCAATAAACATTTAATGGTTATTACAAATCATTAGAACATGTTGGTGATTTCTTTAAAAGATGCCAAATAAAATGTCATATCCAATTCCAATGAATTTCATTTTGTTTAAATTCCATATATGACTTTGCTTAATTCAACATCGTATTATATATTTAAACAAGTAAAAAAGATAAAAATACTTTTGGCCCATTTCCTTACAGAAATGATATATTTCTTCCTTGGCAAGGAGCAAATAAACGCACAGTCCAACTGGCAACATATGTTACTTCTAGAAAAATAAGAAGAACAACAACAACAAGAAAAAGAAGAAGAAGAAGAAGAAGAAGAAGAAGAAGAAGAAGAAGAAGAAGAAGAAGAAGAAGAAGAAGAAGAAGAAGAAGAAGAAGAAGAAGAAGAAGAAGAAGAAGAAGGAGGGGGAGGATGAGAAGGATGGGAAGAGGATGTAAAAGAAGAATAAAAATAAAGAAAAAGAAGAAGAGGAAGAAGAGGAAGAAGAGGAGGAAGAAGAAGAAGAAGAAGAAGAAGAAGAAGAAGAAGAAGAAGAAGAAGAAGAAGAAGAAGAAGAAGAAGAAGAAGAAGAAGAAGAAGAAGAAGAAGAAGAAGAAGATGAAGAAGAAGAAAAAAAGAAGAAGAAGAACAACAACAACAACAACAACAACAACAACAACAAGAAAAAGAATAAGATGAGGGAGGGGGAGGTGGAGAAGGATGGGAAGAGGAAGAGATGGGGAAGAATGTAAAAGAAGAATAAAAACAAAGAAGAAGCAGAAGAAGAAGAAGAAGAAGAAGAAGAAGAAGAAGAAGAAGAAGAAGAAGAAGAAGAAGAAGAAGAAGAAGAAGAAGAAGAAGAAGAAGGAGAAGAAGAAGACGGAGAAGAAGAAGAAGAACAACAACAACAACAACAAGAACAAAAAAAACAAGACAAGGAAGAAAAAGAAGAAAAAAAAGAATAAGATAAGGGAGGGGGAGGAGGAAAAGGATGGGAAGAGGAGGGGGAAAATGTAAAAGAAGAATAAAAATGAAGAAGAAGAAGAAGAAGAAGAAGAAGAAGAAGAAGAAGAAGAAGAAGAAGAAGAAGAAGAAGAAGAAGAAGAACAAGAAGAACAGGAAGGAGGAGGAGGAGGAAGGAGGAGGAGGAGGAGGAGGAAGGAGGAGGAGGAGGGGGACGAGTGGTCATAAAATTTATACAACACCAAAAAAAGAAAATGTTTAGAAATTTGATGAAGGTGATATCTCTATGTTATAAATTAGGCAATCATCATTATAACATACAAAATGAGGTGAATGGATATCAAAATCATATTGGTGAACCTTTTCCTCAAAACAGTTTAAGGTAAATTTGGCTGGTATGGAAATGTGTGAAATAAAGGAGAAAAAAAGTTTAACATTTTGAAAATGACAAATTCATTTTATCTTTAGCAGAAGTGCACATTACGTTACTACTGCATTTGTAATTTCAGGATATGAGCTTTCACTCTTTTCACTTAGATAATATCTAACTTTGGATTCAGTCACATGAAAATGTGTCATCTCCAATTAATCAAACCACAAAAATATGGTGTCTTCTATAATACATCATAATTTCAAAACGTTGGAAAGGACAAAACTGTATTCCTTTTAGCAGAAGTGTTTATCATTTCACAACTGCATTAATTATTTTTACAACAAGCTTCCTGACAACTGAAGGCATCCATCCAGACCACGCAGCCATGTACAGAGTGCATTCATGGAAAGAATGGGACTGCTGCCCAAATGATGCCATTCAGGAACCCAAAGAAGAACTGCCAAGCGGAGTAAATTTCCCCAGGAAAGATTGGTTGACACTGAACCGGGCAAGGTCTAAAAAGACCAAAACAACCTTACAAAATTGGGGACTTTCTTCAGATTGCCGATGTCAATGTGGACACACGGCTCAAACATGGACTACATCCTTCACGAGTGCGAACTTGGACCACATATCAGTGATATGGACCTGAGAGGCTGCACCCTTGAAGCCATCCAATGGATCCACCACTGGCGCGACACGATATGATGATGATGATGATGATGATCTCCAATTAACCAAATCACAAAAAAATATGGTTTCTTCTATAATACATCATAATTTCAAAACGTTGGAAAGGACAAAACTGTATTCCTTTTAGCAGAAGTGTTTATCATTTCACAACTGCATTAATTATTGTTACAACACGCGTTTTCACTCTCACCACTTCAGCCATAAAAATATCTTAACTTTAGAATTAGTCACACTAAATCGTGTGACAATATCAAATTTAACAAGCTAAGAATGTGATTCAAAAATTAAACATTTTCTCTGAGTGGTCTGAGCCGATATAATTGAGAATTATGAAAGTTTTGAGTGGCAGGTCACCAGACAGTATGGAAATAAAATTGGATCAATTGTAAAAAGACAATATAAAATACAGCCCCACAAGTATGTGTGGATTTTCTATATACAATGAAATTACATATGTATGTCATAAATACATTATTATAAACACTCATCAAAACTATATACAATGTCATTAAATATCACGATTTAAAAATCTATGTTAGAAAGTGGTAGCATCTTATAATTTATGCAAGCAATAAACATTTAATGGTTATTACAAATCATTAGAACATGTTGGTGATTTCTTTAAAAGAAGCCAAATAAAATGACATAATCAATTCCAATGAATTTCATTTTGTTTAAATTCCATATATGACTTTGCTTAATTCAACATCGTATTATATATTTAAACAAGTAAAAAAGATAAAAATACTTTTGGCCCATTTCCTTACAGAAATGAATATTTCTTCCTTGGCAAGGAGCAAATAAACGCACAGTCCAACTAGCAAAATATGTTACTTCTAGAAAAAGAAGAACAACAACAACAAGATAAAGAAGAGAAGAAGAAGAAGAAGAAGAAGAAGAAGAAGAAGAAGAAGAAGAAGAAGAAGAAGAAGAAGAAGAAGAAGAAGAAGAAGAAGAAGAAGAAGAAGAAGAATGGAATGGAGAAGGAGAGGGAGAAGGAGAAGGAGAAGGAGAAGAAGAAGAAGAAGAAGAAGAAGAAGAAGAAGAAGAAGAAGAAGAAGAAGAAGAAGAAGAAGAAGAAGAAGAAGAAGAAGAAGAAGAAGAAGAAGAAGAAGAAGAAGAAGCAGAAGACAAAGAAGAAGAAGACCAAGAAGAAGAAGAAGAAAAAGAATAAGATAAGGGAGGGTGAGGCGGAGAAGGATGGGAAGAGGAAGAGATGGGGAAGAATGTAAAACAAGAATAAAAACAAAGAAGAAGAAGAAGAAGAAGAAGAAGAAGAAGAAGAAGAAGAAGAAGAAGAAGAAGAAGAAGAAGAAGAAGAAGAAGAAGAAGAAGAAGAAGAAGAAGAAGAAGAAGAAGAAGAAGAAGAAGAAGAAGAACAACAACAACAACAACAACAACAACAACAAGACAAGGAAGAAAAAGAAAAAAGAATAAGATGAGGGAGGGGGAGGAGGATAAGGATGGGAAGAGGAGGGGGAAAATGTAAAAGAAGAATAAAAATGAAGAAGAATAAAAGAAGAAGAAGAAAAGAAGAAGAAGAAGAAGAAGAGAAGAAGAAGAAGAAGAAGAAGAAGAAGAAGAAGAAGAAGAAGAAGAAGAAGAAGAAGAAGAACAAGAAGAAGAAGAACAAGAAGAAGAAGAACAAGAAGAAGAAGAACAAGAAGAAGAGAAGAGAAGAAAGAGAAGGAAGAGAGGAGAGGAGGAGAGGGAGGAGAAGGAAGGAGGAGGAAGGAGAAGGGGAAGAAGAATGGTCATAAAATTTATACAATACCAAAAAAAGAAAATGTTTAGAAATTTGATAAAGGTGATATCTCTATGTTATAAATTAGGCAATCATCATTATAACATACAAAATGAGGTGAATGGATATCAAAATCATATTGGTGAACCTTTTCCTCAAAACAGTTTAAGGTAAATTTGGCTGGTATGGAAATGTGTGAAAGAAAGGAGAAAAAAAGTTTAACATTTTGAAAATGACAAATTCATTTTATCTTTAGCAGAAGTGCACATTACGTTACTCCTGCATTTGTAATTTCAGGATATGAACTTTCACTCTTTTCACTTAATATCTAACTTTGGATTCAGTAACATGAAAATGTGTCATCTCCAATTAATCAAACCACAAAAAATATGGTTTCTTCTATAATACATCATAATTTCAAAACGTTGGAAAGGACAAAACTGTATTCCTTTTAGCAGAAGTGTTTATCATTTCACAACTGCATTAATTATTTTTACAACAAGCTTCCTGACAACTGAAGGCATCCATCCAGACCATGCAGCCATATACAGAATGCATTCATGGAAAGAATGGGACTGCTGCCCAAATGATGCCATTCAGGAACCCAAAGAAGAACTGCCAAGCGGAGTTAATCTCCCCAGGAAAGATTGGTTGACACTGAACCGGGCAAGGTCTAAAAAGACCAAAACAACCTTACAAAATTGGGGACTTTCTTCAGATTGCTGAAGTCAATGTGGACACACGGCTCAAAACATGGACCACATCCTTCACGAGTGCGAACTTGGACCACATATCAGTGATATGGACCTGAGAGGCTGCACCCTTGAAGCCATCCAATGGATCCACCACTGGCGCGACACGATATGATGATGATGATAATGATGATGATCTCCAATTAACCAAATCACAAAAAAATATGGTTTCTTCTATAATACATCATAATTTTAAAACGTTGGAAAGGACAAAACTGTATTCCTTTTAGCAGAAGTGTTTATCATTTCACAACTGCATTAATTATTGTTACAACACGCGTTTTCACTCTCACCACTTCAGCCATAAAAATATCTTAACTTTAGAATTAGTCACACTAAATCGTGTGACAATATCAAATTTAACAAGCTAAGAATGTGATTCAAAAATTAAACATTTTCTCTGAGTGGTCTGAGCCGATATAATTGAGAATTATGAAAGTTTTGAGTGGCAGGTCACCAGACAGTATGGAAATAAAATTTGATCAATTGTAAAAAGACAATATAAAATACAGCCCCACAAGTATATGTGGATTTTCTATATACAATGAGATTGCATATGTATGTCATAAATACATTATTATAAACACTCATTAAAACTATATACAATGTCATTAAATATCACGATTTAAAAATCTATGTTAGAAAGTAGTAGCATCTTATAATTTATGCAAGCAATAAACATTTAATGGTTATTACAAATCATTAGAACATGTTGGTGATTTCTTTAAAAGATGCCAAATAAAATGCCATAACCAATTACAATGAATTACATTTTGTTTCAATTCCATATATGACTTTGCTTAATTCAACATCGTATTATATATTTAAACAAGTAAAAAAGATAAAAATACTTTTGGCCCATTTCTTTACAGAAATGATATATTTCTTCCTTGGCAAGGAGCAAATAAACGCACAGTCCAACTTGCAATATATGTTACTTCTAAACTACTCTATTTTACCAATTAATGATTGGGCGACTGAGATGTTCATTATTTGAAGAAAAAAGGAAGGCAAACTACATGTTGAATTCAAATAAAAAGAACAAAATACTTGCTTATTTATATAATGACTACTTGGCCATGACATCATAAATTCGAAAACAATAGATCTTTTTGTTTCTAATCCTTAACTTATTCAAGCTAAATTCTAGATCCCATTTGTCAAATAGCTAATATTGTTTTGGCGTGAAAAGCGTGAATATACATTCTCTCTCTCTCTCTCTCTCTCTCTCTCTCTCTCTCTCTCTCTCCCTCTCTCTCTCTCTCTCTCTCTCTCTCTCTCTCTCTCTCTCTCTCTCTCTCTCTCTCTCTCTCTCTCTCTCTCTCTCTCTCTGATGTTTATTTAGTAATAATGGCTGGCTGAGAAATTTATCAATATTAGAAGATCAAATCTATATATGAGAATATATTTTTACAATGATAATGTAAATAACGGATTTGCGTAGAATTGTTGAACTTGTAATTTATTTCTCAGATAAAATAATATAATTTTTATATTAACAATAATTTCTGCTCTAAGCATTAAGTATTAACATTATACAAAAATATTTCAATATTAAATAAATGAAGTATCTATTCCTTTTGTGAATTGCTTATGTCATATTTGCACAACTGCCATAAAGTATAAAACAAATTCAAAATTACATTCCATTGAAACTCAACATATATGATATGATTATAAAGCACGAGATAATAAAACATGTACAAGAACACGATGATATTGTGATGTAATTTTGTGTGAATAAGATATCAAACTGTATAATGATAGGAGAAATGAATGGTAGATGCATTATTATTAAAGCGCAACGTTGATGAGACGATTTCACTATATGTATGACAAAGCCTATCCAACCACAAGATAATTGTAAAACATATTCAAACATAAAACATTAAATTGACACTAAATTTATAAAAGAAATAGAATAAACATTTTCAAAAAAAGTGAATTTTCTATTAATGTAAGGAAGTGCCAACAAAAAAATATGAAATACCTGAATTTCAGTTTCTGTATATAATGATAACAAAAGCATTAATGAACCTGTTTTTTTAAAACAAAATGTAACATATTTTCTCAATATGTGCATTCTAACTAAATACTAAAATATCAAATTACTAAGGCTGACTGAGAAATTTATAATTTGAATAACGATGAATATGAAATAAATTAAAACCATGTTTTATAAAACTTAACGTACTATTAATATTTTGTAATAAGTGCATCACTCTTACCTTTTTTTAAAGAAAAACTATTATTACTTTTGTATCATTGCTAATAAATCAAAAGTGTATAGGCATCGCGCAATTAAAAGGGTATTAGAATATATCTATAGAATGATATGTCAAGCGATCTGTGTAATGTTTAAACAGAGAGGTTTCTAGAAACAAATCACTTCTTTAAGTAGTAAGCATTTACATGTACAGAAAAGATATACTCAAGCTAATCAATATTAAATAAATGAATTATTCTGTTTTTAAAAAGCTACTGTTATATTTGCATAAATGATGTTAAAGTATTAAATGAGTTTGAAATTACATTCCAATAATACCAGACATTGATATGACTTTAAAATATTAGACAACAAAACTTATAGGCAATGAATGATACATGAATAAGAGATTAAAATAAGGTAAAGTGAATGGTGGATGCAATGAAATTACATTTATCAAAACTTTATACAAAATGAAAGCTATTTTATACAGTACGTGAGTCATTAACATTAAAATGGCCATTGAAAATTCTGAGACAGGAAAAAATTTTCTTTTAATTTTGATGAGATGACTTTTCTTAAGAAAATTATCTTTCTATCCAACTTCAAGGTAATTGTAATAAATATTCCCATATGACATGTTGTGAGTTGATGAAATATTGTGAACGAAAAATTAAGATTAAAGAAAAATGACACAACATTGCAACTTGAAAAAATACGACAAAAACAACTGAAAGTTACTATATCTGAAGTTAAAGATTGGCCATTTAAATCTTATTAACGGTGAATGAAATTCTTTAAGTGCTTGAGTGTATAATATAGGCTTGACAAAAATTGGAAAGGAGCAATGGTGATAAGAGTCACCATTGATGGTGAAAGAGGCAATGGTGATAAGAGTCACCATTGATGGTGAAAGAGTCAATGGTGATAAGAGTCACCATTGATGGTGAAAGAGGCAATGGTGATAAGAGTCACCATTGATGGTGAAAGAGGCAATGGTGATAAGAGTCACCATTGCTGGTGAAAGAGGCAATGGTGATAAGAGTCACCATTGATGGCTTGACTTGCTTGACTTGCTTGACTTGCTTGACTTGCTTGCCTTGCTTGACTTGCTTGCCTTGCAAGGTGGCAGGGACGATAAAGCCACTTTAAATGATCATGGCGTTCTTAGAGTAATTTTCAGGGTCAGATCGGCAGAGATTGCACCAGCAGAGCTCAAGATGAAGAAAGTATTGTTGATATAAAAGTGATGGCAGGGATGTAGAAGATGGAAGCAGCAGCAGTGACAATGATGGCGAAAATGGTAAGGCAGGTGACGTGATGATGGAAATCACTCCGGCAGGGCTATGGTGGTGAAGATGATGATGATGGGAGGCGATTCTGATGGCAATGGTTGTGTTGGGAGGTGATAGCTTTGGAAGGGATGATGGGAAGTAATGGTAGAGTCATAGGGGTTGTGATAGAAGAGACCATGATGTGAGGTTAGTGGTAATAAGTGAAAGCCATGGCTTGGCGAAAATGATAGAAGCAGGTTCAACAATAAAGATCCAGTAAATGGCACAGTTCCAAACCCAGGGTCAAGGTGACCCATCCAGAAAGAGTCAAACAAATCACATCCCTATCCCCGTCTTCAAAACAATTGTAAATCAACATTCTGCCCAAACACATTCGGGCTTCCTGTAGGCCTCCAGTCCGCCTACTGCACTTGGGTATGGACATGAAACACAAACAAATACACCCCCACCGGTAGAAGCACACTTATCTGTATTTCAAATCCATGCGAATGCCAACCACAATCATCTTGTCAACAAAGAACACGAATGTAACTCACCCGGCCCTAACCAGTTGGAATCAACTTAAACCCAAGTCCAGAACCACACCACCACCTTCACTTTATCACTGAATCTACCTCCAGCATCCTCATCCTCCCCACAACTTCCACCCACCACCACCTTCCTCGACGAACACAATCTCTCCATCACAATCACTACAACCCCACCAATACCACCATCATCACTTCCTCCACCATTACCTCCCTTCACAACCATTGCCATCATCATCACTTCCCATCATCATCTCTTCACCACCACAACCCTCCCATCATGATTTCCATCATCCCGTCACCCAACAATGCCACCTTCACCAACAATGTCACTATTGTTGCTCCACCATCTACATCCCCATCATCACCTCGCCACCAACAACTCCTCCAACATCTTGATCACTGCCATTACAATCCCCGGGGCCCTCCAATATAACCCATCCCATTACTCCGCTGAATACCACAATCATCCTCCATGACCTCACCATCCCTGCTGGCCACCGCCCCTACCGCCCACATATGGCCAATCTCGATTCCTGGAGCTTGATGACGTCAAATATCTGTAACAAAAAGTAACAGATTATAAAATGCAGGAAAAAAATCAGTTCTTCACATCTAGTTCAACTTTTGTTGATTCTAGTCTAA
>NC_088361.1:82705702-82709431 GCF_034508935.2 Berghia stephanieae | reverse complement strand
TCTCTGTTCCATCTTTTGTGTATATTGAAACATGTGTTCCGTCCCTTTTTTTTCCATTTGAACTTCGGAGGTCCTTCTTTGTTTCTAATTGAACTTTTGTGTTCCTTTACTCTTCTTTGAACTTCCGTTTCTTCTTTCTATATTTTTCTTGGAACTTCTGTGTCCCCGTTTAATGCATCTTTTCTGTTTTCTATTTGAACTTCTGTGTTCCTTCTTTTTTTTATATTTGATTTTCTCTTTTCCTTCTTTTGTCTCTTTTAAAACTTGTGTGTTCCTTCTTTTTTTTTACTATTTGAACTTCTGTCTGTCCCTTGGGAAGTCCTCTCTTCCTTCTTTTTTCTATTTGAACTTCTGCGTTCCTTCTATTTTCTATTTGAACTTCTATGTCCCTTTTTTCCTTGAACTTCTGTTCATTGTTTCTCATTTTTTTAAATATTGGAACTTCTTTGTTCCTCCTTTTAAAAATTGAACTTGTCTGTTCCATCTTTTGTGTATATTGAAACTTCTGTGCTCCGCCCTATTTTTTCCATTTAAACTCTGAGTTCTTTCTTTTTTTCTAATCGAACTCCTGAGTTCCTTTTTTCTTTTAACTTCTGTTTTTTCTTTCTCATTTTTTATCGTTGAACTTCTGTTCCTTCTTGTGCTTCTATTGAAACTTTCGTGTTTCTTCTTTTTTCCTGTTTGAACTTTTGTGTTCCTTCTTTTTTCTATTTGATCTTCTCTGTTCCTCTTTTCCTCTTTAAAGTACTCTGTGAATTCTTTCTTGGAACTTCTCTGTTCCATTTTAACGTCCCACTTCCTTCTTTTTTCTATTGAACTTCGGATCATTTTCTCTTTGAACTTCTCTGTCTCTTCTTTCTCATTTTTTGTCTTGGAATTTCTCTGTTCCATTTTGTTTTAATTTGAACTTTTCTGTTCCTTTTTTTTTTCGATTTGTAACATATTTATATCCTCTCAGCTCCTCAACTACTTGAACATCTTAATTCTTTTTTAAAGAACTCCTCGGTTCCTTCCTTTTCCAAACTTCTCAGTTTCTGCTTTTATGAGCTTCGGCTTTTTTTCAGATATGAGATTCTTCTGTTCCAGAAATATTCTAAATTTCTTGATTTCATGAACTTCTCAAGTCCTGTTTGTGAATCCTGAGTAAGGGTCATAGTAAACCATGGATAGTTGTGTCGGGGAGGGAATGATGGGGAAAGTGACAATGAGGATGTTAATGGTGTTGACAATGGGTGTGGCAATGATGCACCAGTGGTAAGGATCATGATGGTGGGGAATGCAAAGGTAGAGCTCCAGATGATGAAAGTGGTGTTGGCATAGAGGTAATGGCAGGGATGAAGATGATGGAGCCACGGCAGTGGCAATGATGATGAAGATGACAAAGGCAAATGTCGTGATAATGGGAATCACTCAAGTAGGATCATGGTGGAGAGGATTGAAGATGGTGAGAAGTGAATCAGATGATATTGGTTGTGACTGGGAGGTGGTAGTTTCGGAAGGGATGATGGTGGATTGCGGCATGGTGAAAGGGATTGTGATGAAGAGATCATGGTGTGAGATTAGTGACAATGCGTGGTAGGGATGGCAAGGATATGATGACAAACGCAGATTTAGCAATGAAGATCAAACAGTAGCACCGTTCTAGACCTAGTCCTGAAATGATTCAACAATGGGAAAGTCAGGTCAATCACACAATATGTTTCATTACCGCGGTCACTGTAAATCAACATTCTGCCAAAATACATTCGGGTGATCTGTAGGCCTCCAGATCACCTATTGTATTTTGATATGGACCTGAAACACAAACAAATGCACCCCCACCGGTTGAGGCACACTCATCTGTATTACAAATCTATGCGAATGTCGACTACATTTACCATGGGAACGAGGACTATTGTGTGATTCACTTGACTCCACCCATTCCAAATCAAATCAGGATGCCAAGTCTAAAACCACACCACTATTATCACTTCATTACCAATTCTACCTCCATCGTCACAATCCTTATCAGCCCCACCACCCACTATCAATTCCCTCACACCTATGATCTCAAATCACAATCCCTGTCACCTTACCACTATCACCACCAGCCGGTTCCTCCACTAACACCTACCATCGCAACCACTATCATCATCATCGCTTCCCAGCATCCCCTCCTCGCCACAACAACCCTACCATCATGATTTCCATCATCACGCCACTCACCGTTGTCACCCACATCACCACTGCTACTACCGTCGATCCACCATCGACATCTCTATCATCACCTCGCCACCAAAAACACCTTCATCGTCAAGAACTCTGCCATTACAATCCCTACCACAATGGTCCGTACCACTACTGCATCATATACCACATCCATTGTTAACATTATAACATCCTCACCATAATCGTTTCCCAGCATCCCATCCTCGCCACAACAACCCTACCATCATGATAAACATCATCACGCCACCAACTGTTGTCATCCACTCCACCACTGCTTCTGCCGTCGATCCACCATCGACATCCAAATCATCCCTTGCCACCAGCATCACCTTCATTGCCAAGAACTCTGCCATTACAATCCCTACCATTACGGGCCCAATAATGGTAGGCATTACTGCACACATCACATCCATTGCTAACATCATCAACATCCTGCTCAGCTCCCTTTTTTCGTCCTTTTTTAACTCTTTCACAAAGAGAAGGAACGTCGAAATGCTCAACGAAAATGGTGGTTTTTTGTTGGATGCCACAAAACCTAATTGGCTCGTTTAGTCGCCTCTTACGACACGCATGAGCTAACGGTGGGTCAATTCTACTACCCTCTCAGTTGAGGGACCCCGGATACCACACGGGGCAATAGAAGCTCGAAGTAAGTAAACTACTACAATGCTATGTTAAAACTTTTATAGTGTAAAAGGCAACAAGAGCTAAGAAGCTGATTCTCAGTAACTTCTTTTTTTTTCCGTTGCTTTAATATAATTTTTGAACAACTCCTGTTGTTCCATCTCTATTTAGCTCCTTACATCTTTCTTTTTGAACGGAACTTATCAGTTCCTTTACCTATTTTGCTCCTTCTCAACACATTATCCATTTGAAAACTTCAATTCTTGTCTTTTTTAGGGTGAACTTATCAGTTTCTTCTTTTATAAACTTTTTACTGCTTTTATGAGCTTTCAAATTATTCTTTTTTTAACTTCTCAGTTTCTGTATTTTTTGAATTTCTCAGTTCCTTCTCTCTTTGAATTTCTTCGGTGCCTTCATTTTTAACAAACTCTCTGTTCCTTTAAAAATAACTTTCCATTTCATTTTTTAAAATAGCTTTTAAGATTCTTTATTATTTGAACACCGCAATTCTTTTTTTTTTCAGGAAATTAAAAGTTAATAGCTCCATCCTTTTTAAACTTCATTCACTGATTTTTTGAGTTTCTAAGGTTCCTCTTTATTGGAACTTATCAGTTCTTACTCAAGTTTCTTTTAAAAATGTTTTTTAAAAACTGCTCACATCCTTTTTATTATGATACTGCTCAATTAATTCATTTAAACAACCCAAAAAAACTTCACCTCCTGTATTTTGAAATGCTCATTTCCATTTTAAAAAAATTTTTACTCTTTCACAAAGCGAAGATTGGAAGGAAGGACATTTTGTTAAGCTTCCAAAGAAAGGGGATCTCAGTAATTATAACAATTATCGAGGAATAACTTCTTTCTCTATCCCAGTAAAGGTTTTCTAGGGAGAATTAG
>NC_088361.1:82695702-82700702 GCF_034508935.2 Berghia stephanieae | reverse complement strand
GAGAGAGCGAGAGAGAGAGGGGAAGAGAGAGAGAGAGAGAGAGAGAGAGAGAGAGAGAGAAGGGAAGAGAGAGAGAGAGAGAGAGAGAGAGAGAGAGAGAGAGAGAGAGGGGAAGAGAGAGAGAGAGAGAGAGAGAGAGAGAGAGAGAGAGAGAGAGAGAGAGAGAGAGAGAGAGAGAGAGGGAGGAGTAGAGATGGGACTGAGGAAAAAAATGGAAATCTTACTTGAAAACATGAAATCTAATCAATAAATCCAGTCCTTTGACCAAATGGGATTTGTAAAATGCTGCTGTCTTTAAGATAATGATGCCGTTCCTCAAAGAAATCCATCATGATGCACATCCTCTCTCAAGGAATGACGCTCTCTTGTGTAACAATGTTGTCTCATGGCGTAATATGTTGATCTGTGTTAAAATGAGACAAAATTGACATCACCTTATATAATCTGATTATAAAAGTACAAGAGAAACATAACATAACATATGGTATAGGGCAAAATATGATAAAATCCCTTGAATGCCCTTAATATTAATAGTAATGCCATAAATCTATTGATTAAAGATTACAATAATGATACACGTGATAAAGATAGTATTTCAACTTAAATGTACTCATGCATATGGTGTACAAACATATATCTTTAACCGTGACATGCAAAGCACATACACACACATACACACACACGCATATAGAAGATAACCATAATAATATAATGCATAATATATACATACAAGATTGAAAGCCATGTCAACAGCAGTGCAAACAAGCATTATTCGTCATATATAAATCTGCCATCACATAATTCCCTGTCTACTAACAACTTGAAATAATCCATAGATTTTGCATTCTTTGTTTCAAATTTCAAACTGTTCCATTTCTGGACAATACAAATACCGAACCAGTTTTGTTTTATGTTTGTTTTGCATTTAGAGACAAAAATCTTAAACTTGTCCCCTCTAGTGAAAGTAATATCAGAATATGAAAAAAAATCAGAAAAGTCTTTCCTATCCAGACTGTGTACCAATCTATAAACCTGAATTAAATCCCCACAAATTCTTCTATATTTCAAACTTGGTAAGCCATCAAAATATATTTTAAAACTTTTCAGAGTCAATGAGTTTTGGGCATTTTCTTCGTTCTTTTTGCAAAGTCGCCATGCTTGAGAAAAAGTCTATGTCATAATAATCTTTTATTATACCATTTTTGCTTGTTAAGAAAGTCAGAATTTCTCATTATAGCCATACATTTTTAGGAAGCTCTTTTTCGTCTTTGAAAAAAAGTAGGCGTTTAAGAAATATTCAGATAAAGATATTTTGATCACGTTGATTATTTTTGTATCCAATCTGTTAAATCTCTAATTCAGCCAAGACAAACAAAACCAATGGTATGGCTATATGGCCTAGTGGTATGACACTTGCCTTCGGATTGAAAAGTCTTGGGCTCAAATCCCGCTTTGAGTGGCACATAGTCGAGTCCTTGGAAAAGGCTGTTTACTTACATTATCTCATCGCACTGTACTCAGTTATAAAATGTGTAGCTGGCTGTTAACAGCGTGTTATCTGTCGTAAAAAATTGTGATACCACCTAAGAGGTGCCATGACTCATCGTATGTTTTAAATGTTGCTACTGGCTGAGGGCTCCCTGTAAAGAGCCTTGAGCATGTTTAAGGTATATTGCTCTATATAAAAGCTCGTTTGTTTTTTTTAAGTTCAATGAGAAATGGATGAGGTTATTGGTGGATTGTTATAAAAAATATTTTGCGACGAACTTCTTTGAAACAGCACAAGTAGGCATTGAGAGGAAGGAGGAGGAGAAAACAGGGGAAATAAAAGTCTTACCTTAAAAATGAGATTCACACAATTAATACAGTCATTGCAATTACGACTTTAATTGTATTAATCTTTTCTACAAATGTTTCTTGTAGAATACGTTATCACTCATTTGATGATGATCGCCTTCCCTCGAAGAAAAGGCACCTTTTTATAAAATAAGGGCATCCTTCTGTTGTAAAAAAAATCTGACCTGTGTAAATAAAAAAAAGGAAAGGAAAAATTGAGAATTTAACGAAATCTGATACTTGAAGATGTAGCCTACATATGAGCCGAGGAACTCATAACGAGAATTTCTACTCAAGAGTTAGGTATCCTGAGGCTTCCCGACGAGTGATTTCCCTTGGTTTTCGCAAGGCCCATGATAGTAGCCTACTACTAGTACATATCAGCTCCACATCATCATCACAACTACCACAACTAAAACCACAACTACCACCAAACCACATCATTATCACTACTACAACCACCACCGCCACTTCATCATCACTACCAACCACTACAACCACCACCACCACCACTACTACTGCTACAACCACAATCACTACATCGTTATCACAACGATAACTACCACAACCACCACATCATCATCATCATCACAACTTCCACAACTCACAACCACCACATCATCATCATCATCATCATCATCATCATCATCATCATCATCATCATCAGTAACAGCAGCACTGCAGGATCTTCATCATAACTGTTACCACAACTACAACCACCACCAGCTCCACATCTTGTTTGTTTTTATTTGTTTTACAGAGCTTGCAACACATTTAGATTATATCAACGCCAGTAAAAATGGAGAATATGGGATAGTAAAAAGTTCTAAAATTCCATTTAAAGCACCCAAGAAAGGGTAAGACAAAGGGGAATGGTACAAAAGGGACTTTGTATAGATTCCAAGACCATACCACCATCGATGTACTTAGTTTGATAACACCTAAAAGTCTCATCCAGATACGAGCACAGGTCACTACTAAGAGGAATACACTCAAATGCTTAAATTATAAATTAAAAACAACAAATAAAATAATACATAACAGGGAGATGATTTACAAGGAAAAAATATCATCTCCCAAAACAATAGCTATATATTTGACTGTTTCCCTCTCAGCCAGGACAAGGACAAAACCAAGTAATCTCATTCCAAGACAAAGACAAAAAGCAAGTTGGAAAATAGATATAGGGGGATAAAAGACACAGTAAGTACCTCCCTGTCCACTATGGGAGGTCAGGAACCCCACCCAGAGCTCCACATCACCATCACAACTACCACTACTACAACCACAACCACAACATCACCATTAATACTATAACCCAAACCACCATCACCACATCATCATTAATACTACAACCTTAACCACCACCACCACATCACCACCACTACCAGCACTACTACAACCACCACCATATGCAGATAACCCTCCTACCAGCCAAATGATTTGGGTCTTTAAAATCTATCTCTAGAGGCGACTGAGATAATCCTGATGCCAGCCCAAAGATTTAAGTCTTTAAAACCTATCTCTAGAGGAAACCAAGATAACCCTGGGACCAACCAAAAGATTTGGGTCTTTAAAACCCATCTCTAGAAGAGAAGAGACTAAGAAAACCATGGAACAGACCGAAAGATTCGAGTCTTTAAAATAAATCTCAAGAAGAGACCAAGACAACTATGGTACCAGCCCAAGTGACCAATTAATAGGGGCTAAATGAAACCAGTCACACAAAATCGAAAGGTTCAGAATCTAGACTATGTCTTCAAAAAGTTGTCAATAACACATTTCTGTTGCAGAAGCTCCCTCATTGCGTGGCAAATAGTGACATTTGCCTGAAGCTTTTTTTTGTTTACTTTATATTGTGGTCAGGTTTCCGTTATCATATCATAATTTTTTTTTAAACGGTGAGTTACATTCCTAATATATATAAATCAAACGCACAGGCTCTCTCCCTCTCTCTCTCTCTCTCTCTCTCTCTCTCCCTCACACGCACACACAACGAGCAAGCCAGAGAGAGAGAGAGAGAGAGAGAGAGGGAGAGAGAGAGAGAGAGAGAGAGAGGGAGAGAGAGAGAGAGAGAGAGAGAGAGAGAGAGAGAGAGAGGGAGAGAGAGAGAGAGGGGGAGAGAGAGAGAGAGAGGGAGAGAGAGAGAGAGAGAGAGAGAACACATAATTTTGACATTGAAATAAAACTAGCATTAAATTATAACAGTTACGATAGCAAATTCTCACCATGAATACGACCTGACAAAAATTAAATTCGTGTCCTTTTTAAATAGTATTGATTGTGTTCAGACCTCAAACAAACTGTCATCTTTTGAAGTCTGTATTCCCAAAATCATCTGATGAAGAGTGTTCACCCCTTGACAATGTTCCATCTCTGCCTCAAATATATTATCACCTCTTGAATGTAAAGTCACCCACCTAGAATTAATACTAATCATTTGACTGTTTCAGCCAAGGACCCGAGCAAAGGGCAGGACAAAGCCAAGCAATTCCAGTCCAAGTCAAAGAAAGAAAGCAACTTGGAAAACAGATATAAGGGGATTGAAGACACAGTAGTGACCTCCTGCCCATTATGGGAGATCAATGGACCCCATCCATCGATAGTGAGTCGCTGTTGTCATTTGGGTATTTTAAAAACGTTTAATTGCTTCCTAGAAGACTAATTAAAAACTTTGTACATATAGAGTAAGCCTGAGTAGAATAAGATTTTTTTCAACATTAAGAACTAAGAAAAACATAAAACCTTAACAGAGAAAATAAAGAAAAATGTAATGAAGGAAAATAGAAATGGATAAATGATCGGTGTCTAAATAGAAATAAATGATGACGTATGCGTAGTTTGTGTTAAGTATTTTACTCCACTACTCGGTCATTTCAGTGGCAGAAAAATGAAAGCAATAGAGGAAAAGCTATAGAACTGAAGTTAAAGCACCAGAGAGAAAGCAAGACAAAGGGGTTTGAGTTAAACGGGCAACAGAAAATTCCAAGATTAATTCACTGATGTGTCTTTTTGACATTACCTTAAAGCCCCTTCAAGGCACAAATAAAGGATCCCGCTGTAAAGGATAAAGTTAAAATGTTTAGAAACCACAAGATATTGTCAACTAATTGTTTTAAAAGAACATAATAGAGAGATCATTTACGGGGAAAATAAAAGTAAAT
>NC_088361.1:82691067-82695602 GCF_034508935.2 Berghia stephanieae | reverse complement strand
GGAGGAGAATTGTGCTTACCCCCAACTAAATGTTGTGTTCCACGTCCGTTTTCATTTTCCTATTTCTTTTTTTTCCCCCGGATGGGGTCTTCTGACCCCCCATGGTGGAAAGAGAGGTCATCATTTTTGTCTTTTATTCTTATCTTTTTCCCCTTTCCATTTGCTCTCTCAGGTGAACGGTCCCTTGCTGTGTCTTCTATCCCCTATACATATATATATTATGAGTTGCTTTCGGGCCTTCCCATTGTCTTGGAAGGGGTTTATTTGGGGTTTGTCCTGATCCTCCCCGGAACCCTTGGGTGAGAGGGAAATATTTAAAAGTATGCAAGGATTTTCTTTGGGTAAATTGTAAATCCATCATTTAAAAACAGAAAAAATGTAACTACTACGATAAAAAAAAATCGTATTTATTTTTGGGACATATCAGTGGTAATCTGTGTGCTCAACTGTTTTAAAATAGATGAAGTAACAAAAATCGACTTTTGCCTTTTGATCAAATGTAAAATCAATAAGGACAATACAATGCTGATTTGTATTTTCAAATTATCCAATTTAAAAAATCAAATAACAACAAAAAGACACACACACACATATATATATATATATATATATATATATATATATATATATATATATATATATATATATATATATATATATATATATATATATATATATATTTCAAACGGAAACACTATTCTCATACTTTCACTTCGCTATTCATATCAGATTGTTAAAAATATTTAGAAGTTAACAACATTTTGATTGGTTGACTTAAAAGGAAAAATTATCCGGAGGCGAGTGTCATACCACTAGACCACATAGACGCACAGAATTTAAAGAACATTTTTTTGTATAGAATGTACTTGTTGCTTTACTTTTTGTAGAAGAAAACCTATTGTTGTGTTGGGTGGGTGTGAAGCTTTGAGGACAATTCTGAAAATGACTAGTAATGAGAGAGAGAGAGAGAGAGAGAGAGAGAGAGAGAGAGAGAGAGAGAGAGAGAGAGAGAGAGAGTTAAGCAATTAAATAGTCTCAATTAAAATTTTAACTGATGGCTAACAATTAAGTTTAAGAATGGGACAATTGGTGGGGAGACAGATTGTTTGGGGTCCCGATAGTGAAATCAATAAGTGATTATAACAAAAACCCAAAAAAACTCGAGTATGTAGAGAGCATCATACCCACCAAAGGTACTCAAAGCGCTTTGCAAGGGGTCCCTAGAAAAACAGCAACACTTAACATGCTGGACGAAAGAAGACGCCTATAAGCGATATTACTTTTTTTTTTCAGAAAAAGACAACGCTGTTAATGGCCAGGTAATCATTTTACACCTGAGTACGTTGACAGAATGCGAGTGCAGAGCCTTTTCCAATTACTCAACTATGCGCTGCTCGGAGCAAGACTCGAACCTTGGACCATCCGGTCTGCAGGCGAGCGTCATACCTTTGGACAACATTGCCCTACCAAAAAATAAATAAGGTGCTCGCCACACGAGCAAATGGACTGTTTCCGATTTTGGGAGCTAGTCGAATTTTTTTTTCCTTCCTCTGACTCCGCTGTCCACCCAGCCCTGATTGGGCTCTGTCAGTGTATGTCAAGCGTGCCGGGATGTTCTTTGAGATGAATTATGATACTATTAAAAAGATGGCAAACAATTGTTGCTCTCCATTTTAAGATATAGAAACTGCTGTATTCAATAATGAAGAGCTATAGTATAAGTGTCATACCCCCTCAAAGCGGTCTTATGTCGGAATGAACTAGGTGCTGACAATTGAATCCACAATTAACCGACTCCTTTGTGTACATCATAAAATTTTAAGAATCATCTTTGATATATTGATAAGACCATAAATGCTAGTTTGTAAACCTTCTTTTTGTATGTTCTCATTTATTTTGAGTTTGAGAGTAAAGAATCGAGTTTTACGTTGAGTAGATATGACATTTCGTGAAAAATCCGTAAATGGTTGGTAAGGAGAGGGCTAAGACCTTATATAAAATGTATAGCTATATTGAATTTAAGGACAATTAACACAGTCCCATATGTGGTGCAAAAGACTAGACTTTCAAATTGTTAATCGTTTTAACGGTGTTTAATTCTTAGCATGTAGTTCACCCCGCATAAAACAGATTGCGGCGGTAGGCCATAAAAAGAGGTGTTTCTGTTTAGGTAACATATAAATTGTTGCGAATTCACACATTCTACATTCATCCCCTCAAAAAAAAAAAATATATATATATTTTGACCGAAGATTTAAGACTTGCTTATAGTTATCCTTATTAACCTAGATTTTCAAAATTGTGAAATGAGACAAGGAGCAATGTGAGAAATCATATTATCATCTGATTCCCAGGATAGTGTTCACTAAAATGATCAGAGAAGGATGAAAATACTAATACTAATATTAACACAGCAGGGTGTAGCAGAAGGCATATGCTTGCTTTCAAGTACCGAAACGAAGCTTTTAATTCTTAAAAAGTGACGAACATATTGTCTGACCGTCCCTTTATGCATTCTGGTGAAGTGATAATGATAATGGCCGCCTCTCAGCATGCTATGAGATTAGAAAATGGCGTTTAGTTGGTTGGTTTGGATTATACTGTGCATGACTGGCCATTAAAGGAATGCCCTTAATGTATGTTTTCTTTATGGTTCTGTCATCAATGATTAATATTCAAGTAAACACAAAATCTCAGCAATTCAATAATGAAAGCATTGTGAAATGTATTATACATGGCTAAGATAGATGTTTAGATTCATGATATAAGACATGTATAGAGATGTACATTTTAAAAGCTCATTTCAAAGACCATGCCATGTCTATTGCGTTTCACAATGCTTTATAAAGCACTCCCGTACCATGTAGATAAACTTTTCCATATCACACAGTACAAGACATCTGTTAGGCGCCATTGACATTAAATTTGCCTTCTCTATACAATGATTTTGCCACACGTTCACAGGCTTACACAGTACAGTAGCCTGACTATGCCTTGCTATTTTCCTGCCCCTAACGTTTTTCACGCAATCAACCCTGCATTATGCGAATAATTTTAAGTGACGATTTGCGGCCTACCATGGATTTATATAACCATGGTGAATATGGGCATTAAGGGAACTCTTTATGAAATTTCGATATGAAATTAATAAGATAGACGAGATACTTATCTCTTGATTTAATAATAATAATATTAATAATAATATATACTTTATTCATTTTTAAAAAATGGACATTCGTTTACAGACGTGGCATGTATAAACATAAAGTTGAGACTCCATGGCGACAATGTATACATACATATATATATATATATATATATATATATATATATATATATATATATATATATATATATGCAGATGTACAAACATTAAAAAATATACAACCAAGAACCAATAGCAACACTTTATATATTAATTTGATAAATTGAGATAGGCCATGCCTCTGGCCTTTTAGTCCGAACGTGAGTGTACTATTTAAAAGATAGTATTTAATTCAAATCACAGGTGTGCGTTAAAAATTCGAACACCATGTGACAAAAACGATTTAAGGTGACGTAAAAAAAAATTAAGGTGACGTGTTGTCTTTGTTTTTATAGATATAAGGCGGCGGCTCCTCGTGGAGAACTTAATATATTTGCGAAGGAGGTGATCGCCATCCTTCATAACTTTCTCCCTTTTACTTAGACACAATCTCTTGAACAGTTCTTTCACATTGGAAATTGGGTGAGTATAACTCCTGGCTTTATCAATTATCCGATCAATTTTCTTAATGTCGCAAATAATGGCATTTCCACACCATGTTGTCATACAAAAAATAATAACGGTCTCCAAAAGGGATCTATAAAAAAAGGGTGCATACCGTTTTGTCTATGTCAAATTCTGAAAGTTTCCGAATAAAATACATTCTTCTGTTCAATTTAGAGATAACAGTATCGGTTTGTAAATGTCACTGCAATTTATTGTTAATTAAAATACCCAAATATTTGTAAACCGAAACTTGCTAAAACAGCTTGATTTTTAATTTTGAGCGGAGTGATGAAGGGCAGTGTCGTCAGCAAATTTCAAAATTGGGACCAAGTCACTTGTACAGTCATTTGTGTAAACCGTAAAGAGGCGAGGAGAGAGAGAACACAACCTTGAAGGGCTCCTGTATTAGTAATTATTTTATTAGATTTGTTTCCATTAATTTCTACAAATTGTGCTCTCTCTAAAAGAAAGTCTAGAATCCAGGAAATCAAATGGGGATTTATATTCAAATATTTCAGTTTTTCAACAAGTAAATGGGGACGAATCGTGTTGAATGCTGAAGAAAAATCAATAAGAAGAATTCTGCAATATACTTTTGGTTTATCTAAAGGACTGTAAATATTATTCAACAAAAGTTAATGGCATCATCAACACTTCTGTTTGGTTGATATGCAAATTAAGAGGGTCATTATACCCTTAGATATTAATTAAGTTATTTTTCACTTAAATATTTAATAATACTCCAATGAAAGAAAATATGGAACAAATGTAAATATAATGCATT
>NC_088361.1:82678638-82681138 GCF_034508935.2 Berghia stephanieae | reverse complement strand
CCTCTTCCCATCCTTCTACACCTCCCCCTCCCTCATCTTATTCTTTTTCTTGTTGTAGTTGTTGTTGTTGTTGTTGTTGTTGTTGTTCTTCTTCTTCTTCTTCTTCTTCTTCTTCTTCTTCTTCTTCTTCTTCTTCTTCCTCTTTTTCTTTTTCCTTATTTTTATTCTTCTTTTACATTCTTCCCCATCTCTTCCTTTTCCCATCCTTCTCCTCCTCCCCCTCCCTCATTCTTATTCTTTTTCTTCTTCTTCTTCTTCATCTTCTTCTTCTTCTTTTTCTTCTTCTTCTTCTTCTTCTTCTTCTTCTTCTTCTTCTTCTTCTTCTTCTTCTTCTTCTTCTTCTTCTTCTTCTTCTTCTTCTTCTCTTCTTCTTCTTCTTCTTCTTCTTCTTCTTCTTCTTCTTCTTCTTCTTCTTCTTTCTTCTTCTTTTCTTCTTCTTCTTTCTTCTTTCTTCTTCTTCTCTTTCTTCTTCTTCTTCTTTTTTCTTCTTTCTTCCCTCTTCTTCTCTTTCTTTCTTCTTCTTCTTATCTCTCTTTTTCTTTTTTCTCTTCTTCTTCTTTCTCTTCTTCTTTCTTCTTTCTTCTTCTTCTTCTTCTTCTCTTCTTTCTCTCTTCTTCTTTTCTTTCTCTTCTCTTTTCTTTCTTTCCTTCTTCTTCTTCTTTTTTCTTCTTTCTCTTTCCTCTTTCTTCTTCTTCTTCTTCCTTCTCCTTCTTTTTCTTCTTTTCTTCCTTTTTCTTTCTTTTCTTTTTTTCTTCTTCTTCTTTTCTTCTCTTCTTTTCTTTTCTTCTTCTCTTTCTTCTTTTCTTCTTTTCTTCTTTTTCTTCTCTTCTTTTTTCTTTTTCTTTTCTTCTTTCTTCTTCTTCTTCTTCTTTTTTCTTCTTCTTCTCTTTTCTTCTTCTTCTTTCTTCTTCTTTCTCTTCTTCTTTTCTTCTTTTTTTTCTTCTTCTTCTTCTCTTCCTTTTCTTTTCTTCTCTTCTCTCTTCTTCTCTTTCTTCTTCTCTCTTCTCTTCTTTCTTCTTCTTTTCTTCTTTCTTTTCTTCTTTTCTTTCTTCTTCTTCTTACTTCTTCTCTTCTTCTCTTCTTTTCTTCTCTCTTTCTTCTTTACTTCTTTCTCTCTCTTTCTTTCTTTTCTTCTTCTTTTTTCTTTCTTCTTCTTCTTCTCTCTTCTTTTTCTTCTTCTTCTTCTCTTCTTCTTCTCTTCTTCCTTTCTTTCCTTCCTTCTTTCTTCTTCCTTCTCTTTCTTTCTTCTTTTCTTTCTTCTCTTCTTTCTTCTTTCTCTTCTCTTCTTTCTTCTTTTTCTTCTTTTCTTTTTTCTTTTTTTTTCTTCCTCCTTTTCTTTCTTCTTTTCTTCTTTCTTTTTTTCTTTCTTTTCTTTCTTTTCTTTTCTTCTTTTTCTTTTCTTCATTCTCTTCTCTTTTCTCTTCTTTTTTTTTTCTTCTTTTCTTCTTCTCTTCTTTCTCTTTTCTTTCTTCTCTTTCTTCTTTTCTTTTTCTTTTTTTTTTTTCTTCTTTTCTCTTTTTTTTCTTCTTCTTCTTCTTCTCTTTCTCTCTTCCTCTTCTTTCTTCTTTCTCTTCTTTTCTTTTTTCTTTTTCTTCTTTTCTTCTCTTCTTCTTCTCTTTCTTCTCTTTTTCTTTCTCTTCTTCTTTCTTTTTCTTTTTTCTCTTCTTCTTTTCTTTTCTTTCTTTCTTTCTTCTTTCTTCTTTTTTTTTGCTTTCTTCTTTTTTCTTTCTTCTTTCTTCTTCTTTTCCTTTTTCTTTCTTTCTTTCTTTCTTTCTTTCTCCTTTCTTCTTCTTCTTCTTCTCTCTTTTCTTCTTCTTCTTCTCTTCTTTTCTTTTTTTCTTTTTCTCTTTCTTCTTTTCTTTTTCTTCTTCTTCTCTTTTTTCTTTTCTTTCCTTTTTTTTTTCTTCCTCTTTCTTCCATCTTTCTCTCTTCTTTTTTTTTTCTTCTTTTCTTTTTTTTCTTCTTTTTTCTTCTTCTTTCTTCTCTTCTCTTCGCTTCTTCTTCTTTCTTCTTTCTTCTTCTTTTTCTTTCTTTCTTCTTCTTTTCTTCTTCTTTCTTTCTCTTCTTTCTTTTCTTCTCTTCTTTTTTTTTTCTTTTCTTCTTTTTTCTTCTTCTTTCTTCTTCTTCTCTTTCTTCTTTTCTTCTTCTTCTTCTTCTTTTCTTTCCTTTCTTCTTTCTTCTCTTTTCTTTCTTCTTTTCTTTTTTCTTTCTTCTTCTTTTTTCTCTTCTTTTCTTTTCCTCTTTCTTCTTTCTTCTTCTTTTTCTTCTTTTTTTTCTTTTTTTTTTCTTTCTTCTTTTTCTTTTCTTTCTTTTTCTTCTTTCTTTTTTCTTCTTTCTTTTTCTTCTTTCTTCTTTTTCTTCTTCTTCTCTTCTTCTTCTTCTTCTTCTTCTTTCTTTTTCTACTTCTTTTTCTTCTTCTTTCTTTTTCTTCTTTCTTTCTTTTCTTCTTTCTTCTCTCTTTTTCTTTCTTTTTCTTTCTTCTTTCTTTTCTTTTCCTCTT
>NC_088361.1:82676197-82678538 GCF_034508935.2 Berghia stephanieae | reverse complement strand
ACAAGAAATACTTTTTTTTAATTTTTAATTCACTAAAGGACGGCATGAAGATACAGGATTGCATCGTGTATTCTTCAAAAGATTGTATTCGTAATGGAGATCCAATCTTGAGGTAGGTATTCCATTTAGTTCTCTCTCTCTCTTTCTCTCTCTATTTCTCTCTCTCTCTCTCTCTCTCTCTCTCTCTCTCTCTCTCTCTCTCTCTCTCTCTCTCTCTCTCTCTCCCCTTTCTCTCTTTCTCTCTCTCTCAAACCTTCTGTATCTCTCTGTATCTCTCTATCTCTTTTTCTGTCTGTCTCTCTGTTGGCTTAGTTAACTGGTGAAGGCGTTGTATGGATAGGACGTTTTGATAATTCGATAATTATTCTTGCTAAACATCAACTAATTAAATAGATAAGGAATGATAAATGTAAAAGATTTAAATATGAGGACACAAACAGCTGTAAACTGTAAAATATTGGTGATCAATAATTAAATAGTGAAAAAAACAAAAGTCCCGTGATATGAAACATTGAATCCATTGTTTGGAAACCACTGACAAGAGTGCTTCAACGTCAAGTTCAAAGAAAAGTGGCCGAGCGGTTAAGGCATTGCACTGTGACCCGCTTCAGGCACTTTCGATTTTTTCCCTTGAGCAAGATTATTAACCCCCAATTAGGTCACATGGACAACATGGGTGATTCCTGTTGACATCAGACATCCTGTTTGATGGATTATCTATATTCCTTCGTGGAATGCCTAGGCGACGGTATCTTATGATGTCGTGGTGGAAGGGCATTATTTATATATATAATATATATACGGGGATTGTAGAATGGACAAATCTAATTTATGACTCCCATCTCAACATTTTCTGATCCATTGTTTGGAATCCACAAACAAAGAGTTTTACAAACTGAAATCATAGATTCCAGTATTCCACCTTAGATTGCCTTCAGTATTAACCAACATTAGGTATTTACAGAAGTGACAATTTTTCTCCTGATATTTCATTTTCAAGAGTTTGTTTGTTTTTTTTTAAATTGGCAAGGTCAAAAATTTATTAGTTCCTATTATCATTAGGTGCAAGACTGCATATCTTTCAAAACATAAGTTCTTTGCTCATTTATCTGTTTACAAATTCAAAACATAAACAGGAAATACATCTTTTTTTATTTTTAATTCACTAAAGGACGGCATGAAGATACAGGATTGCATCGTGTATTCTTCAAAAGATTGTATTTGTAATGGAGATCCAATCTTGAGGTAGGTATTCCATTTAATTCTCTCTCTATTTCTCTCTCTCTCTCTCTCTCTCTCTCTCTCTCTCTCTCTCTCTCTCTCTCTCTCTCTCTCTCTCTCTCTCTTTTTCTCTCTCTCTCAAACCTTCTGTATCTCTCTGTCTCTCTCTATCTCTTTTTCTGTCTGTCTCTCTGTTGGCTTAGTTAACTGGTGAAGGCGTTGTATGGAAAGGACGTTTTGATAATTCAATTATTATTCTTGCTAAACATCAATTAATTAAATAGATAAAGAATGATAAATGTAAAAGATTTAAATATGAGGACACAAACAGCTGTAAACTGTAAAATAAGGGGATCAATAATTAAATAGTGAAAAAAACAAAAGTCCCGTGATATGAAACTCATTGAATCCATTGTTTGGAAACCACTGACAAGAGTGCTTCAACTTCAAGTTCAAAGAAAATGCATAGACTAAAATATATTTCAACTGCTCAAGGTATTGAATATCAATCAAAACTCAAAGGTTACAGCAATAATGATTACTAATTTTGAGTTTAATACAAGTTGTGTGCAGGGCTTCTGACTGACAAGTTTCTAAAGATAGAGCGCAGCCAGTATTCGAACTCGGGACCTTTGGGTAAAAACAAAAACTGTACCACTGAGCGACACTGACAAACTGAAACAGTGATAAAATATTTTCTCGTCATTTAGCTAACAACTACAAAGTAAAATTGCTTATAGTTATAGTAGTAGAATTCTTTTTTTACTAATGTTTTATAATGAAATAATCAGGAGTTTGGTTTGATGTTGATAAAAGTATAAACTGCACGATTAATAGCCTTGTGCTATGTCTTCATTTAGAAGTTAGCTTTTGAGGTTCAACTGTCGAACAGAACTTGTCACATTGTTTTAGTAGTGAACCAGTTGAGCTATCGGGATGAATGTAAAGATGATCTGAACATTAGTCATGAGACTGCATTTCTTTCAAAACATAACTTCTTCGATCACAACTTAAACAAGAATAATGTTTTTTATTATTTTCTCAAGGATGGACAGGATTGGATTGTGTATTCTTCATATGACTGGAGCCTTCTCCTCGAGGTAGGAATTTCTGTTGGTCT
>NC_088361.1:82656197-82671197 GCF_034508935.2 Berghia stephanieae | reverse complement strand
ATGTGGGCGGTAGGGGCGGTGGCCAGCAGGGATGATGAGGTCATGGAGGATGATTGTGGTATTCAGCGGAGTAATGGGATGGGTTATATTGGAGGGCCCCGGGATTGTAATGGCAGTGATCAAGATGTTGGAGGAGTTGTCGGTGGCGAGGTGATGATGGGGATGTAGATGGTGGAGCAACAATAGTGACATTGTTGGTGAAGGTGGCATTGTTGGGTGACGGGATGATGGAAATCATGATGGGAGGGTTGTGGTGGTGAAGGGATGATGATGGGAAGTGATGATGATGGCAATGGTTGTGAAGGGAGGTAATGGTGGAGGACGTGATGATGGTGGTATTGGTGGGTTGTAGTGATTGTGATGTAGAGATTGTGTTCGTCGAGGAAGGTGGTGGTGGGTGGAAGTTGTGGGGAGGATGAGGATGCTGGAGGTAGATTCAGTGATAAAGTGAAGGTGGTGGTGTGGTTCTGGACTTGGGTTTGAGTTGATTCCAACTGGTTAGGGCCGGGTGAGTTACATTCGTGTTCTTTGTTGACAAGATGATTGTGGTTGGCATTCGCATGGATTTGAAATACAGATAAGTGTGCTTCTACCGGTGGGGGTGTATTTGTTTGTGTTTCATGTCCATACCCAAGTGCAGTAGGCGGACTGGAGGCCTACAGGAAGCCCGAATGTGTTTGGGCAGAATGTTGATTTACAATTGTCTTGAAGACGGGGATAGGGATGTGATTTGTTTGACTCTTTCTGGATGGGTCACCTTGACCCTGGGTTTGGAACTGTGCCATTTACTGGATCTTTATTGTTGAACCTGCTTCTATCATTTTCGCCAAGCCATGGCTTTCACCTATTACCACTAACCTCACATCATGGTCTCTTCTATCACAACCCCTATGACTCTACCATTACTTCCCATCATCCCTTCCAAAGCTATCACCTCCCAACACAACCATTACCATCAGAATCGCCTCCCATCATCATCATCTTCACCACCATAGCCCTGCCGGAGTGATTTCCATCATCACGTCACCTGCCTTGCCATTTTCACCATCATTGTCACTGCTGCTGCTTCCATCTTCTACATCCCTGCCATCACTTTTATATCAACAATACTTTCTTCATCTTGAGCTCTGCTGGTGCAATCTCTGCCGATCTGACCCTGAAAATTACTCTTAGAACGCCATGATCATTTAAAGTGGCTTTATCGTCCCTGCCACCTTGCAAGGCAAGCAAGTCAAGCAAGTCAAGCCATCAATGGTGACTCTTATCACCATTGCCACTTTCACCATCAATGGTGACTCTCATCACCATTGCCTCTTTCACTATCAATGGTGACTCTTATCACCATTGCCTCTTTCACCAGCAATGGTGACTCTTATCACCATTGCCTCTTTCACCATCAATGGTGACTCTTATCACCATTGCCTCTTTCACCATCAATGGTGACTCTTATCACCATTGACTCTTTCACCATCAATGGTGACTCTTATCACCATTGCCTCTTTCACCATCAATGGTGACTCTTATCACCATTGCTCCTTTCATCGCGCCCTTCCAATTTTTGTCAAGCCTATATTATACACTCAAGCACTTAAAGAATTTCATCAAAATTAAAAGAAATTTTTTTCCTGTCTCAGAATTTTCAATGGCCATTTTAATGTTAATGACTCATGTACTGTATAAAATAGCTTTCATTTTGTATAAAGTTTTGATAAATGTACTTTCATTTCATCCAATATTCAGTTTACCTTATTTTAATCTCTTATTCATGTATCATTCATTGCCTATAAGTTTTATTGTCTAATATTTTAAAGTCATATCAATATCTGGTTTTATTGGAATGTAATTTCAAACTCATTTAATACTTTAACATCATTTATGAAAATATAACAGTAGCTTTTTAAAAACAGAATAATTCATTTATTTCATATTGATTAGCTTGAGTATATTTTTTCTGTACATGTAAATGCTTACTACTTAAAGAACTGATTTGTTTCTAGAAACCTCTCTGTTTAAACATTACACAGATCGCTTAACATATCATTCTATAGATATATTCTAATACCCTTTTAATTGCGCGATGCCTATACACTTTTGATTTATTAGCAATGATACAAAAGTAATAATAGTTTTTCTTTAAAAAAAAGGTAAGAGTGATGCACTTATTACAAAATATTAATAGTACCTTAAGTTTTATAAAACATGGTTTTAATTTATTTCATATTCATCGTTATTCAAATTATAAATTTCTCAGTCAGCCTTAGTAATTTGATAATTTTATATTTTAGTATTTAGTTAGAATGCACAGGTTGAGAAAATATGTTACATTTTGTTTTAAAATAACAGGTTCAAGAATGCTTTTGTTATCATTATATACAGAAACTGAAATTCAGGTATTTCGTATTTTTTGTTGGCATTTCCTTACATTAATAGAAAATTCACTTTTTTTGAAAATGTTTATTCTATTTCTTTTATAAAATTAGTGTCAATTTAATGTTTTATGTTTGAATATGTTTTACAATTATCTTGTGGTTGGATAGGCTTTGTCATACATATAGTGAAATCGTCTCATCAACGTTGCGCTTTAATAATAATGCATCTACCATTCATTTCTCCTATCATTATACAGTTTGATATCTTATTCACACAAAATTACATCACAATATCATCATGTTCTTGTACATGTTTTATTATCTCGTGCTGTATAATCATATCATATATGTTGAGTTTCAATGGAATGTAATTTTGAATTTGTTTTATACTTTATGGCAGTTGTGCAAATATGACATAAGCGATTCACAAAAGGAATAGATACTTCATTTATTTAATATTGAAATATTTTTGTATAATGTTAATACTTAATGCTTAGAGAAGAAATTATTGTTAATATAAAAATTATATTCTTTTATCTGAGAAAGAAATTACAAGCTCAACAATTTTACACAAATCCGTTATTTACATTATCATTGTAAAAATATATTCTCATATATAGATTTGATCTTCTAATATTTTTTTTGATCCATCAATTTTCAAACGATAAATTTCTCAGCCAGCCATTATTACTAAATAAACATCAGAGAGAGAGAGAGAGAGAGAGAGAGAGAGAGAGAGAGAGAGAGAGAGAGAGAGAGAGAGAGAGAGAGAGAGAGAGAGAGAATGTATATTCACACTTTTCACGCCAAAACAATATTAGCTATATGACAAGTGGGATCTAGAATTTAGCTTGAATAAGTTAAGGATTAGAAACAAAAAGATCCATTGTTTTCGAATATATGATGTCATGGCCAAGTAGTCATTATATAAATAAGCAAGTATTTTGTTCTTTTTATTTGAATTCAACATGTAGTTTACCTTCCTTTTTTCTTCAAATAATGAACATCTCAGTCGCCCAATCATTAATTGGTAAAATAGAGTAGTTTAGAAGTAACATATATTGCCAGTTGGACTGTGCGTTTATTTGCTCCTTGCCAAGGAAGAAATATATCATTTCTGTAAGGAAATGGGCCAAAAGTATTTTTATCTTTTTTACTTGTTTAAATATATAATACGATGTTGAATTAAGCAAAGTCATATATGGAATTTAAACAAAATGAAATTCATTGTAATTGGATATGGCATTTTATTTGGCATCTTTTAAAGAAATCACCAACATGTTCTAATGATTTGTAATAACCATTAAATGTTTATTGCTCGCATAAATTATAAGATGCTACCACTTTCTAACATAGATTTTTAAATCGTGATATTTAATGACATTGTATATAGTTTTGATGAGTGTTTATAATAATGTATTTATGACATACATATGTAATCTCATTGTATATAGAAAATCCACATATACTTGTGGGGCTGTATTTTATATTGTCTTTTTACAATTGATCCAATTTTATTTCCATACTGTCTGGTGACCTGCCACTCAAAACTTTCATACTTCTCAATTATATCGGCTCAGACCACTCAGAGAAAATGTTTAATTTTTGAATCACATTCTTAGCTTGTTAAATTTGATATTGTCACACAATTTAGTGTGACTAATTCTAAAGTTAAGATATTTTTATGGCTGAAGTGGTGAGAGTGAAAACGCGTGTTGTAAAAATAATTAATGCAGTTGTGAAATGATAAACAATTCTGCTAAAAGGAATACAGTTTTGTCCTTTCCAACGTTTTGAAATTATGATGTATTATAGAAGAAACCATATTTTTTTGTGGTTTGATTAATTGGAGATCATCATCATCATCATCATATCGTGTCGCGCCAGTGGTGGATCCATTGGATGGCTTCAGGGTGCAGCCTCTCAGGTCCATATCACTGATATGTGGTCCAAGTTCGCACTCGTGAAGGATGTGGTCCATGTTTTGAGCCGTGTGTCCACATTGACATCGGCAATCTGATGAAAGTCCCCAATTTTGTAAGGTTGTTTTGGTCTTCCCCACTTTAGACCTTGCCCGGTTCAGTGTCAACCAATCTTTCCTGGGGAGATTTACTCCGCTTGGCAGTTCTTCTTTGGGTTCCTGAATGGCATCATTTGGGCAGCAGTCCCATTCTTTCCATGAATGTACTCTGCATGGTCTGGGTGGATGCCTTCAGTTGTCAGGAAGCTTGTTGTAAAAATAATTAATGCAGTTGTGAAATGATAAACACTTCTGCTAAAAGGAATACAGTTTTGTCCTTTCCAACGTTTTGAAATTATGTTGTATTATAGAAGAAACCATATTTTTTGTGGTTTTCATTAATTGGAGATGACACATTTTCATGTGACTGAATCCAAAGTTAGATATCCTTTCTTTAAAAAAATATAGCCTTGTGGAGAACATTGTGCTTATTTGGGTCAATAAAAAAAATTGATACGGCGTACAACTCTACTGAAAGATTTGAAAAATAGAAATGTTTTTTTTTACAGATAGATAAACAGATAACTTGATTTCCTTTTATAGTTTAAAGTCAGTTTGAAAGTTCGTTAAGTCAAACAGATATCATAAAAAAATTTACCGAAGACATTAACATCTCATGGCCACACCTTCAACTCAATCTGTCCAGTAGAGTCCTTACTTCCGTTGTGTTGATTTAGCGGTGATCAGTGTTGTTATGTAGTAGTGTGTTCTCATTGCGTGTATGTTTATATGTATGTATTTGCTAGGAACTGTCAGATTGGCATTTTTCAGCAAATCATGGCACTCATAGTGATATAATTCACTTGATCACATGACGGTATTCAGATTTACAGAAATTTTAAACAAGTTTCACCGATTGACAACATCAACTAATATTACTGCTGATATTACTGTCGTTTTTATGCCATCAATGTGATAATTATTGCCCTGGGAAATATTTAGTTAACGTTTCGGCAAACTGTCAATTGGTTCTGTCTAGCTTCTAGCCCGAACAAACCAAAAGTAGACAGATTTGGGGACTTGATTCACGTCCGCTTCAGATTTTCATTTGACTTCACATAAGTTAAGTAAAGGGGAGACATTCCGAAAGCTCCTACTTCCCCAGTATTCATTCAATTTGCATTTTCACCGTTGATCTTTTGTCAGGCGTTTATTTATTCAATTTGTCATCATATAAAAGCGTTTTAAAAACTCTAGAACAAACCTTGAGAGATTTGTGAAAGTTTAAAATTTCCTAATTTGACCATTGTATTGATTCTCAGCCGACATTTTAATTTGTGAAGTACTGAAGGTAGTGTAAAGCACTCCCAAGTAAAGCGTGGTAAAGACTTGCGACTTATTGATATTGATATCTACTGACTGATAAACTAAAATCATGCCGAATAAAGCATGGCAGCAACGAGAAGCACATCGATTAAGATGTGCATCTAATCGTAATCAAGCTAATCAAGAAAATGATTCTGGCAATATCGAATGAAAATAGTTCTTTCCCCGCGAAATTGCGGCCTTTTTACTAGTTAAGTGAAAAGAGTGAAAGTTCATATCCTGAAATTACAAATGCAGTAGTAACGTAATGTGCATTTCTGCTAAAGATAAAATGAATTTGTCATTTTCAAAATGTTAAACTTTTTTCTCTCCTTTCTTTCACACTTTTCCATACCAGCCAAATCTACCCTAAACTGTTTTGAGGAAAAGGTTCACCAATATGATTTTGATATCCATTCACCTCATTGTGTATGTTATAATGATGATTGCCTAATTTATAACATAGAGATATCACCTTTATCAAATTTCTAAACTTTTTTTTTTAGTGTTGTATAAATTTTATGACCACTTGTCCCCCTCCTCCTCCCCATCTTCCTCCTCCTCCTCCTCCTCCTTCTTCTTCTTCTTCTTCTTCTTCTTCTTCTTCTTCTTCTTCTTCTTCTTCTTCTTCTTCATTTTTATTCTTCTTTTACATTTCCTCCTCCTCTTCCCATCCTTATCCTCCTCCCCCTCCCTCATCTTATTCTTTTTTTCTTCTTTTTCTTACTTGTCTTGTTCTTTTTGTTCTTATCTTTGTTGTTGTTCTTCTTCTTCTTTGTTTTTATTCTTCTTCTTCTTTGTTTTTATTTTACATTCTTTCCCATCTCTTCCTCTTCCCATCCTTCTCCACCTCCCCCTCCCTCATCTTATTCTTTTTCTTGTTGTTGTTGTTATTGTTCTTCTTCTTCTTCTTCTTCTTCTTCTTCTTCTTCTTCTTCTTCTTCTTCTTCTTCTTCTTCTTCTTCTTCTTCTTCTTCTCTCTCTTCTTCCTTCTCCTCTCCTCTCCTCCCTTCTTCTCTTCTTTCTTCTTCTTCTTCTCTCTTCTTCTTCTTCTTCTTCTTCTTCTTCTCTTCTTCTTCTTCTTCTTCTTCTTTCTTCTTCTTCTTCTTCTTCTTCTTTCTTTCCTTCTCTTCTTCTCTCTTCTTTCTTCTTCTTCTTCTTCTCTTCTTCTTCTTCTTCTTCTCTTCTTCTTCTTCTTCTCTTCTTCTTCTCTTCTCTCTTCTTCTTCTTCTTCTTCTTCTTCTTCTTCTTCTTCTTCTTCTTCTTCTTCTTCTCTTCCTTCTTCTTCTTTCTTCTTTCTTCTTCTTCTTCTCTTCTTCTTCTTCTTCTCCTTCTCTTCTCTTCTTATTATCTTCTTCTTCTTTCTTCCTCTTTCTCCTCATCTTCACTCCTCCATCCTCTCTACCTGCTCTTCCTATATAATTTCTTCTTCTTCTTTCTTTTCTTCTTTCTCTAATAGCATGTTTAAGTAGTAGTAATATACATCAGTGATTGGATTATTTATTGCCAAGACAGAAATATAAGCATGCAAAGTAGTGCCAAAATTTAGACATTAACATTTGATGTTGCAAATATTGCTCTAGTCATATATTGTATTTTTGAAAATTAAAATTATACTGCAGTAAGATGTGGCATTATGTTAGGCATCTTTTTAAGAAATCACCACTCTCAATATTTCGAACATTTCTTTTTCTGTCTTTTGTTATATTTTTTGGCACCATCTAAATGGTTATTACACATAGAAATTATAGAATAACTGCCTCACTCTTACATAAAATTTTAATTCGTGATATGTAAATATGTGTTTATAGACGTCTAATTGTGTTTGTGACAAATATGTTATCTCATTGATTTTTTTAGAGCTTAACTCCCGCAAACAAAAGAAAGATCTTTCTTTCGCCATAATTTTGTATCACTTGTTAATAAATCCAATTATCAGATTATTACATAAATCAGTTTAAATCAAATTCAACATCACTATCAGATTATTACCTAAATCAGTTTAAATCGAATTCAACATCACTTCCTGAAGTAAAAGAACTCAATTTTAATTTATTCCCTAATTTGAAGCGTGAATCGCCTTTGGAATCCAAATTAATTCCCATTTCTGCAGGTTTTTCTGTATGTTGATGAGAGTAGTTTGCTTGCTATATTACAATGTACTTTTTGCCAATTTGAATATGACTTAGCTACCCACTTATGGCTTGATAAATATAGGTATGGCTTTTTTAAATAATAGCAAAATGAGGATTCTTATCCGGATCTTTATTGAATCTGTTGCAAGCGCCGTAAAACCCTTAAAATCAAAAAACAATTATTGAATCTTTGTCAACTTTTTAATTTGCCTTCGTTTATTGTTGCCATTTTTCATACTATTGATGTACATGAGTATGGATGCTGTATTAAAATTGAGAACTCAACATTGTATTCTTAGATTTGAATTTAAAGATTCACGTGTTCAATTTTTCATTCTTGAATTCTTTAGGATGGGGAAAGGGGGGGGAGGAGGAGAATTGTGCTTCTCCAGCTGACTGTTGTGTTCCACGTCCGTTCTCATCTTTCCTATTTCTTTATTTTTCCCCGGATGGGGTCTTCTGACCTCCCATGGTGGAAAGAGAGGTCACTCACTGTGTCTTTTATCTCTTATCTCTTTCCCTTTCCATGTTGCTCTCTCATGGTGAACAGGTCATTTGCTGTGTCTTCTATCCCCCTATACATATGTTTTATGAGTTGCTTTCTGTCTTTGCCTTTGTCTTGGATTGGGTTCACTTGGTTCTGACCTGATCCTTTCCGGAATCCTTGGTTGAGAGGGAACTAGTCAAAAGTATGCAAGGATTTTCATTGTAAATCCTCTCTCTTTTATGGACTGATCGTTACATTTTTGTGTTGAAAATATCTTTTAAACACTTGAATGTGACTTTTAGGTACATTGATGGTATGCTTTTGGAATTTCTTGGATACTTTAATTTTTTCACTATCCCATTTCTTTCCTTTTTTTTTTAATTACTGGCGCTGATATAACCTAAATGTTTTGCAAGCGCCATGAAACCCTTTTTCTGGATTGAGATTGCTTGGTGTTTTTTTTCCCTGGTTATGTCCGAAATCTTTAGCTGGGAGGGAGACTGTCAAATGTATAGTACCCTTTTAAAGAGATATTTTATTCCATTTTTAATCATCTCACTGTTATTGTTGTGTGGTCCTATCATTATTAGTTTTGGATGGTTGGCTTGGTGGTCTTCAGATTGGAAGGCACAGGGCTCGATTCCTACTCTGAGCGGCGTATAGTTGAATTCTCACCGCACTCAGGTGTACAATGAGTACATGGCTCTTAACAACGTTGTTTTTGTCCGAAATAATTGTATTAATGCCTAACCGGCGTTATATATCGTCCTACTTGTTGCTGTTGGCAAGTGACCCATTATAAATCCATTAGAGTGTGCTTAGTGGATACTGCGCTATTATAGTATAATATAGTGGTCAGAAGTAATTTTATTTTGTCGACCCCAGGAATGTCTTGGTGGATTTCGTTCTATGCCATGCATTAATCTTGTGAGTAGCATTATGTAGCTATGATAGGGACACGATATGATGGTGTATACATCTACTGATAATTTGCATAAGATATCTTTTTTTTTCCTTTAATATTCATTGTGTTAACCAGTAAAACTCTGAAAAAAACCATGAATTCAAAAATTGGGCCAGCGGGTGGTTGGATGGGAGCATCACCCTTGAATCATATACCTATGATGTTCGCATGGGTGTACGATCCGATAGTGATGTCGTTTCTTCTTCTCTTTACTAGCCTATCCTGCTTCTTTGGTTTGTGATTGTATTTTTGACAGGGGATATTTTTTTTTCTGTAAATCCTCTGCCTGTTTGTTCTTGGTTATTTATAATTTAGCTTATGATATCTTTAGGTTATGATTTTGATTTACATTAGTACTATTTTTGTTAGATTGCTTGTTTTTTTGTTTCAGCGGTCTCTCATATAACCTCAATTGTGTTGGAAGAGACCTAAAGCAACAAACAAACAAAAATTGGGCCAGAAAACTGGTCCTTCAAATATCGATCAATTTAAATGATTTCTTTTGGCAAAAACTCTCAAACCTGGGACCTCACATGGGTCCTTTAAATCGATCAATATGTGAAGGAAGAGTTTTCTGGCCAAATTTTTAAAAGCATGTTTTACTAGAGGTAGAAAGTTAATTGGTTAACAAAATACCATAGGAACCATCAGTTCAACGAGCAAAATGTAACTATTACGATCAGAACAATCGTATTCATTTTTAAACATATCAGCTGGTAATCTCTGTGCTCAACTGTTTTACAATAAATGAAGTAACAAAATTCGACTTTTGCCGTTTGATCAAAGGTAAAATCAATAAGGACAATACAATGCTGATTTGTATTTTCAAATTATTCAATTTCAATAAATCAAATAACAACCGTAAATGGTTGGTAAGGAGAGTGTTAAGACATTATATAAAATGTATAGCTAGCTAGCTATATTGAATTTAAGGACAATTAACACAGTCCCATATGTGGTGCAAAAGACTAGACTTTCAAATTGTTTTCTTGCTGTTGTTGTTCTTCTTCTTCTTCTTCTTCTTCTTCTTCTTCTTCTTCTTCTCCTTCTTCTTCTTCTTTTTCTAGAAGTAATATTTATTGCCAGTTGGACTGTGCCTTTATTTGCTCATTGCCAAGGAAGAAATATATCATTTCTGTAAGGAATTGGGCCAAAAGTTGTTTTGTTTTTTTTTTACTTGTTTAAATATATAATCCAATGTTGAATTAAGCAAAGTCAAACATGGAATTCAACCCTATTCCGAACGGCTGGGTGCAATGCACCCGGAGCGACCAAACAAATTTAAATATTTTAGCCCAGAATCAATTTTTTTCCTTAAAATTCAGAATGAGCGTTTCCATAGTGGTTATAAATACATATGCAAATTATATGAATTATTGTCAAAGAACGTAAAATTTTATTCAGGGACAAAATTTTGACCATGGCTGTGA
Source organism: Berghia stephanieae (assembly GCF_034508935.2). Taxonomy (NCBI): domain Eukaryota; kingdom Metazoa; phylum Mollusca; class Gastropoda; order Nudibranchia; family Aeolidiidae; genus Berghia; species Berghia stephanieae. Next base: position 82,660,487 of record NC_088361.1, on the reverse strand, counting down.
GCAATGCACCCGGTAACAAAATAAGAGGAAAAAAACTGGCTGGGTGCAATGCACCCGTATACTTTAACATAGAAAAAATGAGGGATGCATAACAGCATTACAAACAGATTGATGAGATATAGTTCAAATACAATAAGTTATGAAAACGTATTATATTTAAAGTGAAAAATATATTATTTCAAAGGGAAAATATATCAGTTTCACAAGATTTTGAGTAAAAATATAACTTTGACATTAATAACCTGCGATAAGGAAATAACTTTCACTATCACTCTTTAAAGCATTTCACACACAAGACAGACAAATATTCTTTGCAGACGTGTATATAACACTTTGAACACTGTGTTCCTATCTTCCAGTCTTTGTATGAAGGTCAGATACTACATCTTTTTCTGTTTTGTATGTTTTAGGGTGGCAAGTGTTCCTCGTTTTGTTCTTTGATGGTGTGGTCGTGGTTTTCTTTTCTGGTTGACAGAACACCTTCGTCAAACTTTCAACAGTATTGTATATGTTCTGACTATATGTCAGGTTCAGTGTCCTGTTTGCTGCCTTCTGTTTGACTTACTCAAAGACAGGTTCTTCGGTAGTTTGGATCAGGAACTCTTGACGATTTTTGACATTGCTATATCGATCCTTGGACAAAAAATGGTTCCAAATCACCCTGCAAGTAATTCTGGCAACTTCACCAATTGTTATTTTTTAAAATTATTTTTTGCTTGTTTGTTTCCTGTTTGGTTTAGAAGGAATGTGCCTCAGAGCCGCATTTTCATGCTGACTTTTAAATTAATGGTCAGAAATAGAGAACAAGAGAGCACATGCTTGAAAATAGTAGAGGGAATGTGAAATGTGCCTCCTGGTCCATTGTGGCCACCCCCATCTTTTGTTTGATTGTAAGTGTGCACAATCTCTGGTTTGCGACAATCTCATGCAGTCATTGTGCATTGAACTCGGCAGCACTGTGTTCTTGTATCGTTTACCCTAGAAAGAAACCAGTGTGATTCCTCAGCGGAAAAGAAACTTAGATTCCAAAAGTCCCAGTTCCTTCTTTCTTTGGAAGGTGGGAGGGAGCAAGCGTTTCATCGAGCTGTGCCAACAATTGACAATTTTCTATTCAGAAGATCTGTCGCTATTGTTATTTGGTGAACAATTTGTCGCATGATAAATTCCGCCATGTGTCAAGAAAATTGTCAAGTTCTTGACATTGTCGCAGCCACAGAATCACAGAATCATTTGTATCCACCCTTGTGAATGTGGTTCCTTTCATCAATTAATGAAATCTCTCAGGTGATAACTTGTCGTAGTCTCACAAATCCAGATAACATGTATCTTTAATCCTTGTTAGTCAGGCTTTGATGACATGTACTGAATAAATGTACAGGGTCCACGGAACGGGTCTAGCTACTTGTAACAAATATCTGATTAACATTCTTTTATATAGCGCAATATCAACTAAACATGCTGAAAGTGCTTTACGAAGGATCTCTGACCAATAGCAACATGTAACATGTAGAGCTAGACATGACACCTGTTCAGCGACATTACAAATTTCTGCGACAGAGACAATGCTGTTAACGGCCAGGTGCTCATTTTACACCTGGGTACAGTGAGATAACGTGAGTAAAGAGCCTTTTCCAAGGATTCAAGTATGCGCAGAGAGAGGCTCAAACCCAGGACCTTCCAATCTGATAGTGAGAAACATACCAACAAGACCTCAGAACCGCATTTTCATGCTGAGAATTAATGGTCAAAGATAGAGAACAACAAGAGAGCACATGCTTGAAAAAGGAAGAATGAACGTGAAAGTGGATGGTAACTTAGGGGACATAACTCTTATCATAAAGGGGACCACTTTTGATTGATTTAGATATCTGCCAATCAATTAGACACACTTTCTTATAGTTGCCAGTGCCTAAATCTTGTCATTGAATCACCGGGTGCAATGCCCCCAGCCGTTTTTTTCTTATTTAATTGTTACCGGGTGCAATGCACCCAGCCGGTGGGAATCAGGTGTAAAATATGCCGTTCGGAATAGGGTTTAAACAAAATGAAATTCATTGTAATTGGATATGGCATTTTATTTGGCATCTTTTAATGAAATCACCAACATGTTCTAATGATTTGTAATAACCATTAAATGTTTATTGCTCGCATAAATTATAAGATGCTACCACTTTCTAATATAGATTTTTAAATCGTGGTATTAATGACATTGTATATAGTTTTGATGAGTGTTTATAATAATGTATTTATGACATACATATGTAATCTCATTGTATATAGAACATCCACATATACTTGTGGGGCTGTATTTTATATTGTCTTTTTACAATTGATCCAATTTTATTTCCATACTGTCGGGTGACCTGCCACTCAAAACTTTCATAATTCTCAATTATATCGGCTCAGACCACTCAGAGAAAATGTTTAATTTTTGAATCACATTCTTGGTTTGTTAAATTTGATATTATCACACGGTTTAGTGTGACTTATTCTAAAGCTAAGATATTTTTATGGCTGAAGTGGTGAGAGTGAAAAGGCGTGTTGTAAAAATAATTAATGCAGTTGTGAAATGATAAACACTTCTGCTAAAAGGAATACAGTTTTGTCCTTTCAAACGTTTTGAAATTATGATGTATTATAGAAGAAACCATATTTGTGGTTTGATTAATTTGAGATGACACATTTTCATGTGACTGAATCCAAAGTTAGATATTAAGTGAAAAGAGTGAAAGCTCAAATCCTGAAATTACAAATGCAGTAGTAACGTAATGTGCACTTCTGCTAAAGATAAAATGAATTTGTCATTTTCAAAATTTTAAACTTTTTCTCTCCTTTCTTTCACACTTTTCCATACCAGCCAAATTTACCCTAAACTGTTTTGAGGAAAAGGTTCACCAATATGATTTTGATATCCATTCACCTCATTTTGTATGTTATAATGATGATTGCCTAATTTATAACATAGAGATATCACCTTTATCAAATTTCTAAACATTTTTTTTTAGTGTTGTATAGATTTTATGACCACTCGTCCCCCTCCTCCTCCTCCTTCTTCTTCTTCTTCTTCTTCTTCTTCTTCTTCTTCTTCTTCTTCTTCTTCTTCTTCTTCTTCTTCTTCTTCTTCTTCTTCTTCATTTTTATTCTTCTTTTACATTTTCCCCCTCCTCTTCCCATCCCTCTCCTTCTCGCTCTCCCTCATCTTATTCTTTTTTTTCTTCTTTTTCTTCCTTTTCTTGTTCTTTTCGTTCTTGTTGTTCTTGTTGTTGTTGTTCTTCTTCTTGTTCTTCTTCCTTCTTCTTAACTAAATTAAGAAATGAATTTAATGAATACTTGCATTGTAAATATTATTATACAGATGCATTCATCATGAAAGATATTGGTCTGACAATGTTGTATTGTTATCCATATTTGCAATCCAACCAAAATTTTACTGTTGATGTACACGAGTATGAATGCTGTATGAAAATTGAGAACTCAACATTGTGTTCTTAGATTTGAATTTAAAGATTCACGTGTTCAATTTTTCATTATTGAATTCTTTAAGATGGGGAAGGGGGTGGGGGGGGGGGATTGTGCTTCTCCAGCTGACTGTTGTGTTCCACGTCGAATCTCATCTTTCCTGTTTCTTTATTTTTCCCCGGATAGGGTCTTCTGACCTCCCATGGTGGAAAGAGAGGTCACTCACTGTGTCTTTTATCTCTTATCTCTTTCCCTTTCCATATTGCTCTCTCATGGTGACCAGGAGGTTATATATCGTCCTACTTGTTGCTGTTGGCAAGGGACCCATTGTAAAGCCTTTAGAGCGTGCTTAGTGGATACTGCGCTATTATATCATAATAATATAGTGGTCAGAAGTAATTTTATTTTGTCGACCCCAGGAATGTCTTGGTGGATTTCGTTCCATGCCATGCATTAATAAAATGGCATTTTGTGTATAGCAACATGCTATGATGGGGACACGATATATATACATCTACTGATAATTTGCATAAGACATCTTTTTTTTCCTTTTAATATTCATTGTGTTAACCAGTAAAACTCTGAAACAACATGAATTCAAAAATTTGGCCAGATAACTGGTCCTTCAAATATCGATCGATTTAAATGAATTCTTTTGTCAAAATCTCTCAAACCTGGGACCTCATATGGGTCCTTTAAATCGATCAATATGTGAAGGAAGAGTTTTCTGGCCAAATTTTGAATAGCATGTTTTACTAGAGGTAGAAAGTTAATTGGTTAACAAAATACCATAAGAACCATCAGTTCAACGAGAAAAATGTAACGACACAG
>NC_088361.1:82643697-82648697 GCF_034508935.2 Berghia stephanieae | reverse complement strand
TAGAACCTCTTAAGTTCGAAATGAACTAGTGGAAGAAAGTGAGTGACAAATCAGGGAGCAGGTACATGTGTAAGTAAAAGATCTGAAAAAGTGTTTCTTAAACAAAGCAAGAAAGAAATATACCATACGATCTTTATGTTACTGGGTTCGAGCCTTGCTCGGCGCATAGTTGAATCCTTGGAAATGGCTCTTTACTCACATTCTTTCACCGTACTCAGGTGTAAAATGAGTACCTGGCCGTTAAAAGCTTTGTCTCTGTCCCTAGTTTCTTAATTTAATATCAATAGTTTTAAATCTTTGATTCTAGGTATCGAACCAGCTTGGATTTCTCAGCTGTGGAGGAATGGAAGAACCTGATTACTGGTCTCATTATTCATTGCATTATACCCAAAATACCACGGTAATTCTCTAAGACCCCATCTTTCTCTCTCTCTCTCTCTCTCTCTCTCTCTCTCTCTCTCTCTCTCTCTCTCTCTCTCTCTCTCTCTCTCTCGCTCTCTCCCTCTTCCGCTTTCTCTTTCTCTCTATCTAACTATTTATCTATTTATCCATATATCTAACGATCCATCTGTCTGTTTATATACCAATCTACCAGATTATCTATCTATCTAACTACCTATCTACCTATCTATCTATCTATCTATCTATCTATCTATCTATCTTCTATCTATCTATCTATCTATCTATCTATCTATCTATCTATCTATCTATGGATCTGTCTGTCTATACATCAATCTATATATCTATGTGTTTATCTTTCTAACTATATACCTATATAATGTCTGTTTGCATATCTATCTATTTATCTATCCATTTATACATCTATGTTTTTAACCCAACTATTTAAACGCCAGAGAAAAAAAAAAGAATATAATGCTTTAATATTTATTAATTTTTTCTTATTTTTATTCGTTATTAGTCATGTTATGTACCCTTGAGTACGGACATGTGGTCTAGTGATTTGACACTCGCTTTGGGATCGGAAGGTCCTGAGTTCGAGTCTCGCTCGGCCATAGTTTAGCCCTTGGAAAAGGCTTTTGACTCACATTCTTCACCTTACTCGGGTGTTAAATGAGTACCTGGCCGTTAACAGCGTTGTCTCTGTCGAAAATATATTGTAATATCGCCTAACTGGCGTCATGTCTCGTTCTACACGTTAGGTTTTGCTGTTGGTCCAAGGACCCTTTATAAATGTGTTTGAGAACTATTTGTTGATATTGCGCTATATAAAAGCTCAAATTAAGTTATGTAGGATGATCCGAAAATAAAGACAACTTGAAATTTGAAGAACAAAAAATTACTTTAACATCATCATCATCATCATCATCATCATCATCATCATCATCATCATCATCATTGCCTTTTTTCACCCTGGATCAGGGTATAGGCCACAAACAAACAGTTTCCATCATTCTTTATCCTGAGCTTTTTTTAAAACTCATTCCATGTCTAATCACTTCTCACTACCTTAATACTTTCCAACAGGTTGGTACCATGATCGTATATGCTTGGCACCAAGATAATTCAGTACCGTGGTGGATACTTTTCATTAGTGTTGTCAGTGGACTAATGTTGCTTTACATCGTGACAGTCATCTTGTGGAAGGCATTGTCGATCTCTTTCTACTACTTTAAAAACAGCAGTACTGTCTTACTCTGAAAAAATACAAAACACTTATCTAAAAATTTGGCCGGAAAATTCGTCCTTTAAATATCGATCGATTTAAAAGACCCTCATCTTGGCAAAAACTCTCAAACCTGGGACTTTGCCGAAGTCCCAGGTTTGAGAGTTTTGCCAAGATGGGTGTCTTTTAAATCGATCGATATTTGAAGGACGAGTTTCCAGCCAAATTTTTTAACATGTGTTTTTCCAGAAAGACGGCATAATAGCCTAACAACGAATACAAAACTATCTCCGCCTCGAAACGGTATTAAGTCGGATTTTTCAATTTTGGGTTTTTGGTACCCAATCATAGCTTATTTTATGCTTTAAAATTTGATACCAAATTTATACAATTCTGATTATTCATTGCCGAGATATGACCGTTTGAAGTAGGGAGAGTGTGAAAACCAAGTTTTGAGAAAATCGACTTTGAAGTGAGGCACCGTTTTCACGCACAGTCAAATCAATGGGCAAAGATAACTCCTTAGATACGGCATCGAAAATTTGACGAGAATAGTGAAATTTAGCATGAGCTTAGATTATACATTTAATAATGAACATACAAATTTTTGAAACAATCCAATTATCACTTTTGTAGTTATTCATTATTATGCAAGATATTCTTAAAACAAATAAAACACTGGAAAAAAAAATGCCGACAATTGTTCACTTTTTCAAGAATTTTTTTATATTTAAATAAAGAATCAATGAAATAAGAATTATTAATGTGAAATTTTTGTCTTATTCAATAGAGAAAATAAGATTTCAAATACCCAAAGTTAAAGACGGGCTTATAATTTGAAAGTACAGTTTTGAAACTACGTGAAGCCGGGTGGGCAGGGAAAGAATTATCAAGAAGAGGATTAGAGAGGAAGAGATAGAATGAGAGAGTAAAATACACACACACACACACACACGCACGCACACACACACACAAACACACACATGTGAGAGAAAGAGAGAGAGAGCGAGAGAGAGAGAGAGAGAGAGAGAGAGAGAGAAAGAGAGAGATATAAAAAGAGAGAGATATAAAAAAAGAGAGAGAGAGAGAGATAGAGAGAGAAAAAGAGGAGCGAGAGGGGGAGGGGAGAGAGACTGCTTGTGCATTAAGAGGACGCGAGGGAAATATAATAAAGATTGAAACCTGTATAAGTGTATGTGTATTTGTGTGTGTGTGTGTGTGTGTGTGTGTGTGTTTGTATGTGTGAAAGAAACAAAAGGGAGACGGAGAGAGTGAGGTAGACATGATGGAGGCGGAGCAAAGAATTGTAGGGATAGTTTAAAGAAAGCATTTTGTTACAAAGTAAGTCATAGTCAATCAACTGGAAACATATTGACCAATGAGATTGCAATTAAAGAAATGGGCTGGTCAAATCAATCATTGCATTGTTTCCATTTTGAGTCAGATGACAGCTTGAGGAGGAGGGGTGGGGCTTATTGTGTAGTGACTTACATGAAAACATGTTACTGAATCTCTCAAGTTTTCCTTAGCGTTCCACCACATTGTTCATTGTCTAAAAAGACACCCCCCCCCCCCCCCCCCCCCCCCCCTCTTTCTTTCAGTATACAAAGAGAGCACGACAAAACGAACATCTCTCTCTCTCTCTCTCTCTCTCTCTCTCTCTCTCTCTCTCTCTCTCTCTCTCTCTCTCTTTCTCTTTTTTTTTCTTTCTCTGTTTGTCTCTCTCCCCTCTTCGTCTATCTATCTATCTATCTATCTATCTATCTATCTATCTATCTACCTATCTATTTATCCATTAATAGGTTTGTCTTTCTGTCTGTTTATCTATCCATTTCATTTTTTAGTTACACGTATATCCACCGGGAGTTCATTAATTGTTGAAGGCTCTATTTATTATTCTGCTTTTGTACTTAAAATTAAATGTTTATCCTACAACAATCTCTGTAACTGTAAGTGTAAGTGTACTGTTGTCCTATTAAGTCTTAGAATGTCCTATAATTTCATGAATAAAAAAAAAGAGGGACAAAAGAGGACCCTCACCTCGATCACCAATGCAGCTAGACAAAGAAGTAAAAGCACGTGGTGTGTATCAAAATGCACAAACACACACATATTATGTAACACACGCATGCTGACGTCATGAAGCATCGCCCGAGCATTATGGCCTACAGCCACAGCGCATGTGATGAGAGTTGACCAATCAGAATCATTCATTTGTAAGGTTGTCAGGGAAAAACCTAGACTTGTTTACAGTTTTTAAAGTTCATTATTGGTTGAACCATGACTTTGTGGAAACAGTCATGCTTTCTCTGAGATAGATAAAGACACGCCCTTTGCTGTGATATCTTACACGGTATTGGTGGAGAAAAAGACTCGGTATTACTAAGCCTTGGAAAGGGTGGCTCTCTGAGAGAAAGTCAACTCTCGTTTTGAATGTGTCACTGATAGTTGCATTTTTAAACTTGAAATTTATATAACTTATCGTCAATATTTATGTTGAATTATTATGTTTTCATGTAGAAAAATTATTGTAGTTTCTGAAACAACCAAAAACTGAAATTTGATAATTTTGACCATTTCCACTTTAAAACCGGTTTTCTTCGTTTTCCAAATCCCGACTTAATACCGCTTCGAGGCGGAGGGTCACATTTTAAGTGAGTTCTGTTTCCCAGGCGTTTTTTTTTTTAAATAACCATTTAATTTCCTAATTCTTATCATTTAAACTTGAAAGGCAATTTTCTATTATCCTTCATTCCGATTTTAAAAAAATAATACCAGCTTGACACGATATGTCACATTTTGCCTTATTATTTATTTTTTCTTTTAAAAAATGGGCTTTCCTGGAGTCCTACATACATTTATTACTAATATCAAATTGAGATACTAGGGAGCAGGCACTGGTGCAAGATAAAGATATGAACAAGTGTGTATGAAACGATACCAGACAATAAAAGAAAGAAAAATACACGAAAAAAAAACCATCCCCCAAAAAATCAGTCTTCCTTGACTGAGCTTCAATCCCGTGACAACGATGACTCATTTTTTAATATGTTTTTATTTCCTTGCATTTTTCTTTTTGTTGTATCTGGCACCGTTTTATACACACTTGTTCAGATCTTTATGCCGCTATGTGGTCTAGTGGTATGACACTCACTTTCGGATCGGATGGTCCTGGGTTCGAGCCTCGTTCGGCGCATAGTTGAGTCCTCACCGTACTCAGGTGTAAAATGGGTACCTCGCCGTTAAGAGCTTTGTCTCTGTACGAAAATAAAAAATGTAATATCGCCCAACAGGCGTCATGTCACGTCCTACATGTTAATCGTTGCTGATGGTCAAGGACTTCTTGTAAAACGCTTTGAGCACGTTTAGTGGATAC
>NC_088361.1:82629761-82636099 GCF_034508935.2 Berghia stephanieae | reverse complement strand
TTGTCAAATTATACTCCCGAATAGCAAAAGTATCCATAATGTGCCAAGAATTTCTACAATGGTATTATGTCAATAATGTTGAAAGCCTTCTCGTAATCCAGAAGTTGACAATAAGAGGAGAGTTCCATTCTATAGACTGTTACACTATGACTCGCAGAGAAGCAATCTGGTCGGTGGTTGAACGATTTTTCCGAAAACCTGCCTGTTCACCCAACAGTTTAGCATCTGTAGCATTCTTAATTCTCCCTAGAAAACCTTTACTGGGATAGAGAAAGAAGTTATTCCTCGATAATTATTATAATTACTGAGATCTCCTTTCTTTGGAAGCTTAACAAAATTTCCTTCCTTCCAATCTTTGCTTTGTGAAAGAGTAAAAATTTAAAAAAAATGGAAATGAGCATTTCAAAATACAGGAGGTGAAGTTTTTTTGGGTTGTTTAAATGAATTAATTGAGCAGTATCATAATAAAAAGGATGTGAGCAGTTTTTTAAAAACATTTTAAAAAGAAATTTGAGTAAGAACTGATAAGTTCCAATAAAGAGGAACCTTAGAAACTCAAAAAAGCAGTGAATGAAGTTTAAAAAGGATGGAGCTATTAACTTTTAATTTCCTGAAAAAAAAAAAGAATTGCGGTGTTCAAATAATAAAGAATCTTAAAAGCTATTTTAAAAAATGAAATGGAAAGTTATTTTTAAAGGAACAGAGAGTTTGTTAAAAATGAAGGCACCGAAGAAATTCAAAGAGAGAAGGAACTGAGAAATTCAAAAAATACAGAAACTGAGAGGTTAAAAAAAGAAGAATTTGAAAGCTCATAAAAGCAGTAAAAAGTTTATAAAAGAAGAAACTGATAAGTTCACCCAAAAAAAGACAAGAATTGAAGTTTTCAAATGGATAATGTGTTGAGAAGGAGCAAAATAGATAAAGGAACTGATAAGTTCCGTTTAAAAAGAAAGATGTAAGGAGCTAAATAGAGATGGAACAACAGGAGTTGTTCAAAAATTATATTAAAGGAACGGAGAAGTTTAAAAAAAAAGAAGTTACTGAGAAATCAGCTTCTTAGCTCTTGTTGCCTTTTAGACTATAAAAGTTTTAACATAGCATTGTAGTAGTTTACTTACTTCAAGCTTCTATTGCCCCGTGTGGTATCCGGGGTCCCTCAACTGAGAGGGTAGTAGAATTGACCCACCGTTAGCTCATGCGTGTCGTAAGAGGCGACTAAACGAGCCAATTAGGTTTTGTGGCATCCAACAAAAAACCACTATTTTCGTTGAGCATTTCAACGTTCCTTCTCTTTGTGAAAGAGTTAAAAAAGGATGAAAAAAGGGAGCTGAGCAGGGTGTTGATGATGTTAGCAATGGATGTGATGTGTGCAGTAATGCCTACCATTATTGGGCCCGTAATGGTAGGGATTGTAATGGCAGAGTTCTCGGCAATGAAGGTGTTGCTGGTGGCAAGGGATGATTTGGATGTCGATGGTGGATCGACGGCAGAAGCAGTGGTGGAGTGGATGACAACAGTTGGTGGCGTGATGATGTTTATCATGATGGTAGGGTTGTTGTGGCGAGGATGGGATGCTGGGAAACGATTATGGTGAGGATGTTATGATGTTAACAATGGATGTGGTATATGATGCAGTAGTGGTACGGACCATTGTGGTAGGGATTGGAATGGCAGAGTTCTTGACGATGAAGGTGTTGTTGGTGGCGAGGTGATGATAGAGATGTCGATGGTGGATCGACGGTAGTAGCAGTGGTGATGTGGGTGACAACGGTGGGTGGCGTGATGATGGAAATCATGATGGTAGGGTTGTTGTGGCGAGGAGGGGATGCTGGGAAGCGATGATGATGATAGTGGTTGCGATGGTAGGTGTTAGTGGAGGAACCGGCTGGTGGTGATAGTGGTAAGGTGACAGGGATTGTGATGTTGAGATTATAGGTGTGAGGGAATTGATAGTGGGTGGTGGGGCTGATAAGGATTGTGACGATGGAGGTAGAATTGGTAATGAAGTGATAGTAGTGGTGTGGTTTTAGACTTGGCATCCTGATTTGATTTGGAATGGGTGGAGTCAAGTGAATCACACAATAGTCCTCGTTCCCACGGTAAATGTAGTCGACATTTGCATGGATTTGTAATACAGATGAGTGTGCCTCAACCGGTGGGGGTGCATTTGTTTGTGTTTCAGGTCCATACCAAAATACAATAGGTGATCTGGAGGCCTACAGATCACCCGAATGTGTTTGGCAGAATGTTGATTTACAGTGACCGTGGTAATGAAAACATATTGTGTGATTGGCCTGACTTTCCCATTGTTGAATCATTTCAGGACTAGGTCTAGAACTGTGCTACTGTTTGATCTTCATTGCTAAATCTGCGTCTGTCATCATATCCTTGCCATCCCTACCACGCATTGTCACTAATCTCACACCATGATCTCTTCATCACAATCCCTTTCACCATGCCGCAATCCACCATCATCCCTTCCGAAACTGCCACCTCCCAGTCACAACCAATATCATCTGATTCCCTTCCCACCATCTTCAATCCTCTCCACCATGATCCTACTTGAGTGATTCCCATTATCACGACATTTGCCTTTGTCATCTTCATCATCATTGCCACTTCCGTGGCTCCATCATCTTCATCCCTGCCATTACCTCTATGCCAACACCACTTTCATCATCTGGAGCTCTACCATTGCATTCCCCACCATCATGGTCCTTACCACTGGTGCATCATTGCCACACTCATTGTCAACACCATTAACATCCTCATTGTCACTTTTCCCATCATTCCCTCCCTGACACAACTATCCATGGTTGCTACCTTTATTACTATGACCCTTACTAAGGATTCACAAACAGGACTTGAGAAGTTCATGAAATCAAGAAATTTAGAATATTTCTGGAACAGAAGAATCTCATATCTGGAAAAAAAAAGCCGAAGCTCATAAAAGCAGAAACTGAGAAGTTTGGAAAAGGAAGGAACCGAGGAGTTCTTTAAAAAAGAATTAAAATGTTCAAGTAGTTGGGGAGCTGAGAGGATATAAATATGTTCCAAATCGAAAAAAAAGCGAACAGAAAAGTTCAAATTAAAACAAAATGGAACAGAGATATTCCAAGACAAAAAATGAGAAAGAAGAGACAGAAGTTCAAAGAGAAAATGATCAGAAGTTCAAAGAAAAAAGAAGGAAGTGAGAAGTTAAAATGGAACAGAGAAGTTCCAAGAATGAAATAGAAAGAATTCACAGAGTACTTTAAAGAGGAAAAGAGGAGCAGAGAAGATCAAATAGAAAAAAGAAGGAACACAAAAGTTCAAACAGGAAAAAAGAAGAAACACGAAAGTTTCAATAGAAGCACAAGAAGGAACAGAGAAGTTCAACGATAAAAAATGAGAAAGAAAAAACAGAAGTTAAAAGAAAAAAGGAACACAGGAGTTCAATTAGGAAAAAAGAAAGAACTCAGAGTTTAAATGGAAAAAATAGGGCGGAGCACAGAAGTTTCAATATACACAAAAGATGGAACAGACAAGTTCAATTTTTAAAAGGAAGAACAAAGAAGTTCCAATATTTAAAAAAATGAGAAAGAAGGAACATAGAAGTTCAAATAGAAAATAGAAGGAACGCAGAAGTTCAAATAGAAAAAAGAAGGAAGAGAGGACTTCCCAGGGGACAGAGAAATTTCAAGAAGAAAAATAGAAAGAAGAAACAGAGATGTTGAAAGAAGAATAAAGGAACACAGAAGTTCAAATAGTAAAAAAAAGAAGGAACACACGTTTTAAAAGAGGCAAAAGAAGGAAAAGGGAAGTTCAAATATAAAAAAAGAAGGAACACAGAAGTTCAAATACAAAACAGGAGAGATCCGTTAAAAGGGGACACAGAAGTTCCAAGAAAAATATAGAAAGATGAAACAGAAGTTCAAAGAAGAGTAAAGGCACACAAAAGTTCAATTAGAAACAAAGAAGGACCTCAGAAGTTCAAATGGAAAAAAAGGACGGAACACATGTTTCAATATACACAAAAGATGGAACAGAGAAATTCCAATATAAAAAGTAAAAAAGAAGAAACAGAAGTTCAATGGAAAAAGGAAAATAGAACATAGAAGGAACGCAGAAGTTCAAATAGAAAACAAGAAGGAAGAGAGGAGTTCTCAAGGGACAGAGAAATTTCAAGAAAAAAATAGAAAGAAGAAATAGAGATGTTGAAAGAAGAATAAAGGAACACAGAAGTTCAAATAGTAAAAAGAAGAATGAATACAAAAGTTTCAATAGATACAAAAGAAGGAAAAGAGAAGTTCAAATATTAAAAAAGAAGGAACACAGACGTTCAAGTAGAAAACAGAAGAGATCCGTTAAAAAGGGACAGATAAGTTCCAAGAAAAAAAAAAAAAAGAAAGAAGAAACAGAAGTTCAAAGAATAATAAAGGATGTTCAAATAGAAAAAAAGAAGGAACACAGAAGTGAAATGAACAAAATGGAATAGAGAAGTTCCAGGATATAAAATTAGAAAGAAGAAACAGAGAAGTTCAAGGAGAGAAGGAAACAGAAGTTCAAATAGAAAAAAGAAGGAACACAGAAGTTCAAATAGAAAAAAGAAGGAACCGAAGTTCGAATAGAAGAAAGAAGGAAGAGATGAGTTAAAAAGGGACAGAGAAGTTCCAAGAAGAAAATTGAAAGCAGAAACAGATTTCAACAAAGAATACAGTTCGAAGTTGGAACTTAGAAAGGCATAAAACAAAAACAGAAGTTTTGACAGAAAGAAGCTGAGAAGTTCTTTACATAAAAAGAATTGAGGTGTTCATAACGATGAGGAGCAGAGAAGTTATAAATATGGTACTGAAGTTTCAAATGAATAGAACAGAGAAGTTCAAATAGATAAATGTAGGAACAGAAGTCCATATAAATAAATGGCAGAGAATTGTTTTAAAGGAACAGAGCAGTTCCCCAAATAGGAACTAAGAAGTATCTTTGAAGTGAAATTGAGAAGTTACAAAGAAAGAAAGAAACGAATTTTTTAATGCATGAGATTGAATTCTTTTTAAAAAAGTAGTGTTAAGTTTTACAAACGAATGAACCAGAAAGTCAGATTAAGAAATAACTGAGAAACTTTAAAAAGAAAGAACTGACACGTTCAAATTTCAAAATAAAAAGAAAGCTTTCATAAACCGGTTATATCTCTGTACCGAGTCCTTACTTTGAAAATGACATCTCATCTTTCCATTGTATTTCAGGTATTCTTCTTTGAAATCACATTTCTATTGTGTCAACTTCTAAGACCTTCTTTCCTGTTGTACAATATAAAATAGTTTCAACATACATTGCTGTAGTTTACTTACTTCAAGCTCGTTGCCCCCCCCCCCCCCCCCTGTGGTATTCTGGTTCATTAACTAAGAGGGTGTGAGAATTGACCCACCGCATGTTTCATCATAAGAGGCGAATGTACGAGCTATTTTGGATTGGTGGCATTCAACAAAAACTGCCAGCATTGTTGACGTGTCTTATTTTTGTGGAAATATTTTCTTCTCCTCTACTATTCAAAACGACATCTTATCTCTGCATTGTATTTCAGGCATTCTTCATGGAAATGACATTTTGATTGCGTTGACTTTTTCGCCCTCCATGCCTCTTGTCCACATTTCACATCATCATTAATTAGTTTCAACATAACATTGCAGACGTTTTCTTACTTCAAGCCTCAGTATACTAATTGTCATTATGTGTTTCATTGTCATGTTGAGCACGGTGACCTGGTGTCTTAGTGCCACGGTAAATGTAGTCAGCATTTGCATAAATTTGTAATACAAATGAGTGTATTTAGACCGGAAATTCAATCGTTTGTTTGTCAAGTTTATACTAAAGTGCATTTCGTTTTCTGGAGACCTACAGATAACTGTTATGTATTTCGGTAGTATGTTGGTTTACAGTGACCGTGGCAAGAATAAAACAAGATTATGATTGGCTAGACTTTCCTATTTGTCGAGTCATCTCAAAGCTAGGTCTGGAAGTCTCACAATCGGACTAAAAATATTGCAGTTTGGTCATGGGATTTGCAAACAAGCACTTCTGGATCAATAAAATCCTTGATAGTTTTGGCATCTTATCTGTAGTCTGAATGTTATCATACTAATTTGATGTGATCGAATAGTGAACACAAATACCAGTAAGACGTGGAGCACCGCATTACACATTGTCCAGACACATGGAGTCATCATCATGACATTTTCTGCCTGTCTGTGTTAGTGATAATGGGTTTCCATTTGCTTCCATCACCAGCCTTTCACAATTTTCTCTCGTTGTGAAAGTATTATCTTCTTCTTGTACTTCTCTAAGTGACTTTTTATCTC
>NC_088361.1:82624883-82629665 GCF_034508935.2 Berghia stephanieae | reverse complement strand
AAAAATTCACATGTGAAAAAAACCCAAACTCAATGGTGTTAATTATTATTTAACTGTTTACGTAATCAATAACTTGAGGCACATTTATTACACTGTAATATTTTACTCTTCACAACGTAATATTATTCAGTCAATATAAATATTATTTACTCTTCACCTTGAAAATTTTATTGGTTAATTTAAGTGACCTAAATATGGCGGGTAAGATGTGTCGTTACATCTTAATCTCTTCCGGTTCATAACTCTTTTGAAATGTGTAACCAGTCTTCCAGAATGAATAGTGAATAATGAGTGGGTTACGTATTGAATCATTAGGTGGCATTAGTATATGGTGAGCAAAATGTATAGGTAAATTCTTAGAATTACAGGGCGCAAAAGAACGAGAAAGGATGATTTTTATTGACGACCAGCATTTATTTAGATAAGAAAATAAGATACCATCACTCTGAAACCAGAAAATCAGTTCAAAATATATGTATCCAGTCCTCCGGAAGACTGGTTTTAAACTTCCAATGAGATTGGAACCAGACTTTTAAATCGTACTTTTGTTCCCTATTTCCAATAAGAGTAAATTAGGGGACGACCTGTCTCAATCCGGTGTGATGTTGGACTGGATTAACCAGTAGATTTTTGATCAATCAAAACATGGGATTTGTAACACACCTTAAAGCTCGTTCGCACGAACACTTCCAAGGAAATTGGTACCAGTATTTTGACACCACACTATTGTTCGCTATTGAGGCAACGAGTATCAAATTGAATAACATATCAGTAATAAAATCATTTTTAAAAACCATCACAGCTTGTGTCCAACTTGGTATTTCTCATTCATCTGAAAACCTTTGGTTGGAGCGTCAGTGATCTGGCAGTTATTTATAACAAAGTCAAACGATGATGAGACAGTCAGTGATTGTATGGGTGACAATGATGGAAAATTTCTGGCGTCGTAGGGAATAAGGCACTTTATACACATTACCCCACTGAACTCCGGTGGTACTAAGTAGCTACTTATCTTTTAGGCGATGAAGGCTTTTGTAAGGACTTGTCAGATAGGGAAACTAACAGGTGACTTGAACTGTAGCATTTAATTTGATTCGATATGACATTATAGAGGACTAGATGAAACTGTTGTAAAGCGCAGTTAGAATGGTGGAGAAATGAAAATGTGCTAGTTTTTATTTTGTTTATGATTTGGTCCATATCAAATGTGACCCAGCCGCTCAAACCAGTATTATTTCGGGATGAACTAGGGTCCTGGAAAATGAATACGCTTCAACAGTCGTAACGTGACTTCCCTCTTAATGACGCATGGAGTAACTGGCTCTAAACAATCGGAACAATGGCGGACGCCCTTATGAAATATTTCTCCGACGAGCATAAAAGCGTATCCAGAGGAAAAAAAAACATTATAAATCTGACCATGTTTTGACTTGTCCACATTCTGATCACAAGACATATGCAAAGTTCTAGCCAGCATGAAGAATAAAAAGTACAGATTTTTTGTGTGTTTAGAACCACGATGGCCGCCGTTGCTGGGCGAAGTGACATCAGACTATTGAATCCAATTTGCAGCCAAAAATTAAAAAAAACTTAGGTTATAATGATATTCTTTATAGTAAAAAGTTAGTCCTTCAGAGCCATTGGACCCATGGAGCCGGATATTATCCCGGTTTCTGTAGCGTGAAACGGACAAGAGCAATTGCTTGCTATCCTTTGGATAGAACTCTAGTCTATAGCAAAGTACTTTCCGCCAAATCTAACAGACTCAGGTACCCATTCACTGCTGGATGGACAAGGGGGGTCAGAAAAATCTCGAGTGCACCCGGGATCGATCTTGGAGCCTTTGCGTGTGAAGCGAGTGCTCTATCAACTGAGCTATCGGGACCCCGATTCTTTATATTATAGAATAAATACAATTTCTTACATTAAAAAACACGAGCTTTTATATAGCGCAATATCCACTAAACGTGCTCAAAGCGCTTTACAAGAGATCCCTGACCAACAGCAACACTTAACATGTAGGACGTGACATGACGTCTGTTAGGCAGTATTACAATTTTTCGAACAGAGACAACGCTGTTAACGTTCAGGTACTCATTTTACACCTGAGTACGGTGAGAGAATGTGAGGAAAGAAAGAGCCGTTTCCAAGGACTCAACTATGCGCCGAGCGAGGCTCGAACCCAGGAACTTCCGATCCGAAAGCGATGGTCATACCACGAAACCACATATTCCCATTACATTCAACTCTTAAATTATATCTCAAATCATTTTACTGTTAACTTCAGTTTTCAGCGTGCCGACATAATACCGTTTTACGACAAATGGGCATAAATGCTAGAAAAGACTAAATATATTATAATAAGCACAATGTTTAAAAGCAATGGTGGCAAATAATTGTCTCTTTTGAGTATTATTTTAATGGCCGTGCCAAGTGTCGTCTTTCATTCTCACCTCCTTTATTTGTGTGTGTGTATGCGTGTGTGTGCATGTATGTATGTGTGTGTGTGTGTGTGTGTGTGTGTGTGTGTATGTATGTGGTGTGTGTGTGTGGGGGGGGGGGGCGTATTTGTTTGTTGTATTTTTTGTTAATCTGGGGTTTTTTTCCCACACCAAACACGAATAGAATAAAATGGAATAAAACAAACAATAAATTAATGAATAAAAACAAAAGCATTAATTTGTTTTTTTTTCCATCAAAGGAATTAATACCTAAAAAATAAGAAAAACAGAATAGAAAAAAGTCATACTTACATTAATTTTTTTAAACGACAAGAAAAACCCCCAGATAAACTAACAAAACAAAAAGAAAAGACAACGAAAAAAAAATAAATATAAAAAAGAGCCCAAGGAATTAATACCTAAAAAATAAGAAAAACAGAACAGAAAAAAGTCATACTTACATTAATTTTTTTAAACGACAAGAAAAACCCCCAGATAAACTAACAAAACAAAAAGAAAAGACAACGAAAAAATGAAATAATAAAAAGCCCCAAACAAACAAGACAAAAAACAGCCAAAATCAAAGACAATGACGGAACTTTAAAATGGTTCTTTTTGTTCTGGGGTTTGTTTTTTTTTTTTTGTTTTTTGTTTTCGTTTTTATTGTGTTTCGTTGCTGTTTATTTTGGGTTTTTTTTTTCAGAATGTCAGGCAGTGAACTTTGAACTTAAATTCATTGGCACCCAAATCATTCATCATCCTCTTGATTCTACAGGCTCCAAATACATTTCATTGTTAAACGCCTGTGGAGATGCTATTCTCCTAGGAGGCGGTGGGGCTATCCTCAACTCATGGTTGTGTCTACTGCTACTACCGCCATGACTGTTGCGGTGAATATTATGCGTATTGTGGTAGTAGTCGTGAGAAGGCGGTGGCTGGAGATAATATTCCTGCTGGTTGTAGGACCGAACCGGCTCTGGTCGAGGGAGGGAGTTAAAAGATTCTAATCGGCTACTGCGTGAAAGGCTCTGGTGGTCCACGCCCGACGCCCGCATGTGCCTGGGGTTGGTGTAGCACAGATGGTCATTATCCATAGCTGGGAAATCTTCAAACTGATAGTTCCGGCGGTGGAGTGTTGACACGTTGTGCCCATCGTTGAAGTGACCCCCGACCCTTCTGAAACTGTCGTTGTTGTTGTTGTGGTTGTGGTTGGGGACCATCGTGCTTGTGAACATTAGACTGTTGTCGGCTGACGGGAGGACCATGATGTCGCTGGATGAGGCGCTCAGAGAATCTGTGTTCAGAATTTCTCTTTCTGCTTCTGTGGCGGCGATCAGCATTTGGAGTTCCTCTTTCTTTTTACGCTTGAAAAATCCACACTGCGAAGAAGAAAGGAAACTGTAAAGTAATAAGTGCATAAAAAACAAACAAGCACACACACACACACACACACACACACACACACACACACACACATATATATGATATATATATATTATATATATTATATATATATATATCCACTGTATCCACTAAACGTGCTCAAAGCGTTTTACAAGGAGTCCTTGACCAACAGCAACGATTAACATGTAGGACGTGAATGACGCCTGTTGGGCGATATTACATTTTTTTATTTTCGGACAGAGACAAAGCTGTTAACGGCTAGGTAATCATTTTACACCTGAGTACGGTGAGGACTCAACTATGCGCCGAACGAGGCTCGAACCCAGGACCATCCGATCCGAAAGTGAGTGTCATACCACTAGACCACATAGCGGCATAAAGATCTGAACAAGTGTGTATAAAACGGTGCCAGATACAACAAAAAGAAAAATGCAAGGAAATAAAAACATATTAAAAAATTAGTCATCGTTGTCACGGGATCGGAGCTCAGTCAAGGAAGACTGATTTTTTGGGGGATGGTTTTTTTTTTCGTGTATTTTTCTTGTCTGGCATCGTTTCTTTATCTTGCACCAGTGCCTGCTCCCTAGTATCTCAATTTGATATTAGTAATAAGTGTATGTAGGACTCCAGGAAAGCCGATTTTTTAAAAGAAAGAAAAAATAAGGCAAAATGTGACATATCGTGTCAAGCTGGTATTATTTTTTTATCGGAATGAAGGATAATAGAAATTTGACTTTCAAGTTTAAATGATAAGAATTAGGAAATTAAATGGTTATTTTAAAAAAAACTCTTATTTAACAGATCTCACTTAAAATAGTTTTGTATTCGTTGTTAGGCTATTATGCCGTCTTTCTGGAAAAACTCATGTTAAAAAATTTGACCGGAAACTCGTCCTTCAAATATCGATCGATTTAAAAGACCCTCATCTTGGCAAAAA
>NC_088361.1:82572828-82624783 GCF_034508935.2 Berghia stephanieae | reverse complement strand
GGAAAGCCCATGGTCAGAAATTTCTAAACATTGTTTACAATGTGGTTGCCATGGTGACGGCTGCCATCTTGGATTTTTGTTTACAAATTAGCATACAGTCCTTCAGAGCCATTGGGCCCATGGAGCCGAGTATATCCCCGATTCTATTGCGTGAAACGGACAATAGCAATTGCTTACGATTCTTTGGATAGGACGTTAGTCTATCGCAAAGTATTTTTCGCCAAATCTAACCCCCTCGTGGATCTTTACCTTGTAGTGGTGAGGGGGCTTGAGCCACACGGGAGGGCAAAGGTGTAAATCCCGGTCGACCGTCACGAGACCATCCCGGGTATCGAGCCAACGAGCCACATGAGCTGCTCGCCCCGGTGTGTGACTAAATTTGATCCAACCCGGTGCCCGAATAGCAGCCCTATCCCCGGCGCCACACTATTATCTTCGTGTCGAGTCCCAATCAGACCCGTCAATGGCGAAGCGGTCTGCCGCCTAGCCAAATAATACCGCGTTCCTGTCGTCAGTGTCGTCGGCACGTCCAAGAAAAAAGCAAACGTCCCATGCATCAATTGATTCGCGGCCTGCCAATTGGAAAATGCGACGGCGGGGATGGCGACCTGACGCACATATTGTCCCTGAACGTCGAGAGCCAGAGTATGGCAAAAAATGAGCTTTTATCAAAGCTATTGGCCGCCCATTGCGTAGACATCCTCCTGTTACAGGAGACCCACCTTTACTCAGGCGCGCAATCTTCCCGATTCCAGATCCCAGGCTATACGGTGGTCCAACGCGAGGATACTTCGAGGCTCAAAGGAGGGGTTAGCGTTTACGCTAAAGAGCCATCGAAGGTAAGGGTCATTGAGAGCGTAACGGGCAGCAATGGGGTGAACCGAATTTCCGTGGAAGTAGGTGGACTGTGTTTGCATAATATTTACAAACCACCTAGAGCGACTTGGACTACACCACCGGTACCGGTGGTCAGCCATCCTTCCATCTGTCTAGGAAACTTTAATAGCCACCATCACGAATGGGGCTACCGAGACTGCAACGAGGCAGGAAGACAACTCCGCTCATGGATGGACTGTAATGATCTAATAATAATAATAATAATGCTGAAAACTTATATAGCGCTATAACTCCGAGACACCAGATTCTAAGCGCTTAAATTACAAATTACTTTGGCTGAAACATACTCATTCACTCACACAAGCACACACACACACACACACACACACATACACACACACACACACAACACAACACACAACACAAACCAAACCTATCTTGCTTCTCATACCATCTACTAAAATCGAAACAAATATGTTTTAAGCGAACGTTTAAAAATAGACAAAGATTCTTTTTCACGAATGCTCTGCGGTAAGGCGTTCCAAATAGAACACCTAGTGTACGATCCTACAGCCAAGGGTACCTTCCGGGGTACCCGCCATAAGAAGGAGTATACTCTAGACCTCACCCTAGTAACGAAAGGCGCGAACGGTGAACCGCTGCAGGTGAAGCGAACAGTCCTCGGGGACTTTCCGCATAGCCAGCACAGGCCGGTTCTTGTCACAGCTGGGGTGACAATACCGAGGGTGCAGTCTCTCCCACTTTGCAGATGGAACTTCAGGAAGGCTGACTGGGAGGAATTCAGTTCCTATATCGAGCAGGTCTGCCCTGCCATTCCTCCCAAGACCAAGAATATAACCAGATTCAGTAGGCTACTGGTTACGAGCGCCCAACGCTCTATTCCACGGGGCAAACGGAAATTCTACACCCCTTGCTGGACAGCAGAGTCGGAAGAGCTGTACCGAGAGTACCAGCAGACCCAGTCCCAGAACGCAGCCGATAGACTACTTCAGTCTCTGGCAGAGGGAAGGAAGCAACGGTGGCAGGAGACAAAAGAAATTGGACCCAGATCGGAACTACGCGAAGGCTGCACGTGAGGTGAATGTGAGGCAGACACAATTGCCAAGAACATTAAGAACCGTAGTAAGCGGGTCCCTAATCAGGCTTTTGAGCGCGGTGTCCGCAAGGCGTACCGTACGATTTTGTACTCGCTACCTGCGGAGGAGTCGGACTGGACGGCCCCGTTCAGTCCCCAAGAAGCGGGTGCAGCCATTAGCGAAGTGAAGAACGGCAAAGCAGCAGGGATAGATGGTGTATATCCCGATATGGTGACGCATCTGGGCCCCAGGGCACGGGCCTGGCTAGCAGAGGCAATGACCGACGTCCTTGCAAAAGGAAAGCTTCCACAAGTGTGGAAGCATGCGAAGATAGTTGCCATCCTGAAGCCAGGGAAACCGGCGAAGGAGGCAGACAGTTACAGACCCATATCGCTGCTGAGCTGTCTTTACAAATTGTTGGAGCGTGTTCTATTAAACCGATGGGGGCCGGTCCTAGACGATGCCCTGCCACCCGAGCAGGCAGGCTTCAGGGAAGTGAGGCGCACCACGGAGCAGGTCATTGCCCTTACAAAGCATATTGAGCACGGGTTCGAGAGAAAACAGCAAACAGGTGTTGTCTTTATAGACATATCAGCGGCGTACGATACGGTCTGGTGCGAAGGGTTGATGCTCAAACTTGCAAAAATCATGAGGTGCAAAAAGACATT
Organism: Berghia stephanieae; assembly: GCF_034508935.2. Lineage (NCBI taxonomy): Eukaryota > Metazoa > Mollusca > Gastropoda > Nudibranchia > Aeolidiidae > Berghia > Berghia stephanieae. The sequence continues at coordinate 82,622,181 of NC_088361.1, read as the reverse complement.
GAAGTTGTTCTCTTCGATCTTAGGGGAAAGGCAATTCCACGTCGCGCTGGGAGACGTCACGAGCAAAGTAAGGAAACTGAAGAATGGGGTCCCTCAGGGGTCGGTACTTGCGCCAATGTTGTTTAACGTTTACATTAGCGATATGCCGAACACTTCCTCCCTGAGACTGGGATACTCAGACAACTGGGCACTCGTTACTCAGAGTAACGTGTGGACCCGTCTCGAGAGCGTACTCAGCGAGGACGTCACCAGACTCAAATCCTACTTTGACAAGTGGTACCTGAAGATGAACACTTCAAAAACCGTGGCCACTGCATTTCACTTATGCAGTGGTTGGCACACCCTAAAACTGAATGTCCTAGTCGGGGACCAGCCATTCCCATATGAGCCGCATCCAAAATATCTAGGGGTGACGTTGGATCGCAGCCTTACCTATCGGGTGCATCTCGAAGGGGTTGCCCGGAAGATAGAGAAGCGGAATAGTCTTCTGAGGAAGCTGGCGGGATCGACTTGGGGCGCTAGCCAAGCGCTCCTGAGAACGTCCGCCCTGTCACTATGCTATTCCACCGCGGAGTATTGCGCTCCAGTGTGGGCTAGAAGCAGAAACGTTGAGAAGGTGGATGTAAAACTTCGCAAGTCGATGCACATAGTGTCGGGAACACTAGCAACAACCCCTAGAGAATGGGGCCCGATAATGGCAGCGACCCAGCCCCCCGATGTCCGGAGGGAAACGATTACGGGAAACTGGCTGATTAAGATCAAAGAGAGAGGGAATGGGGATACCCCTCCCATGCGCATAATGGACGGTGCCCCCGTTTCGAGCAACCCTTGTAAGCAGAATCCCTGACTACGGACAGAGCTGCACATACGAGATGGAAGTCGGTTTGGACGAATTCAATCCCTCGTGGGGGCGGGGACCTACACTCCTCTAAGCTTGGTGAGAAGTTGCCAGGCTTTGATACCAGTAAGAGGAGACACTGGGTAGCTGCGAATCGGCTTCGGTCGAGGAGCTGCCTAACGGCAAGTGCGTTACATCGGTGGGGTCTAACTTCCTCTCCAATATGTCCACGCTGTGGGCAAGAACCCGAGACGGCAGAGCATCTAGTCGAAAGGTGTGTTGTGACGATGCTACCAGGCGGGTTTGCGACGGTGCACGAATGCGGACCGGACTTTGCTGATTGGGTCGATCGTCATAACATAATAGTGTGAACCATGAGAGGCTGCTGCCAAATTTAACGGACTTAGCTACCCATTCACTGTTGTTTGGACAGGGGTGGGGTGCGGGGGGGGGGGTCAGAAAAAAAAATATCGGGATCGATCTAGGTCCCTTTGCGTGTGAAGCAAGAGCTCTATCAACTGAGCTATCGGGATCCACTTGAAAGAAAAGGTTAAGTTCATGTTTTAATGATAACAATAGATATAATATTATTCGTTAACAAAAACTAAAAATCTACGTTTCTAGTCATTTTATTTAACATTAAAATCACTTTTTTGGCATCTTGTTCATCTCTTAAATAATACTTTTTTTTGATACGATGGGCCGCAGATTTATCTCACAATAATGAAAAAGTTCCGCTTTTATCCTAAGGATTATAATGCCTGAGTAATTTGTGTTATTCATTCTGATTCCCAATAGAAACTCTGTATTTTAAGCAAAGCAGATTTCATTGTAATGTCTGTCTAGTATCGCGCAGAATAGGACATACTAAGAAGATAAAAGTTTCCCGTATATTTATCATACGTTTGATTTCTAAACTAAAGACAAGTTGACATCCAGGGAAAATGTTCCTATTGCACTAGTATATAAGTACTTCTGATATCGGAGTTTGGTTGAGATATAGAAGAGAGAGAGAGAGAGAGAGAGAGAGAGAGAGAGAGAGAGAGAGAGAGAGAGAGAGAGAGAGAGAGAGAGAGAGAGAGAGAGAGAGAGAGAGAGGAAGAATAGGTAGGAGTGAAATTAAATATCTTTCAGTGTTGTCATTGATAGTGTGCACTTGGCTAAGAAACTCACAACATTGCCATCAAGAAGTATAACAGACCAACACATAATAATATGTGTTACCATAAACGTTTATAGATAGTATGCAGATGACGTCACTCAGGCCTTTGTTATTGTTTTTGCCATCCGCGTTTGTGAGTTGTTCTCACTAAACTGTATTAACCAGACTATAAAAGTTCATGGTTACACAGAGTTTGTGTGTTGGCCCGTTATACTTCCGGATGGCAATGTTGTGAACTACTTGGCCAAGCGCATTCTATCTATAGTCTGGTTAATACAGTTGAGTGAGAATTACTCATAAACGTGGATGGCAAAAAACAATAACAGAGACCTGAGTGACCTCAAGTTCATTCTATCTATAAAGTTATAACAATTGTAACTAAATGACAAATTGCTATATTTATGGACAATAAAGTTCTATTATTATTATTATTATTATTATTATTATTATTATTATTATTATTATTATTATTATTATTATTATTATTATTATTATTATTATTATTATTATTATTATTATTATTATTATTGTCATTATTATTATTATAATAAATAATAATAATATAATAATAATAATAATAATAATAATAATAATAATATTATTATTATTGTTATTATTGTCATCATCATCATCATCATCATCATCATCATCATCATCATCATCATCATCATCATCATCATCATCATCATCATCATTATAATCATCAACGTCATCATCATCATCATCATCATCATCATTATCATCATCATCATCATCATCATCATCATCATCATCATCATCATCATCATAATCAAGATGGCCAAGTGGATTATCATTGCCATTCTATTCGCCGGTAGATCCAGTTTTTAGCCCAACTTTTACCCCCCCCCCCCCCCCCCCCCCCGCGCCTTGAGCCAGAAACTTATCTCTATCGCTCATTTTGTGACACTACACAATGGATGAGACCTTTGCTATCTCCGTGGATTTTTTTCTTCAGATAAACTCTGAAGGAAACCTTCCCTTGTGCATTAATAAAGTTATTTTATTCTATTTATTTTACTCGTTTTATTTGTTTAAAATAAATCGTACTTTATTTATTTATAACATCAAAACAACACGACTTAACTCGAATAGCATGGCAGAGCCGTATAGTTTGTTCCCAGAAGGTACCGAGTTTGATCCCTGCTGTGTGACCTTGAGCAAGCCATCTGACCCTAGCTCATTTTGCGGCGAAGCATTGCGGCTGAGGGCCTAGTTTTTTTGGAGTTTTTTTTTTTGTTTTGTTTTTTCTTCCCAGTCTTTTCTTGGAATATACCCTAAAGGATAATTTCCCTTTTATGGTGAATAGAGGGAATTTATTCAATCTTATTCTCTGTTATTATATACTGTCTTTTTTCATTCTGCATATATTTAAGATTTCAAATCAAAGCGACTTGTTGGCGAAATTCGAACTGACCTTCCAAACTTTTAGAACATCCTGCTTGACTGTGAGACTGATATTGATGTATACAGCTTCGTATTTATGCATCAAGCCAACGTAGCATTGAATGTGGGTGCAGTTGCTGGAGTCGCAAGTCTAGAACAATATAGACAATTATAACATTTTATATGCATATTATTACAAAAATCCTAATTATCTCTCAATCTAGCGTAAATAAATGTTTATATTTTCAAAGTGTAGTATTGATGCTATGCGTTTAGGTAAAATACTCACATCTGCCAGCCAACACACAAAACTACGAGTATGTGTAACATTAACCGATGATAGTTTGATTGATAAAACTAATCATTAAAATGGCTATCTAAAAACATTGATAAAGAGCTGAATTACATCAATTTTGTTCTATCTATTTCATATCTCTGTTCATGTTAACTTATATATCCACTTTTGTTCTTTTAGCTTATTTTGACCTAGTATCTACCACAGTTTAGAGTTGAAGCGTTAAAAAATAAGTATTTATTGCTTACCACAAAGGACGTGGAATCGTCTTTAACTGATCTGTCAACCAAAGAATTACTTTCTTCATTGACGATGAGCTTTTCAGAGCATTCCACTGGTACATGGGATGATTCGGTTACTGAAACTGTCTCCACCTGGAAAGTAAAACATGCGTTTCTACATCAGTACAATAACACACTTGGCTGCTATATTATTATTATATTACCATAATATAAAATTCTAGACGTATTACTGTCATAAAGTTCAAAGAATTCTCGTGTTTGGTTTTTGATTATTTTAAAAATATAATACTGAAAAATAGCATTACAGAGCAAATATCCATCATGAAATCATGTTTTATCTTGCAAAACGAATACTAATTTGTTAAATGTTTCTTAGAAATAATCTACAGAAATGAATATGACAGCTTAATAAAGAAACAAAGTGCAAGACAAGGGACGTTTCGGGCTCAAAGGACTTCTTCAACCAATAACAAAAACATTTAAAGTAATTTTGTTATTAGCTAAAGAAGGATTTTAACCCCGAAATTCTCCGTGTTAACAATTTAAAAAAAACAACTGTATTATTCATTTTCCGTATATTACTTGTATATTGTTTTCTCTTACATCAACTTTTTCTACGTGAAGCCCGTAAAAATGTGGAATGGACAATGCAAGATGGGCGTGTGGAACTGGGCTGGGTCCCATGTTGCGAAGTGTGTAGAAATGAGACATGGGCAAGGTCGGTAATTCTGTGTTAGACTTAGGTGTTACTGCCACTTGACTAGGTATTGACACTCTGAAATCAAAATATTAGAAACATTTTAAATAGAAAACTCAAAATTACTAAAGCATTTGTATTGCACAATCTTCACTAAATTTGCTCCAAGCGCTTTATAAGCGGTCCCTCCTAGCCAACAACAATATATAAACACGAGGGACGAGACATGACGCTTTTATATAGAGTAATAACTACTAAACGTGTTCAAAGCTATTTACAAAGGGTCCCTAATAAACAGCAACTCGTAACATGTAGAACGAGACATACCGCCTGATAGGCGATATTACATTTTTTTTTATCCCGACAGAGACAACGATGTCAACAGCCAGGTACTCATTTTACACCGGAGTACGGTGAGAGAATGTGAGTAAAGAAAGAGCCTTTTCCAAGGACTCAACCATGCGCCGAGTGAGGCTCGAACCAAGGATCTTCAGGTCCGAAAGCGAGTATCATACCACTCGACCACACATAGCCGCACATTGTGACGAACGCAATATCTGCCATTGAAAATAAAACAATAAAAAATCTGGATATTTAATGATTTTAATTCTAAAGTAAAATTTCTTTAGTCTGTTCATCCCGATATTATACAAATTTGAGGTGGTGGGTCAGATTTTTTATTTTAAAACTCCCTTATGGCACCCTGCAATATCATGTGTTTTTTTCCTTGGGCAAGATTATTAACCCCCAATTTGCTCACTTGAACAACATAGATGATTTCTGTTGACATCAGACATCTTGTTTGATCTATATTCCTTCGTGGAATGCCGAGGCAACGATATCTTATGATGTCGTGGCGGGGGGGGGGGGCATAATTATTTAAAAAAAAAAACATAATATTGCAAAATGGTTTATTAATAGAGTCAAAGTCAGTAATTCGAACCCCATTTTATAGGAATTAATTATAATGTACCCACCCAGTAAGTTCCAGCTTGCTTTCCATGAATACAGGGATGGTTATAGTGACATCATTGTTGTTTAAATCATCCGGGAGTTCTTTACTGGCAGTTGTTGCTGTAGCCAAAACGTCGAATTCGTGGAGTTCGTAGGGAATGCCATGGGCGTAGAATTTGACCACAAATGAGACCTAATGGGAGAAACAAAGAATTCCATAATACTTGAGCTTTTAACGTTTCAACTTTTATATAGAGTAAAGAGATGAATAAAATATGAAAATTTATAAAGCGCATTTCACGGATTAATCAAGCTCAATGCGCTTTACAATGTTTCATTTATTCCCCCAGCAGGCAATATGGAACCATGTTTCTATTTCGTGCTATCAGTCACCGGTTAGGGGTCCTTTTTTAAACGACATTCTTATAATATCCATCACAACTTATAACCAGTTTCTCATTCATACCCGAATCGAAGTGTAACTGTGATCAAAGGAGTTTCAACCAATGCTTGACATATAGGACGAGGCATGCCGCATGTGAGGCATTAACAGATAGAGCGCTGTATTTTGAGCCAAGTACTCATTTTATACCTGAATGTGGAGACAGAATGTTAATAAAGAGTCTTCTACAAGGACTCAACTCTGCGCCGCTCTGACTAAAGCCTACATAATTATTTTCCAACTCTCTAACTCCCTTACAATATATTTTATTTTTAAAATGTATTTAATCTTTCTTCAAGAATTTTTTGCAAAAAATGATATCTGTCATTACATTCATATATTTAGATAAATTGTTGAGTTTCTTCTTGGAAATGTCATGATCCATAATCTAATATGCAAATGAGATTTAAATTTGAATACATCGTGATTACCTGCGCTTTGTTATCAAGCGGATACACGATCTCACAGTCAATGGAAACTGTGGAAGAATTGTGACTCTTGTCCTCAGCGTCAGATTGCATACACAAAACATCGTTCTGTCCCATCTCTATTCTGGCAGAAGCAAAGTGTACAAAGGAAGGATATTCCAGTCTTACAACTGTAAAATAGGCGGTTTCTTTCTTGTTGGACACAGAAATTCTGAGATCAAATATGGGGTCATCATCTATGATAAATTTGCCTTTCGGATTGCCGAACACGGGGCGTACGTCGATGGCAATGTCGGCATGGCATTGGTTGTCTTTTCCACAGTCACTGACGAAATGGGCCTATGGGAAGGAGGAAGGGATAATCGATGAGTAACATCGACGTGCACATATTTGCAGGTCTGGTGACCAAATAAAATTATAGGCTTGTTTTAACGTTTTGTATGGAAACAGCGTTGGTATGAGAGTATTTCCGTTACAATAGTGAGCCCATGACAATTTGGTTATCAGCCCTGTAAACTATTACATGTCCAGTCGCATATAATCCAATTAATGTTGTCAACTATGATTTATCATTTAAAAAGAAAAATATGAATTCTGATTATTGTCTACTATTTAAAGACGGTTTGTAGTCGACAATAAATTCCACTGTTCCATCTTTGGATAAATAAACTAGACCGTTTTGGAGAGACTTAAACCGTATGAATTTCCAAAGGAATACAAAAAAAAAAACAAAAACATCCACCTAAGAGCAGATCATCAACAAAACGTTTATGTGCCACACTTAAATCTGCCTAACAACTGTGTTATGTTCTCTCTATGGTCTATTTTATTATATTATTTCCAAACGAGCAACAAGCTGATGTCCAGCCTTTGGTCCAAATTATGATAAAGTACCAACACAGTATGCTTAACTATACTTACCATATCGTGAACGGTTGTAGGGTTGTATATGTTTCGTATATGACATATGGTGCACAATGAGGCAATACCAATAGACTTCGCTTTTATGTTGTACTCCAGTTCTAGCTTCAGGGGTGTCAGAATGTCACGACTTGGCTGTGATATCGTAAAGGAAGGATGTGGGGGGGGGGGGGGGGATATTTTCATATTTTATTAACACCTATAGACATGAAGGCAAAAATGACCAGAAGAATATATATGTATATATATTATATTATATTATATATATATATATATATATATATATATATATATATATATATATATATATATATATACATATATGATTGAGGGGAGTTAGCTGGAACCACGTAGAGCGCTCGACAGTTTAATGGAGCGAATTATTAATTTATTTGTTCTTACCTCGTTTTCCTACATATTATCTATCCTACAACGTTGATTCGTCCAGAATTCCTGAGTCATCATAAAGGTCGTATTTTGAGGTGTCTGGTGTCTGGCAGACCTCTAAAACGACCTTTCTGATGACTCCATGAAATCTAGACGAAACAACGTTGTCGGAGAATAAGTAAGAAAACGAGGTGAGAACAAATAAATCGAATTATAAATACACGTGACATTTAGGATGAGACACGCCGCCTGTACGGCGATATTGCATTTTATTTTTTGTGGATAGGGCAAACGCTTTTAACAGCCAGTCACTCACTTACATCTGAGTAATGTGAGTGAATGAGAATAAAAGGCCTTTTCCATGGACTCAATTTTGCACCGTCCAGGGTGGGACTCGTACCAGAGGTCTATTGAACCGAAGGCGAATGTCATTCTACAATCTACAAATTACAAAGTAGCTCATATGCTGTAGAGCTACTTATCAGAATGAGACGGAATACTGAAGTTATCATGATGCAAGGCAAGAGAGTGAGAGATAGAGGTGTGGGGAGAGAAAGGGAGATAAAGAAAGAAAGAAAGAAAGAGAGAGAGAGAGAGAGAGAGAGAGAGAGAGAGAGAGAGAGAGAGAGGGAGAGATAGATAGATAGATAGATAGAGAGGGAGAGATAGATATATATATATATATATATATATATATATATATATATATATATATATATATATATATATATATATTTGAACCTTAATGATGACAGAATCAAGACACTAACCCTGACATAAATTTTGTAGCCTTCATCACATGAGAGTCGGCCCAACCTGACATTGACCAACTGATTGACACTCTCAACCTCTCGACCATCTCTCCAGGCAAATAACCTTGACCTCTCACCTCTGTGACGTTCTAGAGTATCCAACTGTAAAGTTATGTTAACCTCTGAAACAGAGTTCAGATAGAAAAATATACACTAAAGATAATGATGTTTCTCTGAAAAGTGACGATTGTTAATTCTGTGGTACATTGTTTTATACAATTTGTAAATCTGTTTCATTGTTTTCATCTCACCTGCTATTGGCGGCAAATTGAGTCCTGTATACCGTATACAGATTTTGGCCTCCAAACAATGCCAGGGTTTTCCTCTGTACGTGCAGGTTGTCACGCCATTGGTGTTGAGCAGTGACGGCGTCACCTTCAGGGTTGCATACAAATCAAAAACGGGTCGCGTCCTTAAAAGAACCACTCTATTGGATTCATATGACCCGACAGCAAAGTCTGAAAAATGATAACAATAGTTTGTGCATATGAGGAACATAAAACTGTCGCTCTTTAAAACAAATGAGGGGGTCCCGATAGGTCAGTTGGTAGATCAGTCGAACGGACTGAGATTTTTTTCTGATCCTCTCCTCTCTCTGTAGACAAAGCAATAATTTGGTAGCTGGGCCTGTTAGCTCTGGCGGACGTACTTTTGCGGTAGACTAGTGTGCTATCCAAAAGGGAGCAAGCAATTGCTATTGTCCTTATCAGGCTGTAAACATGGGATAAACTTCGGCTCTGTGGGTCTAATGACTCTGAAGGGCGACTTTTAAAAAAACAAAACTCAATCAATCAAAAAACAAAAAAGCAAAATACAAATGAACTACTAACGGCCTTGCAATAGTAATATTAAGGGGTTTTTAGTACACTCTCCATGAACGAGTTGACCCAGGTTTGCAATAGAGACAAAATGTTCCGAGTAATATAAGACATTGCATTTAAACTCGGAGGACCGGATTCAAGACTTACTGTTGGTATTTTAAAAACATTTTTTGTTCGTTTTACCTTGAGCAATTGCGATTTCTCGCGTTGCGGTTCTGCTCTGTGGTTGCCGTCGTCTGGGTTTTCTGATTCTCTTTGAGATCGACACGAGAGGACGAATAACGATATATGTGACCCAAAGTCTCAAAACGGTATTATGTCGGGATGACCCCGATGCTAAAAGTCAAATGAAAGGTAAACTGGACAAAAATATAAAGGATTGGTATTCAGCAACCTGAAATATGATATTCATTATTCTCAATAAAGTTTACAAACTCAACGCAAGTCTGATATTTCTGACTACAAATTCAATTTTCAGCATCTTAGTCATCCCGACTTGTTTTGAGGCGAGGGGTCACATTTTAAGAAAATCCTAAAGCAAAAATGCCGAGAGAACTGAAGACTGGTTTTTATTTTTGATAAGCGAGGGCTTTTTCTAATGCATTTTCCACTCTCTCCTTCTTTGTTGCCAATTAAAAGACTAAAAGTAAATTTCAAATATGCATAGTTCAATACCATGCTATTGTTTTTACATACTTAATTCGTTTTACAATACTATTTATAATTCTCCAGACAGGCCTTATGTATTATGGAATGTCGTTTAATTTTATCAATCGAATTGACATTTAAGTTTTAAAAATAACACTTTGTACCAAAAAGGTTTATTAATAGAGTCAAAGCCAGTAATTCGAACCCCATTTTATCGGAACTGCCACTTAATTGGAACGATCTGTCTGTGAAATACTTTTTTCTATATAATCTATACCGTTAATCAGAACGCATGTCGGTTGATTGGAATGATTTCAGATTTTGAACTCAGGTAATCAAAGGTACACATATTATTTATTGAGATGAACAAGTTAATTAACAATGGCATCATGTGTATAATTGTCCATTACCAATTTTGTGCGGCAATGTGGTCTTGTGGAATGGCATTCGCCTTTGGATAGGGAGTTCCTGTGTTCCAATCCGCTATGAGGGCGGATAGTTGAGTCCTTGGAAAAGAGATTTTACTCATATTCTCTCACAGCAAAATAAGTACCTGGCTGTTAACACCGTTGTCACTGGCGAGGAAAAATGTAATATTGCCTAACAGGCGTTATATCTCTGACTATATTTATGTTAAGTATTGTTGTTGACTGAAGACATCTTGTAAAGCGTCTTGAGCACGTTTAGTGGATATTGCGCTCGCTTTTTTTCTGCAAATTATAAAAACAAGTTATTCTTTAGCCGTCTAAAGGTCGTCTTTGTGAGAAAAAAATAACTAATGAGAGAACAAGTAAGGATACTATGGATGATTTGTTTCAAGAAGTCCAATAAAGATGAACAATAGATTTACCTTTATAATGGTTGCTGTCTACGTCCCAAGGTCTAGAGAATGAACACCCAAATGCCTTCAGACCCGTGTTCAGTTCTCTACCCACAATCCTCTGAGAAGGTTCAAAGTGAAGACCTGACTTTGCTCCATTATATATGTAAACCACACCAGACACCTCTTCATATGGAGCTCCTATTGCAATGTCTGGTATATGTTGATAGACAGAATATTAATTATCAATATATAAAATCAACCAAAAAAATGATTATGACAATGAATTATTTCATAATTATAATACATAGTTATGGTGGAAAAGTACCAGATTGCATTGAAATTGAATGTAATTTGATATTTAGATTGACTTGACTTTCGGACAGTTGTGCCAAATGTTTCTCTGCAGTCTTTCTGGATATTAAGTGATGTATTCATATTTTTATTGTCTTTGTTATTGACTAAAGAAGGGTTTTGAGACCGAAACATTCCGTGTTTGGTATTTTGTTCTTTTTGAAGCTGTTGTTTATTCATTTTTGTTCAAATATTTTTACTGTCGCATCTTTCAGCAGCTTAGTATTAATTTGAAAAGTAAAATTAAAAACACACACAAAAAAACCAAAAAAAAAACCAACAAAAACAAAACGTATGATTTAATGAATTTTCTGAATCATCTGCTTAATTGATATTTCAAACGTCTATCATATTTATCATCATCCGGTTGTCAGCTATGTACACAGAGAGAATTCAAGAATTTAAAAAAAATAAAAGAATTCAAAAGTTTCTGTAAATATGCAGAAAAAAATGATCTAAAAATCACCATAAATCAGTAATGTATTTTCGTTTGCTTTTATTCATTATTTCTGTATTATTTTTTTGGTCTGTTTGTTTCTTTATCTTTTATCATTATTATTATTATTATTATTATTATTATTATTATTATTATTATTATTATTATTATTATTATTATTATTATTATTATTATTATTATTATTATTATTATTATTATTAATTATTATTATTATTATTATTTTTTTTTTTTTTTTTTTTTTTTTAAATAGTGACTGCTGTTCCTACCCTCGCATCCATCACCGTTCAAATCTCCAACGTTCGCGATGGCTGTCCCAAATCTGGCACCTCTAGAGTTGGAGCCCGACAAAATTGGTGTCACTAACTCTAGGTTAAACTGTGTTTGAAAAAATAAGATAGGATAGAAAAATATGAGAAAAGTCAAAGAAATTTGGAGGTTTTATAAATGTTATGCACTAAAAAGTGTTCTGAGTAAATCTTAATGGGTCTTTAAAGAATGAAACATTTATATTAAAGATGAATTACTGCATTTATTAAGATATTCCTGAAAGACAATTGACATAGAAAAGGAAAAGTTGGATGAGAAAAACAAGGTGTTGAAAAGAGGAAGGAGTAGAAGGAGGAGGGTATAGAAGAGAAGATACCTACACACATACACACACACACACACACACACACACACACACACACACACACAAAGAGAGAGAGAGAGAGAGAGAGAGCGAGAGAGAGAGAGAGAGAGAGAGAGAGAGAGAGAGGGGGGAGACAGAGAGAGAGTGAGCGAGAGAGAGAGAGAGAGGGAGAGAGAGAGAGAGAGAGAGAGAGAGAGAGAGAGAGAGAGAGAGAGAGAGAGAGAGAGAGAGAGAATTGTTTTTTTTTCAATTTGTAAATTTAGAAAAAGTCATGTCTAATTAGTCATCTAATTTACGTTCTTTACTTAGTGCCCTTTATACCTGTCGGCAAAGAGAGTAACAGTAAGTCATCTGCATTGTGCATATCCTGATATTTAAAACAGATTATATAACTATGGTTTAGAAATGACAACAAACAAATAACAACTCACAAATTCCCTGTTGATGTAGACATACACTCTTCCTTCATCCAACACATCAGAATACAAGGGTGCTCCAACCACCAGATCGTCAAGGCCGTCATTGTTTAAGTCCACAGAGCACACTGATGATCCGAAAGAGCTTCCAAACTACAAAATATACAATAGAAGGAACGAAGTTGACGTCACTCAGCTCGTTAGTGATTTGTTCTCACTAAATGATATTGATCAGACTATAAATGTTACAAATTATACACAGTTTTGTGCGTTGACATTTTAATCTGACTGGCGGCTGCTTTGATTACTTTATCTAAAAGCATAGGATCAATGAAGAATAAATGTTATGACGTCACTCGACTTTTTATTATTGTTTGACATTGTTCGAGAGCATGTTTGAATTTCTGTTTTCATTCCATCAATAGCCCATAATAATGTCGGTTATCAGACCTGCAAATATGTACACGCCACCTGATATCAATATAATCATGAAACGTTTAAAATGCGCTTTAAAAGACGTATACATATATGCAGGTCTGATATCCGAACCACTTTTGGGCCTAGCTTAACATTGTTGTAATGGATAATATTTTGCGTCATTCTTTGAGATTTCCATTCCAACAAAGAGCCCATAAAGAATTGGGTTATCAGAACTGCAAATTATTGCATGTCGGCTTTAAATAATTAATACTCATTACGATTGTTTTTCTTTTACAAAAGTCTTTAAAAGTATGTAGTTTACCTGTTCGCCTTCTTTCACAAACAGTAGCTGAAACTTCTTGTTGTATGCCATGATCTGTGTTTGATGAGAAATGTGTATGTTTTAAACTAGAACATAAAATATCATAAATTAATGGGAGCAATCTATATTCAGGTTTTCGTCCAACCGAGTCATCGATCACATGGTTTTCTGCTGTCCAAGGATTGAGTATTTCTTAATAAATATAAACACCCTGCGTTGTTTATGAAAGTTGTAAACATCCCCATGTGTCAACCTGAACAAAAGGACCTATTTCGGTGCAAGATATTTCGAAAACTGTGAGCACTTTTCGCTATGTGGGTCACTTTGAGCACATTTTGCAATGTGACCAATGACTCTCGAGCACATGGAAAGCTAAAATAGATCATCACCATAGTGACCCACCCACTCAAAAAGGTACCTATTGAAAGGTTGATTTTAAACGAAAAAGGGAATTTATGATAAAAGATATGGAATGTGGGTTAAGATAGCTCGGGGGGGGGGGGGGGGGGGGGGAGGGGAGGGAGGGTTAACTCAGTTGGTAGAGCACTCTCTTCACACGCAAAGGGACTAAGATCGATCCCGGGTGCAGTCGAGATTTTTTATGACTCCCCCTGTCCACCCAGCAGTTGGATCTGTTAGATTTGGCGGAAAGTGCATTGCGATAGACAAGCGTCCTATCCAAAGGATAGCAAGCAATTGCTATTGTCCGTTTCACGCTATAGAAACTGGTATAAACTCCGGCGCCATGTGCCCAATGGCTCTGAAGGACTATTTTAATTCGGTTTTGAGAACTATAGAAATATTTTCTTCAAGTTACCAAAATTAACAAAAAATTCATATTTCTAGTCAGTATAAAATCATTATTTGGCGACTGGTTCATGTATTCGAGACGACAGGTCACTGTTATAGAATTGATAAGTTAATCATTTAAACTTCAAACTAATTCAGTACTTTCCATGTTCATTGATGAATGAATGAAATGGGGCATTCTAACTATAAAATGCTTTTACAACACATATCTCATACAATTGAATATATATATAGATAGGTTATTATTTCTGGTATTTTGCATTGTTATGGTGCCGCATAATAACGATGCGTTATTGTGCTTGTGTAATGTTTACATTTTTATTGAATTACGCTATATTATATTACCTTTCCAGCGGGTGGTGATTTGGGGCCTCCTATGATAGTAAACACATCATCTTTAGATAATCTTGCTGTTGTTATTGACATTCCTGGGGACCAAAGAAGGAATGAACAAATACTTTATTCATTCATTTCCAACCCGACAAGTTGAGTTCAAAACAATGCATTTTTATTATTCCTTTCATTCTCTACTGATTCTTATTTTTTAAAATGTGCACTCACGATTAAGGGGAGGTTTGGGTCTAATTATTCGGAAAATCCTTCAAAAATTTGATTTTGAGATTTTGGTGGAAAATGATATTTTATTATCTTAGAAATAATATAATTGAAGTCCAAATTCTTAAAGTAGACTATAAAGGCACGAAAAACACAGTCGAAAATGGTACAGGTAGTAAGAAATGTGTGAAAAACGGGAAGCCATTTTGCTATTTTCTCAATATGTCAGTTTTCTAAGGGTATGGGAAACTGTGTCAAACGTTTCTCAGAATCTATTCAATGAGATTGTCTGAAAATTTCCACATTTATCACAGAGATAATGTATTATGTCACCATAGAGAGATTTTTTGATAAGATGTGTGAATTTTAAATTATAATCCTAAATCTGAATTTTTTACATAAATTTTGTCATAACATTTTGATTCTCAACTTTGTAATGATCTAATAAAAATTCCATAAGCTAAAGCCGTAAAATCTCTCTATGGTGACACACTATGGTACAATGTTGACAAGAGGGAAGAATATGGAGGTCATTCCTTCATTAGTTTTTGTGGAACGTTTGCCACAAGATTGTTATATTTTTTGATGTCAGACTCCCAAATTAGATCGCAAAATGGGTATCAACACAGATAATTAAAATTTTTCACCATAAATGTTGTTTTTTAACGTATATTGACGATACAGAATGATTAAAACCGCCCAATATAGGTAATTAAATTTTTTTTAGAAAAGACCCAAACCGCCCCTTAAAAAAAACAAACAATATAGGCAAAAGAAAATGAAAAATATATAGATAGTATGCACTTGGCTAAGAAGTTCACAACATTGCCATCCGGAAGTGTAACTGGCCAACACACAAAACTGTGTGTAACCATGATCGTTTATAGTCAGGTTAATACAGTTGAGTGAGAATTACTCATAAACGCGGATGGCAAAAAAACAATAACAAAGGCCTGCGTGACTTCAACTTCGAACTATCTATAGGTAGCAACATATTTATGACAACGAAAATAAAAGATTAAATAGATCATTAAAAATAATAATAATAATAATAATAATAATAATAATAATAATAATAATAATAATAATAATAATAATAATAATAATAATAATAATAATAATAATAATAATAATAATAATAATAATAATAATAATAATAATAATAATAATAATAATAATAATAATAATAATAAATTCATTTCACTTTGCAATGCGAGACAATCATAGTCAAGGGAAATAACAACAAAATTTATTACTTATTCTAGGCTATCAATGAGTCGTCTCGCTTGAATTTGTTGTGCGAAAATGGATAACCAAATTAAATTCCTACCACTAAAAACTTCAGCATTGTTAATTGATCAATAAATGATCATGCTAAAGAGTCCAATGTTTGACCTACCAAAGTATGAGTTGTTATGTGGATCCGTGGGCACACCCATCACTCTCGGCCTCACCTCCTCGTTGGCATCAACGTAAGCAAAACCACCTGAAAGTTGATGATAAGGTGTCGCTAATTAATGCATTGGAGGCAGAATGGCATTTTTCGATATTCAGCTACCTATAGTAATTTCAAACAAAGCACTGGCTAAGCGCGATGAGATTGATACAATATCTGAAGCTGTAAAGAGGAAAAGGTGGAAATGGACTGGACATGTCCTCAGAATGAATCCGAGTGCCATTCCCAAGAGAGCCCTCAAGTGGACCCCCCAAGTGAACGAGAAGAAGGGGCAGCCTGCTGGAGACCTGGAGGAGGAGCATCGAAAGAAAAATAAAAGCTAGTGGTTGGTCTTGAGGACAGATGACAAAAATGGCCTCCAACCGAGAAAGATGGCGTTCCACCGTATCAGCCTTATGTTCTTTTCAAGCACCAAGAGGATAAGTTAGTAAGCAAGTATATATGATTCACGCTACATTAACCAACAGAAATCTTTTATAAAAACCTTCACTTCTATATAGCGCAATAATTATCAAAGTTTGTGCTCAAATAGATTTACAAGGATTCAATGCCAAAAGCAAAACTTAAAATATAGGACAAGATATCACATGACACCGTAGAGCGTTTTAACCGGGGGGGGGGGGGGGGGGGGGGGGGGGGGGGGGGGGGGGGGGGGGGGGGGGGGGGGTTCGACAGAGACAACGTTGTTACCAATCAGCAACTCATTTTAAACATCGAACCAGGGTCATTCAAGCTACAACCAGAGTACACAAGCGCCATATCACAAGACTACGAAAAATGTAGAAGCATTATCATCTTTAATGGAGAACTAAAACATTATCATAGGACTTCTCTATTACCATTTATGGGCTCAGTTGGTAGAGCACTTGAATCCCATTCTGAGGGATAGAGATCGATCCTGGTTGAAGTCGATAATTTTTTCTGATCCCCCTCCCTCCCCCCCCCCCCCCCCCCCCCCCCCGTTCACCCAGCAGTGGTTGGGTATCTGGGTCTGTTAGAAATTACTTTGCGACAAACTAACGTCATATCCAAAGGGTAGCAAACAATTTGCTATTGTTTGTTTCACGCTGTTGGAACGGAAGCTTAAATCTGTGAAGGACTTCTTTTCTCATACTCATTTAACTTTGATGATGATAACTACCCCCGCCCTCTCCCCCCCCCCCCTCCCCTACACACACACACGCACACACACACACACACAGACACACATACGCAGAGCAAAAATTAACAAAAGAATTTAAATACCTACCAGACCAATCACTGAGACCAGGTGTTCCAATGACCAAAAATTTTCCATTCTGGGGAGAACATATAAATTATCATGTAAATATGTGATAGAATACCTGCAATATAATATGTCTAAAATTTCAATGGCTTTACGTTGGAATAAACATGGACTTAAAAATTGAATTTTAAGTCTCAGGCACCAGTGTAAGATAAAGATCTGAACAAGTGTGTATGAAAGGTGTCAGACAAAGCAAGAAAGAAAAAATATAAGAAAAAATAACATCTCAAAGATTCAGTCGACCTCGACTGGGGATCGAACCGCAGACCTTCTGATTACCAGTCGAGGGAGACTGTTTCTGTGGTATGTTTTTTTTTTGTTGTTATATTTTTCTTTCTTGCGTTGTCTGGCACCTTTCATACACACTTGTTCAGATCTTTATCTTAAACGTCTGTTATACACTTTGCGGCTGATGCTAGGGTTATCTCGTTATTTTTTGTTTGTTTTGTAATAGATGTTTATGGCGATAGTTAGTTAAAGTTAATTTAAATGCTAACAATTGTATATTGTAATTTACGATGAAGAAAAAATAGCAAATGTGGATTAAGTTTCCATGTTTAATTAAGAATAATACGTATATAGTATTTCAATCTACCAGCAACTAAAATTTCACATATCCTTTTACTTTAAACAAGCTATATGTCATCTAGTTTACCATGACATACAACCGACGTTCTCTTAATTGCAGGTCTGATAACCGAACACAAATATAGGCTTGGTTTTTGTTATTGTTATGTTATTGTTGCAATTGACAATATTTTGAGTTGGTTTGAGAGCATTTACAACTGCAACAATGAGCCCATAACGATTTGGGTTATCAGACCTGCTATAGGTACGCGTCACATAAAATTATTTTCATTTTCATAATATACTACTTGGTCACAACTTACCTGTGAGTAAGTGGCTGCCATTCCAAGACTCCCCATGCCGTAGATGTAATACCCATTCTTGTGGACTTGTTTTTTCCAATTTTCCAAAGCAGGCAAAGGGCTGGATTTTGTAAAACGAAGTTCTTTATTTGATTGGTAACACAGTCCATTCATCAGGTACATACCCTGCACGGAAAAGCGTTTGTCGATCCATCTTGGAGCACAAATCTGTCAGAAAATAAAGCAATATATAAATACCCAAATAAATACCCAAATAGATTAATAAATAAATAGATAAATAAATAAATAAATAAATAGATAAACAAATAAATAAAAACATAAATATATAAAAAGATAAATAAATAAATAAATAAATAAATAAATAAATATATAAATAAATACATTAAAAATAATTAACAGAGCGCCAATCACAACCTAACGTGTCCAATGGTCCTTTACAAGTCACACCTAGGTGACATGAGGATTTTAAGAATATTAAATGTTGCAATTTTACGAAATTTAAATGTTATAAATGGAATGAACAATTAAGTTGTGCTGATACCGACGTGTACATTTATGCAGGT
The DNA here is from genome assembly GCF_034508935.2 of Berghia stephanieae. Taxonomy (NCBI): domain Eukaryota; kingdom Metazoa; phylum Mollusca; class Gastropoda; order Nudibranchia; family Aeolidiidae; genus Berghia; species Berghia stephanieae. The sequence continues at coordinate 82,603,151 of NC_088361.1, read as the reverse complement.
CTGACAACCAAACCGGCGTAAGGGCCTAGGTTAACATTGTTGTAATGGACAATATTTTGCGTAATTTTTGAGACTTCCATTACAACAATGAGTCCATAAGGAATTGGGTTATCTAACCTGAAAATGTTCGCACGTCGGCTGATACCCATGGAATATTTTTAGAAATAGAAAAGAAAAAAACAACTGAGAAAATAAAATAAAAAGATAATAATAATAATTTTGAAAAACGAAATGAAAATTAACCCCCTCCCCCCTCCCGCCCGCCCCCACCCCTTTGTTTTTCCCCCTCCCCTTCCACAAAACCAAACAAGAAGAAAAGGATTAATTAATTGATGTGATTATTACCGTGATTTCTCTGTCCCCATGAACGTTGACATCAATAGAGGCCCCTAACCATTGATTGTCTTTTTGGTGCTGCACCGTTATATTTTTATAGGCTTTCGGGATCAGTTGCTTTTCATTGCCTGTAGAATGAGGAGGATTAGAAGATTGAAAAGGAATCTAATGGACACTCTGTGTTTTGTAAAAGAATGGAAACATGCAGGCGAATAAATTAAATAGATCAATAAATTATTCAATAAATTAATAAATGATAATTTAAATGATGATGATGATTATGATGATGATATTAATATCAATGATATTAATAATAATAATAATAATAATAATAATAATAATAATAATAATAATAATAATAATAATAATAATAATAATAATAATAATAATAATAATAATAATAATAATAATAATAATAATAATAATAATAATAATAATAATAATAAATACCCTAATACTTACCAATCTTGTCAATAAAGATGGGTTGACAACTGGATCGATAGTGCCAATTACACTGGAAAACAGCGCCTGGTTGGTGGACGCCGGACAGAGATGAGTCATTTGCACGAGGAGCCCCTACCAGCAGCCTTTGAATATGTGGAATTTAAATGTTTTTGTTATGTTAGTGTCATCGTAGACGCGTTAGTTTAATTTTGTCAATGGTAGGGTGGAAGTCAGAGATGGACTTGAAATTTGATAATGATGAGGATGTGATGGTTGTGGTGTTGGTGATGATGATGATGATGATGATGATGATGATGTTGATGATGATGATATCATCATCATCATCATCATCATCATCATCATCATCATCATCATCATCATCTTTAAATATCCTCCACTAAACTGGATAATAGTATAATAAAATAACATACCAAGGATAGCAAAAGACATTAAAAGAAAAAAAAAATATTTAGATAAAACTGAAACATTTTACAAAATTACATAGACGAAATTAAGTTGATTACAGCAGCATCAGTCTATCGAGCATGCTTATCACACAGGGAACGAGAGAGAGAGAGAAAGAGAGAGAGAGAGAGAGAGAGAGAGAGAGAGAGAGAGAGAGAGAGAGAGAGAGAGAGAGAGAGAGAGAGAGAGTGAGAGGCGTGGGGGGGGGGGGGGGGGGGGGGGTTATGGTAACATTAACAATTCAATGCTGTGACCTCCGTTGTATGTAATTAGACTGTTCAGTTATAACTCTTCTATGGTAGAGGTTAGTATACTCGCTGTAGTAACAACAACAGGGTTGCCAGATTGGCATTTTAAATGCCAGATTCCAAAAATCTGGCATTTTTGAAAACCGTTTGGCATTAGAAAAATCATTTGGCATTTGGCATTTTCATTTGGCATTTTCTTTTCTTGTATATTATACTTCAAATGACACCTTTTCTTAATTAAGTTTCATAAGAAACACGAAACAGTAAGTTTTCTTAATTGTCAATAATTATTTAACTGTTTACGTATTTACCTTTCATGTTAATGTATTTCTTTTTCATTCTTAAAATCCAACCGTGGTGTAGTGGTTTAGCACTCCACTTAGTAGTCAGTAGGCAAAAAATTACCCCAACAGGAAATTTAGTATAATTCAAAAAAAAAAAAAGAAAAAAGAAAAGAAAACACGCAAGCCACCAGGATATGATAGTAAATTGTCTATCAAAAGTGAGTAGTTTTCTTAGTGGGGGTGGGAGTCAACAGACTTTGGCATTTTTTTGGAGTGTTTTGGCATTTTTTGAGTCTTCCCCTGGCATTTTGTTGAAAAATAATCTGGCAACCCTGAACAACAAACATGTCTGCGCCCTCAGTGCCAGCGAAGGGTTTTGCATTCAACTAAAATCACAAAGTTTTGATTTCATCATGTCTAGACATCTTTCATGGTTGAATTTACCCTTTCGTAAGGTATATTCTAATCCTAAGGCCAGCACTGTGCAATGGTTTCCTGGCCACATGAGGAAAGGAATGAACCAAATCCAAGCGAAACTACGAACGATCGACTGCATCATTGAAATTCACGATGCCAGAATCCCGTTTTCAGGAAGAAACATTAGATTTAGGGATGTTATTAAATTACGACCTCATATTCTTCTTCTTAACAAGACCGATCTCACTGATTTAGATCATGCAAAGAAGAATTTGGTTTCTAACAAACTCCATCAGCATGGTGTTGATACTGTGTTCTTTACAAACTTGAGAAACCAACAACAAAACGATTTTTTACAAAGTGAAATTCTTCCCACTGTCATTTCTTTGACTGATTCAAGACCCCGATACAACCGAGAAGGTTTAGACAGTTATAATGTTCTTGTGATTGGCATTCCAAACGTTGGAAAATCAACTTTTATCAATACTCTTCGTTCAATCAAACTTATGAAAAAGGGAAAAGCAACGACAGTTGGTTCGACTGCAGGTGTCACTAGAAGTCTTCTATCGAGGATTAAAGTTAATGACAATCCGCCTATTTATATTTATGATACCCCTGGAATACTTTCGCCTAAAATCCCCGATTTAGAGACTGGGATGAGATTATCAGCATGCGCATGCCTTCCAGATGAACGTGTGGGATTCGTTAATATTGCTGATTACATTCTTTTCTGGCTCAATAATCGCCAATGTTTCAATTATGTGGATTATTTTGGTCTTAACGAGCCGGAAGACAATATATTATTACTTTTAAAAAAGATTGCTTTAGATAATAAGAAAATTCTGAGATTAAAAAACATGGCTACAAATCAGTTTGAACTACGTCCAGATAATGATGCTGCTGCACAAATTTTTCTTAACGCCTTTAGAAAAAGTGATTTGGGTAAAATGTGTCTTGATGATGACTTTTGAGTCAGTGATTTTCTATTTTAAAAAACTTATTTTATTCATGATGAAAAGAAGTGTTTTTTTTTTTAAATTTTTTTTTGTTTTTTTTTATGCATCATTCAGTTGACACTTCAAGATTTGCTTTGCATAAAAAATTGTAGAATTTTTCTTTTGAGGTGTTTTTGATTTATTTTTTTTCTAATAATTTCAAAGCAAACCTGAGAGAGTCAAAATTTTATTTTAAAATTACTGTGCAATAAGAAAATATGGAAAAACTGGATCCCTTTAGAGTTTAGTTGGATGAGTTAAAAATTTCATTAAAATTTGGAGAGATGGATTTCTTCCTTTTTAAAATTCAATTATACTTTTGGAGCATTATAAAATCTTTAGGAACCATAACTTTTTCCACAATCCACTTTAATGATACAAGACATAAATTGACCCTGATTAAGTTAATTTTCAATGAATTTGATTTTTTTACCTGGTCCTGACCCTGAGGAATATTTAAATAAGAGGGAAAAGTATGGAGAAGATGAGTCGATTTTTACAGAAGTCGAACATAACATTGTGACTAGGTATTAACAAAGTATAAATATATTCAATGTTCCAAATCACTGTGGGTGAAAGAAACTAAATAACCGGCTTTCATTCTCATTCATCGTAGAAAATATTACTTCTCCTGGGACGGTTTAACGGATGGGACTAATTTTGGGACTAATTTTGAGAATAAAATTTTCTTGGGACAGGGTTTTGCACTGGACCATTTTCCTGAGTAAATTTATAAACTCTTTTATTAGCATCACTCCTATCTATGATAAGCGCCAGTGGTTTATCAGTAAGGTGCCTTGCCTTGTCACTTTAGTCGAGTGCTATATATTGTGATCTGTGGCCCGTTGGTTGACAGTGATCGTAAAAAGTAAAAAGTGCTGGTCTAGGGTCTTGAAGACTGTAAATCTATATGCCTGATTTCCTGATGTAAACAAACACAGTCTTAGAACATGATACAAGATGACTGAGCATTATTTAAAAAGTGTGTTCAGCATAGGATGGGAAACTTGCTTTGTGTATCAGAGACTAGATTGTCACCTTGGCTAATGTTGCCAAAAAGAGATAGATTTAAGGGAGGGATGTTTTTGTTTATTCACCTTAATAACGCCACTATCATAATCACATTATCTTATTCGTCTGTAATGTTTTATTCATCCTGTTTTGTTGATAAAGGGGGAACGTCCACAGTATCTGTCTTCGTATAATAAATTGAAGCTTACTATTCAATATTTATCGTTATTTTTTTTTTTCTTCAAGCTTCAAGCAGCAACATTTTCTTTATCTACAGTGGAATCTCCATAAATTCAACACTCTTAACATCAACTTCTGCTTCATGGGTGTCACACCACCGGGCCTAGCCGGAATTCCAGGTTGAAAATTTCACAGCATCACATTCCTGTTTATATCGCATCTTAAATGTAAAATGAAAGAAGAAAAAATCACAAAAAAAAAAAAAAAAAGAAAATTGGCTGGTAATGAGCGAGGCCGTATTTTAAAAACTGGTATCTGAATGCCCAGCAGAAAAAAGATAACTTATCCTGTGTGATATGAAAAACTTTTTCTCTCCTATGTAAAGTAGATCTAAGTCTGATATTTCTGACAATAAATTCAATCTTCCCCATCAAAATAACCCCGACATAATACTGTTTTAAGGGGGTAGGTCACAAATAAACTTTTAAAAAAAATCTGGGTGGGGTTCCTGTCCTCCCATATTAGGCAGGGAGGGACTTAATGTTTCTTCTATCCCCCTATATCTGTTTTCAACATGCTTTCTGTTTTTGTCTTGGAATGAGATTTACTTGGTTTTGTCCGGGCACCGGTTGGATTCCCTGGCTGGGAGTAAGACAGTCAAATGTATAAATGTATAGCTGTGGCAGTTTTGGGAGGTGATATTTTTTAAATTTAAATTCTCTCTCTGTTATGCACTGTAACTTTTTTTGTTTTACATGTACATATGATTTGTAAACATTTGAGTGTGTCCCACTTAGTGAGGACCTGTGCTTGTGTCAGGATGAGACATTTAGGTGATCTCAAACTAAGTATACTGATGGTGTGTTCTTGGAATCTACATCTGATCTCATTGAACTCATTCCCGTTTGTCTTCCTTTTTCTTGGGTACTTTAATTCTAGAACTTTTTACTATCCTATATCCTTCCTTTTTACTGGTGCAGATATGACCTAAATGTGTTGCAAGCGCCGTAAAACCCTTAAAAAACAATTTGTTGTTTTGTTTTATTTTCTTTTTTGTTTTTTGTTGCTGCTATGTCATAATGGTAAAGAGCTAACCATCAATCCCGGCCTTTGTCAAGAGTTTGTGCCAGAGTACAGCTAAAAAATAGAAATAGTAGCCTTTATGTCATTCTTTGACAACTAAAGATGTTAACATTTATTAACATTTATTTGTGTGTGTGTCTTTTTTATTGTGTGTGTGTGGGTGTGTGTGTGTGAGAGAGAGAGAGAGAGAGAGAGAGAGAGAGAGAGAGAGAGAGAGAGAGAGAGAGAGAGAGAGAGAGAGAGAGAGAGAGAGAGAGAGAGAGAGAGAGAGAGAGAGGGGTGTGTGTGTGTCGGGGGGGGGGGGGGGGGGGGGGGGGGAGAACGAGGTTTTTGTATTTTATGCAAGGTAAAAGTTTTTATATTTATGAATTTGAATTGAGCTCATGGTCTCTAATTTATTGTTAACATTTAACCAGGACTAACCAGTAGACCTACAGTTCTGGGCATGATTAAATGATAACTGTTTTTAGAATGATCTTTCATACTTTCCAATATAAATCTTCTCTGCCTTTTCGTTTATGTCTATTTTTTCCCATGTCACTTGCTGCGTCTTTTATCCCCTTACATCTGTTTTCTGAGTTGCTTTATGTCTTGTCTTTAAGTGGGATTGCTTTGTTTTGTCTTGGCCCTTGTGTGGCTATATGGTCTAGTGGTATGACACTCGCTTTCGAATCAGAAGGTCCTCACTTCGAGCCTCGCTCGGCGCATAGTTGAGTCCTTGGAAAAGGCTCTTTACTCACATTCTCTCAACATACTCAGGTGTAAAATGCGTACCTGGCCGGTAACTGTGTTGTCTCTGTCGGAAAAAAATTGTAATATCGCCTAACAGGCATGTCTCGTTCTACATATTACATTTTGTTGTTAATTAGGGACCCCTTGTAAAGCGCTATAAGTGGATATTGCGCTAACAGCTCAAGTTATTTTTTTAAAAATACTTATTTTGAATGAATAAATCAATCTTTTAAAATCATTAAAAACGTTGACAAAATTAAAGTTTTATCTCAGTTATGTTCTTATAGAGCAGAGGTGTCATGTTTAATGTCAAACCAGTGTTGCATTGTCTGTAAAATGCAATCGGCAGCAGCACTACAGTTTAAAAAAAAACAAAAAAACAACAAAATTTGATCACAAAAGTATTAAATCTGTCAGTGCATGACATAAACAGTCGGAAAGTGAAAATTTTGGATTTGCATTTTTTTCAATTTCTGAAAGAATATGCTCCCCAGAGCATTTTAATCTTTATTTGAAGTAAATCGGGTAATTTTTCATGAAGTTATTGTCAGATGTATGGGAAAGGTATCCAGCAACTTTTCACAAATTTCATACCTTGTCAAATTGACTAGCTGTAAAAAAATATTTAGAAATGAAATTAAGCTTTGATATTTCCCGGAGATGTACAAAAAGGGTTGATTTAATCATTTATGACAAGAACTCATTTTTGATGAAAATTGACCTTCTAACTAAACTTGGCAATATCTCAGTTCAAACCTTTTCACCATCCGACTGATTATGTCATTCACTGTAACAAATGCGTTAATTTTTAGATAGCTACTTAATTTTATATTTCAGCTTTTGTCCTACCTTAAACAGTTTTCATAAAAGTGCACGTATCTACGATTCTGACATCCGTATGCAATCAGGGGCTTAATACAACAATGTTATCATGATTTTGCATTGGTTTAAGAGTGTAGCATTTCCATTACAATAATGAGCCCATAACCATGTGTACTTATTTTCAGATCTGATAACACAAATTATCACGTTCTCGTTGTTGTAATAGAAATACTCTCAAACCAACGCAAAATATTGCTCATTACAACAATGTTAAATCAACCCCCTGGGTGGGATCCTTTAACTTCCCATAGTGGGTAAGAGGTCACTTGCTATGTCTTGTATCCCCTTACATCTGTTTTCCGAGTTGCTTTATGATTTGTCTTGGAATGGGATTGCTTGGTTTTGTCCTAGCCCTTGCTGGAGTCCTTAGCTGAGAGGGAAACAGCCACATGTTTAGTGTTAGTTTTGGGATAACATTTTTTAATGTTTTCTGTTTCGGCTAAATTCTGTAAACATTTGAGTGTATTCCTCTGAGTGGGATCTCTGGATGAGACTTTAAGGTGATCTCAAACTGTGCACTGATGGTGTGCTTTATTTGAGCCAGTCCCCCTAGTCTTACTTTTTCTTGGATACCTTTACTTGTAATTCTAGTCTTCTTTTTTTTTTTACTATCCCATTTTCTTCCTTTTCACTGGCGCTAAAATGACCTAAATGTGTCGCGAGCGCCGTAACGCCTTTAAAAAACAAACAAATCAAACCCATAATTAATTGCATTCGGTTGTCATACCTGCAAATATATGTACGTCGACCCAAAATAATTTGATTTATCAAAAGTGTACTTGTAAGTAAGTAGAATGCCGGTTCCGATATGTACAACAATGGTAACACCGGTGTAAGCTAAGTGTCCTCTATGACCACGCATTATTTCCTATATATACAGTAGAATTACTTTAAACCGAAATTTTGGGGACCTTCTAAACCATTTCGGTTTAAAGACATTTTGGTTTAAAGCAAGTTCCCGTTTTGCGATGTTTTTCAAGTGTAGTAACTATTTAAGGAATTTGCTCATTTAATCATATCATGGGTTTCCCCTTAAATGGAGTTGTTGAATAAATGCCGTCTTTGTAACCATTTTTAAAAAAAATGTTATTTTATTATGCTTTGTGTGTGTGTGTGTGTGTGTGTGTGTGTGTGTGTGTGTGTGTGTGTGTTTAAAAATAGTTTTCGGGTTTTTCGTTTTCCATTCAAAATAGTTGAAAGAGTTGAGTTTGGGATGCCGTGTATTTTACATATCTCCGTCTTGCTCAATTTTTTTTTTCATCGACTTCACATAGTGTTTTGATTTTAAACTCCAACATGTAAGCACAGTGCTTTCTTTTGGACATCTTTTAGTAAAATGTAAAACTAAAATAAGATCGAAAGGTCTTGTGTGATAATTGATAATGAGGTGAAGTGAAATGGAAATGAAAATGCGTGTCAATGCTAGGCTGTCTACTACACTCCCCTCTCTTGTTGAAAAGCCATTAGGTTCAAAGGCCTAATTACATAGACCCCCCCCCCCTACACACACATTTAAACAAACTGGAAATGAAATGGCATGTCAATGGTAAGTACCCTACCCCCCCCCCCCCCCCCCCCCCCCCCCCCCTCGTGTTGAAAATCCAGTCAGTTCCAAACAACGACTTCTTATACGATGGTTCCAAAGCATCAGCAAACGAGTGTGAACATCTCGCTTGCGTGATTCTACACCCCAACTCCCCCTCTTTCCTCATTTTTCGCCTGCCAGTCACCCGTCGTCTTCCTTTTCCAGTCTGTGCGATTGTGGTGTTGGCCAAGCCCAAGTGCAGTGATTAAAGTGTTTCTCCTACCCCCCCCCCCCCCCCCCCCCCACCCTCATCTTATGCTTACGGTCTTTGTTTTGTTATCGGGCATTATTACCTGTGGCCACCTTCCCGAATTTTTGAAGAAAAATAGAGAGAGAAAAAGGGAAGGTGCTCTCAAGTTGTTTCGGTTTAAAGAAAGTAATGCTTAGAAGTATTTCGGTTCACCGTAAGAATTAGTACAAAGATAATGAAGGAGCTAGTACAATTTATTACATTCTTTGCGGTTTAAGGTATTTTTCGGTTTAGCTTCTTTCGGTTTAAAGTAATTTTACTGTAATATGTAATATGTTGCTGTATGTCTTTGCCTTGGAATGAGATTACGTGATTTTCTCATGACCCTGGCCGGAATCCTTAGCTTGAGAAAGGGGGGGGGGGGGGGGGTATTCAAATATTATTAGTTTTGGGTGGTCATATTCCTCTCCTTGTAAATCATCTCTATGTGTGCTGTTTTTGTATTTGTTTTAAATATCTTATGCAAACATTTGAGTGTCAGGGTGGGGTTCTTAACCTCCCATAGTGGGCAGGGAGGCACTAACACTGTCTTCTATCTGTTTTCCAACATGCTTTCTGTCTTTGTCTTGGGATGAGATTACTTGGTTTTGTCATGGCCCTTGCTGTGAGGGAAACAGTCAAATGTATAGTTAGAGTTTTGGAAGATGATATTTTTTGTCTTGTAACTCATCTCTCTGCTATGCACTGTATTACGTTTTGATTGCATATTATATATGATTTGTAAACATTTGAGTGTGTTCCTCTTAGTAGGGACCTGTGCTTATGTCTTTTAGGTGATCTCAAAGTACTTTGATGGTGTGCTCTTGTAATCTACATAAGTTTCCTATTGGATGGAACTAATTCACCTTTGTTTCACTTTTTTTCTAGATGCTTTAATCGTAATTCTGGGACTTTTTACTACCCCATTTTTGTTTCATTTTTACTGGCGCTGATATAACCTTAATGTGTTGCAAGCGCCGTAAAATCCTTAAAAATAAACAAACAAACATGACAGGCCGGAGTCTTTTGCATGGGAGGGGGCAGAGGAGGTATTCAAATATTATTAGTTTTGGGAGATTATATTTTTGTCCTTGTAAATCACCGTCTCCATGTTGTGTGTTGTTATAGTATTTGTTTTAAATATAGTTTGTAAATATTTGAGTGTATTCCTCTCGGTAGGATCATGTGCGTGTGTCTGGATGACTTATATTGCTGTAAAACCCTTTAACCCCAACACCCACTCGTTATTCGTCAACTTGATAACCACTCCTGGGTGATGCATCACCCATACATTTTAAAGAGGGAAAGAAACCTATAAACCACTCATGGGTGACATACCACCCATATTTGAGCAATATCGGTATTCACCGTGTCAAACTGGATAAGGTTGTCATTTACTATGGTCAATACAATAAAGGGTAGAAATTTGTGAAATATATGTTTTCTTGCTAACTATATTTTATTCAACCATAAATTTGAAAAACAAATTCACTCAAAAAATTAAATCAAACAAAACAAAAATTAGATTTTTCTGGCAACAAAAAAAGAAAAAGTTTCTTTAGACTTTAGAGCACAATCTTTCACTTTGACTTTGAGCAGTTGGTACAAATACAGTCTCTGGGGTAGAAGCAAACAAAAGCATTGCATTTTGCAAACACTGTTGACACTTTTTTGTCCTTCTTCCAGCTACATATTGAGCAACGTTGCTGTTGTTTGCGTGCTGACGTTGTTGTTGGCTTTGAGGTAGAATTGACAGCGGAAACTTTTGTTTGAGTTTTTTTTTTGGCAGCAAGGGAATTGGTCTTTGAAGCTGAATGTTTTTGCTTGGAGGGGGTTCTGGTGATAGTTTTGGACAGTTTTGAATTAGCACGAATGGAAGGAGTGGTTGCAACATCGTGGAAACGCTCAATTGCAGTTTGTATTGTGATTTTTTTCCGAGTCCTGGAGAGAGAAGGAATTGGGTTGCGGCGCAACAGATAGAGAGTGCTGGAGGGTGCTTGCAACCTTTCTGATCAAATGTTGCCTGGCATTTTTGTGTGGCAGTGGACCAGCAGGAACATTCTCCCGAAAGATCAGATGGGCAGCAAGACATGAAACATCCAAAATATTGACAACGTATGCCATAGCCCATCTTCGGCTTTTATGTTTGCATGAATATTCTTTGACCATTTGGTCCATTTTGTCCCCACCACCTTTGGTGCTGTTGTAAAAACAAACCACTTCAGTTTTGTTCATCTCTGGTTTCTCAATGGCTGTTGTTGAACGCATTCAACTCAAAACAGATACATATTTTTAAAAAAAAATTTTGTTGTTTTTTTTTTAGATTTGTAGGTCACTAGCATTGCTTTATCTGTGGATGTAAACGCATTAGAGTGCAGTTCTTTCTTTTTCATGATGTCATGACGAGTGGTTCGGGAATGAAATTTTTAATCTTTTTTCACAATGTCCACAAGAGTAACACTGCTCTTTAGTAAAGACATTGTCAAGTCACGCGTTGTAAAAAAATTGTCACGCGTTATGTTACGTCCTGTTTTGAGATATGGTTCTGCCAAGGCTGAAACAACATTAGCGCCATGATTTTTCTCTGCCACTTTTCCGAGGAATGGCAATGCTTTCAGAGGGTAACTTGTTTCTGTGTCACAAAGCCAGTAGATTTTCAAACCATATTTGCCTGGTTTACTTGGAATGTAAATACGAAACTTGCAGCGACCTCTGAAAGGCATCAACTGCTCGTTCACGGTGAGGTGTGGACCAGGCGTGTAGTGACGACGTAGATTTGCTTCAAACAATTCCCTTAAATCCCGAATTGGAGCAAGTGGGTCCTTTTCTTTTCTGTTTGCACGAGTGTTCTTGTTGTTGAATCGTAAGTGTGACAAGTCAAGAAGACGGCTATAACTGAATAAACTCCTTACAAAATTATTCCCCCAGACTTCATCCAACACTGTCTTCAACGAGACATATTGCTGATGCAACGCACCAAGTGCAAGAACCACACCTATTAGTGCTTTTATCTCGTCGCCATCGGTATTATAAACCCATCCTTTTTCTTCTTTTTATAGCTTCGTATGCACGGACGCCTTCAAGGTTTTTATTTTTCACGATGATGGAAATGAGCTCTTTGTTAAAAAAAAACAAAACAAGTCAATTGCTTATTCTGAAGCATGAATTTCGGTAACAATTAACTCTAATGCAGAATGTAAGAATGTAGATGTGTGGATGGTGAGTCACCCATGAATGTTTTATAGAATATTTCTCTTTTTTTTTAAAATATGGGTGATGCATCACCCATGGATGGTTAATGAGTTATGGAAAAAAGAAGGGTTAATAATAGCCAAACCATTTTTTTTTTGGTGTTAGATATATAATCATAACTTGCCAATATCATAATTGAGGCATTCTTAAAGGAACACGAATTTTCAAGAAATAAAAAAAATATATATAGCTGTGTAAAGAGGTCAATGGGTGATTAGTCACCCAGGAATGGGTGTGGGGGTCAAAAGAACAGAACCAATCGCCAATGCGCTCATGAGGGCTTCTACTCAAACATGCAACCTTTTAATCCAAAGGCATTTCCCTTACTCACTACGCCGCGTGTTCCGTAGGTGAGGCGGCCGACTGGCTAGTGAGCGCCTGTGCAATGCGAAGCGCCAGCTATCTCGCTTCTTGTCTTGCTTTGCCCCAACTATGGAATACGCCTCTGTGATTAATGCCAGAAGAAAACAAAATGCGACTCGAGAAAACAAACCAAGAAGAAAGGAATTGATTGAAGTGAAGGGTGGAGTGCCGAACAACCTAAAGGTTAGACGAGGTGTTGGCTACAGATACGTAAACAACCTGACCCTTTTAGCAGACACCTTCATGATTTCAAGACGGTGTTAGTATTTTTTTTTTAATAATAAAAGAAAGAAAAACGATCAAACAAAAGAACAAAACAAACAAACAAGAATATAGCGTTATATATATTATCCTTATTCTAAACGTGTTCAAAGCTCTTAACACGGTGTCCTTAGCCTTAGCATCATCCGTAGTTCAAGACATTATCCGTGTTCGGCCAGTTAGATGCTCATTTTATACCTTAGTACGGTGAAGGAATGTGAATTTTTTTAAAAAGCCTCGTCCATAGAATCAACTTTGCGCTTGGACCTTGGACTTACATTACGCAGACCTGCCTAGTACTACGAAAAATTCGTGGAATGACGAATTTTTGGCTCCAGCTACAAAGCTGCATTCGCCTCTTTGACTCGATACATCTTGTTGAAAAGGAAATTTGAGTTCCTTAGATCCTATATATATATATATATATATATATATATATATATATATATATATATATATATATAGGACTTTCAAGCATTTGTGGATCATGTTGATGGCAAATGATTAATTTATAAAGCTATTTATAGTGACTTTTAAATTTTTTAGTTTGGAAACCACGAATTTTTTTTTAATTTCAAGTAGGCAGCTCTGCATTACGTGAAGGTGGGCTTACAGTGCAAGTTGTAGTACAATTCATGAATTGCATACATTATTCTGACTGTGTCCGTTTATTTAACTTGCATTACAATGAAACAAAAGATATAGATAATATTAAATGGATGGGATTATATTCTTTTTCTTACCCATCCAACTGCTGACTTCTAGTATTCTTACTACTACTACTACTACTACTACTACTACTACTACTACTACTACTACTACTACTACTACTACTACTACTACTACTACTACAACAACAACTACTACTACTACTATACTAACTACTACTATACTACTACTATACTACTACTACTACTACTACTACTACTACTACTTACTACTACTTCTACTACACTACTACTACTCTTTCTACTACTACTACTACTACTACTACTACTACTACTACTACTACTACTACTACTACTACTACTACTACTACTATTACTACTACTACTACTACTACTATTACATCTACCACCACCGACCTACCACTACCGCCCCTCAGTCACTATTTTCCCAGTAGTATAACCTAATCCAAACAAAAATCCCAGGCATAATTCTCAGTTACTCAAATCGCTTCTATCTCTTCTCAACAACAGCATAAGTATAATCAAATACGGCTGTAACTACCTACCCCTCAACAATCTATATCATCACTCTCATCCCCCTCTACATCTTCTGCCTGTTTATCATAAATAATAGACCCTACCCAATGCTATCTCTATATTGCAATGACCCTACCCCTCCCACAGAAACAGATGCTCATTCTGTGCCTACCCCTGGACTCTACTAACCCTCGCCCACCTCTACCGATTCCAGCCCCTGTCTATTTTAATCATAATCTTGGCCTTTTTGCCCCTCAGGTGGTAAATATTTTCACGAGTCATTACAGGCGTGCATCGTCAGGAAGCGGCGATGCATTGGATAAACAAGGTGAGAAAGGAAGGAGCGGTCACTCATCTCGAAATGTGAGCAATGCGGTATTTATTGGGGTCAAAACAAAACAAATTTTTCAAAAAGTTGTCCATTCAGAGATTCCAATTCCAATTCCATGGAGCAGAAGTTTATCTTGTTTTTTATAGCGTGAAACAGACGATAGCAATTGCTTGCTGCCTTCTTGGATAGCTGCGAGTCTATTGAAAAAAATCCAGCCCCCCCCCCCCCCAAACCCAACATCTTTCCGCCAGATCTAACACCCATCTACCCATGCACTGGGTCGGAAAAAAATCTTGACTTCATCCGGGATCAATCTCGAACCCTTTGCGTACGAAGCAAGTGCTCTACCAACTGAGCTGTCGAAACCCCCAAAACAAAACAAACTTGAGCTTTTATATAGTGAAATGTTTACTAAATGTGCTCACTCAAAGCACTTTACAAGAAGTTCCAAGTCAACAGCATCATTTAACACGTGGAACGGAACGAGACGAATATTGTATGGCAATTTTACAATCACAATTAATTCAATTTCGAGGAAAGTTCTTTATATAAATGCCCAATTATATTTTTTTAGCTAAATGAATTATGGAACAGTTTCTTAAAGTGATGAAAAAAAAAATTAAACTTTAAAAGTAATTTGTAGAATCTGGCTCAGATCGCCAAAATGATATACGATTGGTGATCGATATCGAGAAATATATTATATTATTGATCCGAGAGTCAAAAGACCGAGTCTATGAGGTGTTGTTTGATGTGAAGAACTGCTGTTGGTGTTTATTGGTATGTGAGGGTGCTCCATCCTGTTGTATATTTTTTTTTTCAATGGGTAAAAAAGCCCGACAGCCCGGTAGACGTTTGCTTTCTAAAAGCTAGATGTAAGAATCGGCACTTACCTTGGCTGTCTGTGTTACTAAATGTCAATAACTTTATTATCCGAAACAGAATTGCCATGATATAATTCCCATCTTCTTTATTGTCAACGAATGAGGTATAAGCGTGGTCCTCATTTACAATAACAATACTAGTTATTATTATTATTATTATTATTATTATTATTATTATTATTATTATTATTATTATTATTATTATTATATTATTATTATTATTATTATTATTATTATCATTATTATTATTATTATTATTATTATTATTATTATTATTATTATTATTATCATTATTATTATTATTATTATTATTATTATTATTATTATTATTATTATTATTATTATTATTGGTGGTCATATTACCGTTGTTGCATTTTTTGTGGTTATTAATGGTTTCATTTTATTTTTTTGGTTCCATTTACCATTTTCTTTCTCACTTTTATGTATGTTGTCATCAAAGTGTATGAGTTATTGGCTAAGCTTAAGATTAAATAAACTTTGAAACGTTTAAAACTTTGTGTTTCACTGAAATGAATTCTCCTCTTTCCCTGCCAAGAACATCCACATACAACACATCTTCCTTGAGAACCTATTTTCTTCATGACACAGTCGATTTGAATAAATGATTTCCTTTTATCGCTACCATAAACTAAATTTTGCGTAAAATAAACATCTCTCTATATTTCAATTTTCCGGTAGGTTTATTTATTTATTTAAAAACAAATACAAACATAGACGTCTAGATACCTTGATTTTTCCATCAATCATTCTGAAATTTTGTAACATAATGAAACAATATTGTGTAATTACTTTTAAACATCGTTAAAATCCATGGAGAAATGTTGTTGCTATCAAGCAGCACAATATGTCTCATTTTTTAATGACCACCTGATATATCTAACACTATAGACTATTATCATCTCGACATAAAAACTATTTGAGATTATGATAAGTCACATTTATTATTATTATTATTATTATTATTATTATTATTATTATTATTATTATTATTATTATTATTATTATTATTATTATTATTATTATTATTATTATCATTATCATTATCATTATTATTATTATTATTATTATTATTATTATTATTATTATTATTATTATTATTATTATTATTATTATTATTCATCGTTGGAGTAGATATTGTCAAGATTAGTTCACCTTCATGATCACTCCATTTCTTAGGGATCATTGTACATTCGTCATGCTTCTGGATTATTCTTGACTTACCAAGTTTGAAATATAGAAGAATTCGTGGGGATTAAATTCAGGTTTATAGATTGGTATGGATAGGATAGACATTTCTGATTTTTTTTTCTTCATATTCTAATATTACTTTTACTGGAGGGGACAAGTTTAAGATTATTGTCTCTAGATTCACAACAAACATAAAACAAAACTGGTTCGGTATTCGTATTGTCCAGAAATGGAGCAATTTGAAATTTGAAAGAAAGAATGCAAAATCTATGGATTATTTCAAGGTGTTAGTAGACAGGGAATTATATGATGGCAGATTTATATATTCATGACGAATAATACTTGTTCGCACTGCTCTTGACATGGCTTTCAATCTTGTATGTATATATTATGCATTGTTACCTTATTATGGGTATCTTCTATAGATATTTCGAAGATGACGTCACTCAGGTCTTTGTTATTGTTTTTTGCCATCCGCGTTTATGAGTAATGCTCACTGAACTGTATTAACCCGACTATAAACGTTCATGGATACACACAGATTTGTGTGTTGGTCCGTTATACTTCCGGATGGCAAGCGCATACAATCTATATGTAAAATAGTATGCGCTTGGCTAAGAAGCTAATAACATTGCCATCCGGAAGTATAACGGACCAACACACAAAACTGTGTGTATCCATGAACGTTTATAGTCGGGTTAATACAGTTCAGTGAGCATTACTCATAAACGCGGATGGCAAAAAACAATAACAAAGACCTGAGTGACGTCATCTTCGAACTCTCTATAGATAGTATGCTGATGACGTCACTCAGGCCTTTGTTATTGTTTTTGCCATCCGCGTTTGTGAGTTGTTCTCACTAAACTGTATTAACCAGACTATAACAGTTCATGGTTACACAGAGTTTGTGTGTTGGTCCGTTATACTTCCGGATGGCAATGTTGTGAACTCCTTGGCCAAGCGCATTCTATCTATATGTCGGGGTGTACGAGTGTGAATGTTTGTGTGTGCGTGTGTGCGTGTGTTTGTGTGTGTGTGTGTGTGTGTGTGTATGTGTGTGTGTGCTTTGCGTGTCACGGTTAAAGGTATATGTTTATACATCACGTATACATGAGTACATTTAAGTTGAAATACTATCTTTACCACGTGTATCATTATTGTAATCTTTTATCAATAGATTTATAGCAGTACTATTAAAAAGGACATTCAAGGGATTTTATCCTATTTTGTCCTATACCATATCATTTTATGTTATGTTATGTTATTATTTTTACCCCTTTATTGGATTTATTGCAGAGGACACATTTTACACCTATTTTTATTCTACCCGCGTAGTAATGTATTTATGTATTTATTGTTTGTTTTTTTTGTTTGTTTATTTTTGTCTTTTTGTGTTGTTGTTGGCTGAAGATGGGTTTTGATCGCGAAACGTTCCGTGTTTGGTATTTCGTTCTTTTTTTAAAAAATCTATTAGGATTATTTTTTGTTTATTACTTGTTACAATCCACAGCTTCTAGCAGCTTAGAATCACTTTAACTACATTCAGTAATACCGTTTTGAGGCGGTGGGTCATAGAGATGTCTTCGATCCATTAAAAATACGTTAATATAGGATGTTCATCATTTTGATGCTATGCATTCAGGTAAAATACCCACAGCATCTGTCAGCCGGATATAACGTACCAACATACAAATCTATGTATAATCTTGAACGTTTATAGACTGAATGATATGATTTAATGAGAACCAATCACCAAATGGCTGTTTAATAACAATAACAATGAGCTACGTAGCGTCGATTTCGTTCCTTATATAAGTGAAAATGGCGAATGGGGCAGAATACCTGTTTTACGAGCGATAGTTAGAATTCATGGGCCTACTCTTTCATATAGAAATGTAATTTCACGCTCGCTAAACTCACGTGCGTGATATGAATTTGTGCGTAAAATCACCATGAAAAATTGCATATTATCGCATCTACTCACCAACTGATTATCATATATCTATCATCTTCGTATATCAGCTGCTACAGATGACATTAATTACTCATGCACGATCTAAGGCAAGTCTTTAGAATGATATGAAAGCTTTTTACTCATTTCCGCTGGGTTTGTTTGGTTTTTTTTTGGTTAAAAATTAGGTCTGTGTGTCTTTTACTTTTCACCTAGTGGTATGACACTCGCTTTCGGATCGGAAGGTCCTGAGTTCCAGCCTCGCTCGGCGCATAGTCGAGTCCTTGGAAACGGTTCTTTACTTACATTCTCTCACCGTACTTAGGTGTAAAATGAGTACCTGGCCGTTAACAGCTTTGTTTCTGCCCGAAAAAAAAGGTAATATCGCCTAACAGGCGTCATGTCCCGTCCTACATGTTAAATGTTACTGTTTGCCAGAGGCTCCTTGAAAAGCGCTTTGAGCACGTTAAGTGGATATTGCTCTATATAAATGCTCTCGTTTTTTATTTTTTATTTATTTGTTTATTTTTTCTCATTTCCACTGGGTCTTTAAAAAAAAATTATGTCTGTTTTGTCTTTCATTTGGAATTGACCACGTCGGTCATAAAAGGTCATAAGAATACTACTAGCTAGTAGAAAAGCAAATAAAGCACGGTAGTGGTAAAGTTCACTATAAAAAAGCAAGTGCCTCTTGAGGGAGTCTGAAAACTACACTACTGTGAGAGAGTCTCATTGGCCATCCTGGTTTTCGTGTCCCTAAGGGGAATCATGTAGAAAGCACTAGAAATACAATAATACTGGAGTGCATGCATGTCCGCAATGGGAATCTTTAATGGCCTGCCATCTCTTTACCTTGAAACTGGCTCACTCACAAGTACCGACGTTGAGTACTCACTCATGTCCAATCAAGCCAATTTATGTGAACTGCCGTCTCAAAACGGTATTATGTCAGGTTGAACCAGATTCTGGATATTGAATTTATAACCACAAATATGAATCTGAGGGTTAATTATCTATAGTTGTTTGTCATGTCTCGTTCTACATTTTATATGTTGCTGTTGTTTAGGGACCCTTTGTAAAGTGCTTTGAGCACGTTTAGTGGGTATTGCTCTATATAAAAGCTCAATTTTTTTAGTTTTTTTTTAAATTTCAATTTGTTTGGTGGGGAAAATGTAAAACGGGTTTTCTGATAAGAGAATGTCATACCACAAGACCACATAGCCGCACATGATAAGAAATATGGCAGTTAAAAAAAAAATTGAGGTACTATAATTTTTCTTCTCATTAAAACAAAAACCTTAACAACAGTCTCATATGTGACCTACTGCCTCTAAACGATGTCAAAAGTGATCTTGAAACCAATAAAGATATGACGGCTATGTGGTCTAATGGTACGACATTCGCCTTCGAACCAGAACGTCCAGGGTTCGAATCCAGCTCTAAATGACGCATAAAATTGCGTTCTTGGAAAAGGCTCTTTGCTCACATTCTCTCATCATGCTTAGATGTAACACGAGTACTTTGCTGTTAACTGCGTTGCCTCTGTCAGAGAAAAAAATCATAATATCGCCTAACAAGCATCATGCCATATTGCTTTTGGCTAAGGGCCATATTATGTAAAATGCTTTATACACGTTTAGTATATTTATTGCATTGTATAAATGCTCAATAAGATCAGAAATGTGGGAAACGTTTTTATTTATTTATTTTTTAAATATTTCTTTTGTCATTTCCAGAAACGAATATTTTTGTCGACATTATAACATTTGAGCATATAAGTCATCGAAAGTAAATGCCGTTTTGATACCATGGGTCACATATTTCTTTAACTCCTTAACTACTCCGACAAAATACCGGTTTCAGACGATCGGTCACCAAATGCTGGTTTCCTATAGTACTCACTAATAGTACCGGTACCATACGTAGGGACTTAAGTTTGGCATTTATCTTTGACACGGCCAGAGTGTTCTTTCGGTTTGATGTGGCTATGGCTACTTTAGTTTACATTCCAACCCGGTCAAGACGTGTAAACTCGAGGGTATTTTTAACCTTGTGTGCCCATCTGTTTAACTTGTAAATCTTGTAAATACACAGTACAAGTTTTGCCCAAAAGTGAGACTGGTTCAATAGTTCTACTTTTCAGCCAGTCAAAAGACGAGGAAGAACGAGGTGAAGAAAATAAGCTACACAATGACATATCGTCTTAACTCATTCAACCCTAACACCGATTATATCTGTAATTTACCTGGGTTACTTTTAAACCATGCTTATATATTACATTTTTCTGAGACAAAATATGGGCGGAGTATCAAAGCTAATGATTATAGTTTTTGCATGTTAATGGTAGTTGAATAAAATTATCTATGTACATGTTCATTTTTAATAAAAATTTTTTCTAATTTTGAAAAGTAGCAAAAATCTCTAGGATTGAGTGAGTTAATACTTATTATAATACCCCTTTTCTTCTTTGCTCCTCTCAAAATACGGGTCATATGATTTAATAGTGATACCTCTCTCTCTCTCTCTCTCTCTCTCTCTCTCTATATATATATATATATATATATATATATATATATATATATATATATATATATATATATATATCTCCCTGCCCCACCCCCAAATGATGGATGGAGCATTAAAAGATTCATATTGAAGAGAGATAAATTCTGAAGGATTTTATAAAGCGATTACAGGGATATGGAAGTCTAAAGACCAGACGTCAGATTGTTTGTATTGACTGACTGGTACCCAAGACACCCAACTCCCCCTTGAGGACCGATAGTGATTTGCGGACAGGAGTTTGCAGCAGATGTCGAAAAGGAAAAAAAAAAAAACAACAAAAACAAAAACAATACAGACCATGTTTATTAGCAGTTATAATGTTCTTACCAATACAGGGGTGGGGGGGGGGGGGGGATTTCTATGGTAATTTGCACAAAATTCCACAGGAATATTTGGACAATGAGGCCAAAACGCCCTAAAATCATTTGGGCAATATCACCAAATAGGCTTAGCAATAATTCGGTAATGTTAAGATGGCGCGAAAAAAGAAAAGAAAGACAAAACAACAGCACATAGATATCTACATATTATGGCAAACGAATACCCATGCCCAAGATATCGATAACGATATTGCATTTCTAAAAAAAAATGACTTCTACGAGATGCGAGCCAAGATCGTCTAGGTTACAAGTCTAACAAATCGACCATTACGCCACGGGGCTACTTGCCGTATGATAAATTTTAACCATTCCATTTTTAATTTTTATTCAACTAATGAATGGAAATTTTTGTCTTTTTGTTTCGGCGCTTAAATGTTGATTACAAGTAATTCATATTCGTATCTTACCTTTAAAGTCATCATAAAGTCACACTGTAAAGCTCGTTGAGCACGTGTGGTGGATTTGCGCTAATAGAAAGTTTAATAAGCTCAATATTATAATATATCGGTCTTGTTCTGTGATTTCAACTTCAGTGACCCTATTTCATGGGTCTTCTTAGAGATCGGTAAACTGGCCAGACCAAAGCCGACCATCCTCCCATTGGTTTAAACTTTCACAACGCCGAATAGCCACAACATCGTTTTAGAGATATTATACTTTGGACCAAACTGCCCAAAATAACGACTTCGTTTTAAAAGATAATGAATTTGTCTCATTTTGACATGTTTATATTTTATTTATGTTTTTATTTTATTTTATTTTTTTTATTTTTTTTTTTTTTTGGGGGGGGGGGGGGGGGGGGGGGGGGTTGGTGTTCGATTGGTTTTGCTTGTGTTTGTTTCTTTTAAATAATTTTTGAAAAAAATTAATTTCATTTTTCCATCATTGCTCTTAAACGTTAAAATATGTCAAGGGTTTTAGAGGAATTGAATACGTTGGTAATTGAAGGGATTCATTTTTTAAAAAATACACTATATCAACAGAAGTCACTGATAACGTATACCTCTATTATAAGCCCGAGTTTGTTAACCTTGCCAAGAGATGAGACTGAATCCGCATTGTATGGGCTACCAAGCCTTCTTTCCCTCCTCCTCATGTTGTAGTTGATGACGATGATGACGACGACGACGACGATGATGATGATGATGATGATGATGATGATGATGATGATGATGATGATGATGATGATGATGACGATGACGATGATGATGATGATGATGATGATGATGATGATGATGATGATGATGATGATGATACAATATTGGGTGCGGTGGTGATAAAATAACACACAGAGTGGATAAATTAGAGAGTAGAATTCTCTTTAATGACTATAACCATCTGAAGGCCACTGATAAGTAAGTCCATAATGAACAGGACAGGTGCTCCTAATTTATTGACCCATTAGATTAATTCCCCCCATTTAAACATGCCACAATCCATATAAACTTTGAGTCAAATATTTGATGAATGGAGCAGGCCCATAGCCCACAGTGACCAGCTGTTTTGATTGGTTGAGGTGCTCTACAATTAAGTATAAGTTTGCTTGTGCGTGAGTCTGTGTGTGTGTGGAGGGGGGGGGGGGGGAAATGAACCAGGAGAGAGCGTGTCTTTAAGAAAATGGAACTGAATCAAGTCTTAATCTTTTATATATATTTTTTTTCTGAACATGAGGCGGCACATTTGATTTGTTGATTGGGTGAATTCTTTTTTTGAAAACTTGTTGATGTTTTTTTTTTTTGTTGTTTTTTTTTCTTTTCGTATTACTAGAAAGTGAGATAACAGTAGCAGTAGCATGTAAGATATAATGCAATGTGCACCAATTTGCTGGTCGGATAACTCAGATTATTATGGTATCGTCCATTCTTTTAAAAATATATAGGGTTGTGGGTTAACATTTTTGCGTATAGCCAATGTTAAATTTTTGCCAATGAGGACAGAATTACTGGCAAATAAAAAAATATAAAACTATTTTTTACAGATTGATATACGAGTAACTTGCGAACCTGATGTTTAAAACCAAGGGTAATTCTGACACCCGTTGATCCAAATAGTGATTTAGAATAATTGCTAGGGCTTAATGATCGGTCATTAATTGACTTTGAGATTTGCCATCTGGCCACTTTGTTGGTAGATTCATTTACGCTCACCTACAGACTTTGATTACCTGATCAATTTTATCGTCGAATGCTCAAACGATTCCTCTCAATCTATATGAATTTCCACAATATAGTAGTAGTAGTAACCAGGGCCCAGAAATTGAATTTACAACCACTGAATTATTTTTTTTCATTTTGATGGAGAATAAATACAATTTCTTATATTTCAACAACTCCAAAATCCATATTTTCTATCATTTTAATTCTAAAGATTCATCCCAACATAATACCATTTTGACAAAGGTGGGCCAAGTAAAGATTAAGGTGTTGGTTATGACTACTTGCTATTGTCTTTGCCAGCCGGAAATAATAATATTGTACAATATCAAACCGCCTACTTTCAATCGAGGTTACTAACACAAAGACCTGTATTATTTAACCATAATCGCTCATACAGTGTTAGACAGGAGAACATGGTGGAGACAGGTCAACAATTCAAGACTCTTGCTTCTTGGAATTCCGAACATGTTCCTAATTGTTGCACGCACAGTCAGAAAATAGTTCTGATTCAAAAGTGCATAATATGTGCAAAAATCTTTTGATTCGCACCGAATATTGCAAAACACTATCGTTTTTTTAGTAAATCATAATCCTTGAATATTGTTTTGAACCAGTCGAATAACATTTTATTTTGTATTATCTTTTATTGCAGTTTTGATAGCATTATTGGCTTAAATTAAGATTGAAAGGACAGTGATTGGCCATCTGAAATAATACTTCAGTGAGTATGAATACTGATCCAACGAACTAAAATGAATTTTAGTGGACAACGCTTTTTTATATGTTTTGATAACCCAGAATAACCCAGAAGCAAATATTATATATAACATCACTATAGACAACGTTAATTAAAAGCAAAATAAATATTTTACAAGTTAATGGTTGAAAAATATCTAGATTCTTGGAGAGATGGAATAAAGATATTATTTCATGGCTATGGATTTATTAAATTCATTGTTTTATCGCGCATTTACACGCACTCGTAAGCTTGTGGTTTAAGTGAAGTGCTAAAAAACAATTCGTTTGATAAATCGAAAGCCATGAAATAATCCTCTATCATCCTACCACTCAAAATCTTCTTTTTTTATTATTTCTAACCGAATTTTTTAAAACATCTAAATGACACTACTTGTCATCGTTAGTTAAATTTAACGCTTGACAATCTGGTGTTACAAATTGCTTTGGTAAATTCGGTATCATTACGTGTTGCTATAGAGTAAAAGTAAAATATTTGTCCTGTGACGTCAATGGCAATATACAAAAAAAGTGACGTGGGCTTTTATATAGCACAATATCCATTTAATGTGCTCAAAGCACTTTGCAAGGCCCCCCTGACCAACAGAAACATGTAACATGTAGAACGAGACATGACGCCTGTTAGGCGATATTGCAATTTTTTTCCGACAGACAACGCTTTTTAACGACCAGGTACTCATTTTACACATGAGTACGGTGAGAGACTTTAGAGTAAAGCGCCTTCTCTAAGGACTCAACTATGCGCCGAGCGAGGCTCGAATGCAGGACCTTCCGATCCGAAAGTGAGTGTCATACCACAAGACCACATAGCCGCACAAAAACAAAGACAAATTTTGAGTCTGAAAAGAATGCAAACTAGAACAAGTTTTTAAATAGTTAATGTTGATAAATTACGAACTTACCAAGTTCCTTGAGAGTTTTGCAAAATCCCCACAGAGTATCCAAAGTAACTGTTAGGTGGTCCAGTGAATATGTGTGGTCTCTTCGTATCCACATTAAATCCGAAAATTGAGTCCGCGAAGAGTAAGATATTAAGAACTATTATAAAACATATGGTCCACAAGATATTATGGTCAGCAAGTTTGTTTTCCATAGTCACTGTATACGAATCAATTCAACTGCATAAAATAAATATAATTAGCAAAGATCATAAACTAATTAGAAATAAAATATTATAAAATTCTCCTCAGGAGAGTCCGCCTCGAGAAAGAACAGAAAAACGTGTACTAATTTCCAGGTCTGATAGCCCAAATTGTTATAAGCTCATTGTTGTAATGGTAAATACTATCAAACCGACGCGAAATAGTGTCTATTACAACAATGTTAAACCGGTCTCATACAGTGGACGGTCAGAGATTTGGGCTAAATTATGTTAGTTTGATGAAAAAATTGAGATTACGTCGGTAACGAAGATCAAATAATACGGGTCATCAGAATGGAAGTGCTATCCTTATCCTTTCAGATATCTTACCCCCAGTATAAGTAGGTACAACCCGACGAGTACTTATTTATTAACAAAGAAAGAAAGAAAACATCAAATTATAACAAAAGCAATCATTTGAAACTACGTAATAATCTCGGTGGGAGTAAAGATTGAAATGGTTATGGTTGTAAGGATGAATATGACGGTGTTGCTGAGGACGATGAAGACAACTACTATGATGTTGATGATGATAATAAGAATAATAGTAATGATGATGACGATGATGATATTGATGCTTCTGATGATGGTGATGATGATGATGATGATGATGATGATGATGATGATGATGATGATGATGATGATGATGATGATGATGATGATGATGTATCACAATTGATAACTGACAGATAATCTGGAATGCTTGTCAATTGAGAATTTTAATATCAAAGCTCATAACTAAAATAATAATAATAATAATAATAATAATAATAATAATAATAATAATAATAATAATAATAATAATAATAATAATAATAATAATAATAATAATAAATTAAAGGCAAAGCGAAACAGAAGATGGTAGAGTAAAACGAACGTCATTTCCACACTATGACCAGAATCAATTCAACCCGAGTTATGGAGTCAAACAGGTGGATAGATAGGTAGACGATTATTCTCGTATTAACTACGTCAAAACAAAGATGTTTATTGGGCTGGGGGCTAGCGATTATCCCACAGATAATGGGCAATGTATAGCATTATTACCTATAGAGGGAACGAAGATGACGTCACTCAGGTCTTTCTTTGATATCGTTTTTAGACAGCCATATTGGTTCTCACTAAATTATCTCAATAAGACTATAGATAGTATGCGCTTGGCTAAGAAGCTCATAACATTTCCATTGCCATCCGGAAGTATAACGAACCAACACATAAAACTGTGTGTATCCATGAACGTTTATAGTCGGGTTAATACTTTTCAGTGAGCATTACTCATAAACACGGATGGCAAAAAACAATAATAAAGACCTGAGTGACGTCATCTTCGAACTATCTGTGTTTTACTGGCGGATGTAGTGAGTAATTTACTTAAATGCATGGTACCAGTAGTTTGATTCATAGAAATTAGTGAGAACTAATCATTCAATTGACCGCGAGTTGAATTATTAGTTCTCACTAAATTATGTGCTATGCAATTAGGTAAAATACTCAAAACATCAATCAGCCAAATTAACCATACCAACGAACAAAACGGTGTGTCACCTTTATCGTTTATAGTCTGATTGATATAATTTAGTTAGAAATAACCACTAGCAGGCTGCCTAAAAATAATAACAAAGAGCTGAGTGACGTCAACTTCGTTTCCTTCTATAAACATTAATTGTTACCGATAGCCTTGTGTTTAAGTACGTTTCATCTGGTTGGCGGATGTTGTGTGTGTTTTACCCTAACGCCTCGCATCAATAGATGGCAAGTCATGACTTGCACAATTTACGATTTTTGAATAGAAAGAAATATACAAACACAATTGTAGGAAAATCTTATTCCATTTTAAAATGACAAGATTCAGATTCATTGTTGGATCTTCCAGTTAAAATTCAATATTATGGACTGCCAACAAGTCACACTGCCAAAAATAAATAAATAAATAAATAAATAAATAAATAAATAAATGAATAAATAAATAAATAAATAAATAAATAAATACTGGGTCACATTAGTTGAATATTTCGCTTTATAAAAGCTCACATTATTCAAGACTTAGATAAACTAGGTTTATCAAATGTAAAAAATGATATAAATACACATGAATATATAATTTACTGTCCTGTAAATTTTGTCTTGGCAATAACATTACAACGACTAAAGTAGCCAATGAGTGGCAATGTTGTCGGTACCATAATATAGACTGGGGGGGGGGGGGGGGGAGTTGGGGAGGGAGAGAGAGAGAGAGAGAGAGAGAGAGAGAGAGAGAGAGAGAGAGAGAGAGAGAGAGAGAGAGCGAATTTTATCTGAATTATAACCCATCGACTTAAATGATGTCGGGATCAATTTATTGGTGGAATGCGTTTAGGTAAAATACCCTCATCGTCCGCTAGCTGGATATTGATTTAGTGCGTTGTCTTACATAAACTGATAACAATGCCAGCTGGATATGACGTTCAACACACAAAACTATGTGTAACCTTTATAGTCCGACTAACTAATACAAAAATTTAGTGAGAACTATTAAAAACGGCTGTCTAAAAACAATAACAAAGAGCTGAGTAACGTCAATTTCGTTCCTTCTATAGTCAGAAGTAATATGAAGCTTGGTTTAAGTTTATTCGTTTAATTGAGGACATTTGGTAAAGTCTTCTAAAATAACTTGAGCATTTACATAGCGCAATATCTACTAAACCATGTCGAAGCGTTTTATATGAAGAGCCAAGCCGACGACATGACGCCTGTTAAGAGATATTCCAATTTTTTTCCCGGACAAACACAACGATGTTAACAGTCAGGTACTTACTTTACACCTGAGTACGGCGAGAAAATGTGAGTTAAGTCTATTCAAAGTTTTCAACTATGCGCCGCTCAGAGCGGGACTTGAACCGAGGATCTTCCGATCCGAAAGCGAGTGTCATACGACAGACCACAGCGCCGCACATTTTATTTAAATCGATCGAAGGTGAGTTTTCTGGCCAAATTTTCAAATATGTGTTTTTCCAGAGTACGGCAATTAATTGGTTAAAAAGGAAAAGAAATGTAGTAATTTCCTGCCTGCTGTGTACTGTGTAGCTTTGTGATCCAGGGTTATAACACTGACCCGTAGATTACTGGTTCCAGTTGTAAAATGAAAAGATTAAAGACTATTTAAAAACATTGTGTCTCTCGAAAAAAAACAACCCAAATGAACCTAAAATAACGCCAAACACATTCAACATGCCTCGCCCTACATGTCATCAAATGTTGAGTCCTGTGCTTAGTGTTCAGGCTGCAACAGTATGGTTTGGATTTGTTTTTTGGATGTTAAGTGTTGCTGTTTGTTTGGGACCCCTTACAAAGCACATTAAGCACATTTAGTAATACTGCGCTATATAAAAGCTCGAGTTAAAAAAACAAACCCCCACACATTTAGGATAAGCTGGCACTCAAAGTAAAGACACAAAGTTGGTGTACTCCTATGGTCACATACTACGATGCCACAACAGTCTCCAGAAGTCAATACTTGAAGGAAACTTTAATGAGGAAAGAGGGAGAGGGAGACAACGAAAGAGCTGGTTGGGAAATATTATAAAAGAAATGATTGTAAGCATGATGAAGGACTGCTGAGAGATGGCGCTAGACAGAGAATTGTGGAAGCAATGGCATCCAACCTCTATAGAGAGAAGGAATCACGGTTAGGTAAGGCAAGGCAGGGCACTCATGGTAACTCACTCCTTCTTTTCTTCTATGTCCGATTTTCAAAGCGAAGCTAAACTAGTTTGATTAAAAGAAAAGAATGGTATAAAGACACATGAACAGTCTATAAATCCTGTTAATTTGGTCTAGACAATAACACTGCGCGGACTAAGGTAACACAATCAGAGTCGAGGTTGTCTATTCATGTTATAATAGTATACCACAGTAACTTCCAATACTACTACTACTACTACTACTACTACTACTACTACTACTACTACTACTACTACTACTACTACTAGTACTACTACTACTACTACTACTACTACTACTACTACTACTAGTACTACTACTACTACTACTACTGCTGCTGCTACTACGACTACTATGACTATTACTACTACTACTACTACTACTACTACTACTACTACTATTACTACTACTACTACTACTACTACTACTACTACTACTACTACTACTACTACTACTACTACTACTATTACAACTATTACTATTACTACTACCACCACCACTACTACTACTACTACTACTACTACTACTACTACTACTACTACTACTACTACTACTACTACTACAGCAACAACAACAACAACAACAACTACTACTACTACTACTACTACTACTACTACTACTACTACTACTACTACTACTACTACTACTTCTACTACTACTACTTATAATGACTCTGGTGATGCTGATGATGAGGATATTGATAATAATAATAATAATAATAATAATAATAATAATAATAATAATAATAATAATAATAATAATAATAATAAATAATAATAATGTTAATCCCTATAGTAATAATAATAATAATAACAATAATAATAATAATAATAATATAATAATAATAATAATAATAATAATAATAATAATAATAAT
This sequence comes from Berghia stephanieae, assembly GCF_034508935.2. Taxonomy (NCBI): domain Eukaryota; kingdom Metazoa; phylum Mollusca; class Gastropoda; order Nudibranchia; family Aeolidiidae; genus Berghia; species Berghia stephanieae. The sequence goes on along the minus strand of NC_088361.1, from coordinate 82,573,231 downwards.
AATAATAATAATAATAATAATAATAATAATAATAATAATAACAACAACAACAACAATTATAATAATCATAATCTAAAGAATTTCTATTGTGTAATATTTACATCATTATTACCATTAGCCACACTGTCACAGTCAGACTTCCAACTTCCAACTATTATTGACACATCCAGACATATAATGTAACACAGTAATGAGTCCACCATTCCTCCTACAAACTCAACACTCAGCACTACTGTACGTATTGGCCTTTAAACATAAAGGAAATAATGTGATGTAAACTGTGTCAAAACTGACAACAAAATAGATGTACCATACCTATTTTAATATTACGTTTCCCTTCTAGTGTAAGTTCGGCTAAACTAGTTGACTGTCGTACAATTGGAAAGACGCGTAAATAAAAATT
>NC_088361.1:82530328-82567828 GCF_034508935.2 Berghia stephanieae | reverse complement strand
CAGAATAAAACCTACATTGACTGTCTGCTAGACGACACAGGAATGGACAATACCCGGGAGCTGCGTACGCTTATGGAGGACAGGACAGAATGGCGAAGACTTGTGGCTCATGTTGGGCGCCGCAAGGGGCGGCCTAAGTAAGTAAGTAAGTAAGAATCACTCTGAAACCAGTAAGACCAATTACACTAGGTATGTTTCCAGTCCTCCGAAGGGTGGCTTTACACTTCCAATCAGGTTGGAACTGATAGTTTGACGTCATCAGGCTCATCCCAAAATAACATCGAATTGAGGCGATTTGTCACATGTTAAAAACAATAAATCATACAGAGTCCTCTAACTAATCGAATTTCAGTATTCATGTTATAAGTTTAGATAAAATACTCACAGCATCCGCAAGCCGGATATAATGTACCAACACACACAACTATGTGTAACCATGAACGTTTATAATCGGATTGATAAATCTAGTTGGAACTTATCACCAAAATGGTTGTATAAAAAACAATTACAAAGAGGTCAGTGACGAAAATGTTATTTCTATAGTGGGAACGAAGTTAACATCACTCAGCTCTTTGTTATTGTTTTTATGCAGACTGTTGGCTGATAAGATCTCAATAATTTCTATCAATCAGACTATAAACGTTCAAAGTTACATATTATTTTGTGTTTTGCTAAGTTTTATGTAACTGGCGAATATTGTGAGTATTTTACCTGAACTCAAATTGAGTTAGCGTTGTTTTCATTGACGGAAGCGACAACAATTTACGTACCTTTAACGCAAGATAATGATGTGACTCAAACGCATGACCTTTCGTTCAAGCAGCTGCCCTGTCTGACTATTACGAGTTACCTATTGTGTTTTGATTTATCTTGTCGTACCTGTCGCCTAAATACCAACAATCTTCATCTAACAGAATATTCATGACACTATAGCAGAGCCAAGAGATAATTCAACCAGCCCGGAATCTCTCCCCGATGCGTACATAAGATGCCAGTTACTTTGATGTTTTCGAGTTTCTTCGAGTGATTCCATAGGTAAGAAATTCCGCTTTGAACAAGAGATGCACTTACAGCGCGCATTGTGGAGCACTTTGCCTCAAGGATATTACGGGAACGATTCGACTTTCCATCAGCAAAGATCGAGCATTGATCGGGGTTTTCACCTAAATAATTTCATGCAACGGAAAATTATTTGCGAAAGAGGCTCGAACTCAGGACATTCCGATCCGAAAGCGAGTGTTATACCACTGAACAACATAGCCGCATAAATAAGTTAAAATTCCCTTTATACATCCCTTTGGGTAAAATTGTTTAGGGTCTATTCCAAGGGAAGACTGGAATAACTCAGGCGTCAGCCGCAGTATAGCGACGCAAACTGGGTGATGACAAGGTGACGTGCTCAAGGCCACACAGCGGAACAGGGTATTCGAACACGGTACCTTTTGAATAAGAAGCAAAGAGTCACGTACCGCGGAGCTACGCAAACTCAGTAAGTTATTTATTTTGGTAAAAAGTTCGTTCCGACTTATACAGCTTTAAAAGGACAATTGCTTGTCACCCTTTGGATAGAGCGCTATTAGTCTATCGCAAAGTATTTCCCGGCATAGTTAAAAAGACCCAGTTACCCAACCACTGCTGTGTAGACGGGGGAGAGCGGTCAGATAAAAAATGTCGACATTACTTGGGATCAATTTCTATCTCTTTGTATGTGAAGCGAGTGCCCTATCTTACTAAGCTATTGCGTCGCCCCCTGATTGGAAAGGACGGTGATTTATTTATTTGCTCCTTAACCAACTTTTGGCCCAATAACCCAAATACTACTGTTCTGAAAAGGGAAGCGAAGGTAAATAAAAAGGAAAACAAACCGATTAAATGTGCTTTGGGACCTGGTTCGTTTAAGTGGAAGTCGAGAACTTTACTGATTGAGATATCGCCCCCCCCCCCCCCACACACACACACACAAACACACATTCTTCACAGACACTGTCTCTTCCCATTACAAGAATAAATAAATTTTGAAAAGCCCTTCAGAACCTTTAGACCCATGGAGACAGACAATAGCAATTGCTTGCTACCCTTTGGATAGGACGCGAGTATATCGCAAAATGATTTCTTCTAGACTTAAACGATCCAGCTACCCAACCACCACTGGGTCAGGGCATGATGGAGAAACTTCTCAACCACCCGGGATCGATCTCGGTCCCTTTCTGTGTGACGCGAGTGCTCTACCGACTGAGATACTTATCTTGGATGATAAATAAATAAATGACCGGCTTTAGATTGTTATTTGCGTTTCTATGGAAACTATGGCATTATTTTTAAAACGACTTTGAGCTTTAGAATTATTATGCGATGCATTTCTCAAGAGCAAACTATTTCTAGGGCTGATCACGACCGAAATTATGTGCTTGACTTAATATTGTTGTAACAGACAATTTATAACGGGCTCATTGTTGTAATGAAAATCTATAACAAATGACGCAATATAGTGTCCATTACAACAATGTTAAACCAGGCCCAAAATTGCGTTTGGATGTTAGAGCTGCACATAGGTCTATGTAGATACACGGCGTGCTTGATAATAATGATTTAGTCCTTTCTTTTAAAAATGTATAAGTTTATAATTAAAGATTTTGCGTTGGTTTAAATTGAGAGTATTTTAATTACAACAATGAGACCATTCATAACAATTTGGGTTATCCCACCTGCCAATAATAAACGCCGATCTGATGAGAGGAGAAAACAAGGACAGACAGCTCTCGGAACCTCGGGAGGTTCGTCATGAACAATGATTGAATTGACATATCTCTCTCTCTCTCTCTCTCTCTCTCTCTCTCTCTCTCTCTCTCTCTCTCTCTCTCTCTCTCTCTTTCTCTCTCTTTCTCTCTCCCTCCCTCTCTCTCTCTCTTTCTCCCTCTCTATATCTCCCTCCCTCCATCTCTCTATTTCTTTCTTTCTCTCTTTCTCTCTCCCTCCCCCCTCCCTACTCCCTCTCCCCCCTCTCTCTCTCTCTCTCTCTCTCTCTCTCTCTTTCTTTCTCCCTCTCTCTATCTCTCTCTCTCTCTCTCTCTCTCTCTCTCATGCGAAGTGTTGCTGTTGGCCATGGATCCATTGAAAAGCGCTTTGAACACATTCAGTAGATATTGCGCTGTATAAAATTAAATGGTCCTTATTTCATGATTCAATGAATGGTATATTGTTTGTTTTTTTTTTTTTGTTTTTTTTTTGTATATTTTTTTTAAAATCCATGCTGTGTAGTTATGGTAGCGGAAACAATAGGAGTAGTAGAAGGACAAGTAGAAGTTGTATTATTATTATTATTATTATTATTATTATTATTATTATTATTATTATTATTATTATTATTATTATTATTATTATTATTATTATTAGTAGTAGTAGTAGTAGTAGTAGTAGTAGTAGTAGTAGTATTAGTAGTAGTAGTAATAGTAGTGGTAGTAGTAGTAGAAGTGGAAGAAGAGAAAAAGGAGGAGGAAGAGGAGGAGGAGAAGCAGGAGGAAGAGGAGGAAGAGGAGGAGGAAAAGGAGTAATCGTAGTATTAGTGGTGGTTGCGGTGGTGCTATTGGCGATGGTGGTAGCAATAGTAAACGTAGTTGTACTTTGGTTGTTTTATTTGTAATTTCAAATTATAATAACATACTGCCGAGACAGAAAATGATCGCTATGTTGACGAAAACAGGGAAGATGATAATATAGACGATAATGATGAGTGTGATAATGATGATGATAATGATGATGATGATGATGATGATGATGATGATGATGATGATGATGATGATGATGATGATGATGATGATGATGATGACACTGGTGAAAATAATATTGATGATGTTGATGATGCTGATGATGAGGATGATGATGATGATGATGATGATGATGACGGCAACGATGGCTGCAATAGTGGTGGTGGTGGTGGTGGTGGTGGTGATAGTCGTGGTTGTTGTTGTTATGGTAGTGATGATGTTGATGATAGTGATTGTTGTAAATGTTGTACTGTAATGGCGGTACAGAAGTTGATGATGCTCTTGTCATTGGTGTTGTTGTTGCTGTTTGTTATCGCAGCGGTGATGGTGATAAAAGTAGACGTAGCTGTAGCGGTATTATACGATGACAACAACGAATGATAAAAGACACATTAGAGTTTTCGAAAAAATAAAAACAAGCAACACATCTTAAGATATCGACAATTTCACAGATCATAAAATAAATGTACCTATACATAAATAAATACATATATAAGCAGATAAATAAATGAATAAATGAATGAATGAATAAATAAATGAATACATGAATAAATAAATAAATAAATAAATAAATAAATAAATAAAGTAACATTTTTAAAACAAAGGCTAATCCATATACATATATGCAGGTCTGACATACAAACGCAATGATCGGCCTAGTTTAACATTGTAATTGACATAATTGACACTATTTTGCGTCATTTGTTTTTTTTTTTTTTTGTTTTTTTTTTTTTTTAATTTTGAGCTTTCCATTACAACAACGAGCCCTTAATAAATTAGGTTATCAGACCTGCGAATAAGTGCACATCGCCCAAGCCCAATAAATGTAACACGATCATTCTAATTCTCTGTTGAAATTGAATTCAGAGGAGCCCGTCCTATGACACAATAAATAAAGAGTCCATTATAAAGAGAATGGTAGGATTAGTCATCCACGATAAATAACACTACGATGGTGTATTTATAATACATACGTTATGTAACCGGTATTATGTCGGGGTAATTTAGACGCTAAAATTGAATTTTAATTGATGTTATGCGTTTATGTAAAATACTCACTACACCCGCCGGCCTGATTCAACGTACAAGCAGCACCCAAAACTATGCGGAGGGTAAAACGTTGAAAGACTGATTGATATATATATATATAGATAGAATGCGCTTGGCCAAGGAGTTCACAACATTGCCATCCGGAAGTATAACGGACCAACACATAAACTTTGTGTAACCATGAACTTTTATAGTCTGGTTAATACAGTTTAGTGAGAACAACTCACAAACGCGGATGGCAAAAACAATAACAAAGGCCTGAGTGACGTCATCTGCATACTATCTATATTTCGAAGTTGACGCCACTCGGGTCTTTGCTCTTGTTTTTTTGCCATCCGCGTTTATGAGTAATTCTCACTGAACTGTATGGACCGGACTATAAACGATGATGGTTACACATAGTTTTGTGTGTTGGTCCGTTTTACTTCCGGATGGCAATGTTGTGAGATCCTTAGCGAAGCGCATACTATCTAGATTTAGTGAGAAGTTATCACTATAATGACTGTCTAAAAACAACAACAAAGAGCTGAGTGACGTCAATTTCGTTCCATATAATATAGTCCAAAATATGAAATAGGCTGGATTTATATTTTCAGTGACAACAACTGTTGTACTCTCGGGTAAAAAAACAAACAAACAACAAAACAAAACATCGTATTTAAAATTTTGGGCAGAAAACTCGTCCTTCAAATAAAGATCGATTAAATTGGCCCTCATCTTTAAACCTGCTACTTACGAGGTCCAGATGTGAGAGTTTTTGCCAAGATGAGGGTCATTTTAATCGATCGATATTTGATGGACGACTTTTCTGGCCAAACTTTATTTTAATTTAAAATATATCTACCTATTATTTTTCAGGAAATAGTTTGGTTTTTTTAAATTGCGACAAAGACTAAAATCTCACATTTCAAGTTATTACAACAGTGATATGACTTTTTGGCTACAGGTTCGCCCCGATATTATACAGTTCAGAGCGACGCGAACATATTTGCAGGTCTAATAACCGGATGCCATTATGTACTTGTTTTAACATTATTATAATGGAGGATATTTTGCATTGATTGGAGAGTACTTCCATTATAACAATCAGACCATAACATTAATCAGACCTGAAAACAAGTACACGTCAATTCAGATACAGTATTATGTTAAACCATAATATAGATAGCATGCACTTGGCTAAGAAAATCACAACATTGCTATCCGCAAGTATAACGGACCAACACACAAAACTATGTGTGACCATGAACTTTTATAGTCTGGATTATACAGTAAGTGAGAATCACTGATACACATGGATGACAAAAAAAATTAATAAATGAATAAATAAATGAAAAAAGAAAAACAATGACAAAGACCTGAGTGACGTCAATTTCGTTCAATCTATAGATAGTATGCGCTTGGCTCACAACATTGCCATCCGGAAGTATAAAGGACCAACACATATAACTCTGTGTAACCTTAAACGTTTATTTGGTTAATAAAGTTAATGAGAAACACTCATAATCATGGATGGAAAAAAACAAAAACAATCACATAGACCTGGGTGACGTCAACTTTGTTCTATCTATATCAAGGTTAGGAACACAAAACCCACCACTTTCCTTCTAAAGAATAGTTAAACATAATATTATATTATTTCATTATACTGAAAGTTATATCCATCCATTCACAATACAAGTTCTGGATCTATCATAAAATATTTAGTGTTGTTAAGTCTTTAGTGACTACCCCCGTCTAGGCCGGGCCCGTAACGATACGACAACCAACCACTACTTCGCAACTACACTACTTACTGCCACCCACCACCTTGTAGTAAAGGGGGAGAGGCGGATGGGGTTTGCGGGGGGGGGGGGGGGGGGGAGAGAGAGAGAGAGAGAGAGAGAGAGAGAGAGAGAGAGAGAGAGAGAGAGTGTGTGTATCAGAGAGAGAGTGAGGGGGAGATTGTGTGTGTGTGTGTGTGTGTGTGTGTGTGAGAGAGAGAGAGAGAGAGAGAGAGAGAGAGAGAGAGAGAGAGAGAGAGAGAGAGAGAGAGAGAGAGAGAGAGACTAATCTGACATTCCTGGAAAACCACATAGGCAATGAATGAGACCGGCGGAGTGCATAATAACAACGTACTTACTCCGTCACTCGCAGCTAATGATTGGTGGGGGAAGGGACCGGGGGGGGGGGGGGGGGGGGGCGATGATGAATAAGTTCTGTAGAGATCTAGAACCCCAGAACGCAATATTAGGTAGGACAAAAGGGAACATTCTATTCAGTAGGCAATCAAACCAAAAAAGCTTGAGCGTTTATATAGCGCAATAAATATTAAACGTGTTCATTCAAGGCGCATTACAAGGGATCCTTAGCCAAAAACAACACTTAATAATATGTAGGACAAAGACAATATTCCTGTTAGGCGACAATACAGTTTTTTTTTTGCAGGAGAGAGACAGCGCTTTTAACGGCCAGAGTACAGTAAAAATGTGAGAAAAGAGCCTTTTTTTCCAAAGTCTCAACTATGCGCCACTTGAACTGGACTCGACCCCCTTGGACCTTCCAGTCCGAAGGCTAGTGTCATACCACAAGAGCACATATTAGCATGGCACGGGCTGTGCAAATGAATTGTCCCATAAATGAAAGGGGAAAAAAATGGGGATACACTTGAACATACATTGTCACAAAGCATTACTTTTCCACCTGATGACCCAGATTCGTAAGAAAACGCCAGTCCCCCATGTTAAGTGTTGTTGTTGTTGTTGTTGTTGTTGGCTTGTAACCGACGTGTTCTTAATTGCAGAATAATCGAACTCAGTTATTGCATTGATTTAACATTGTTTTATGGGCAATAGTTAGTCTAGGTTTGAGAGTATGAGCATATAAAGTTTTGGATTATCAGACCTGACAAAAAAAGTAGATTTCTCTAAGAACCCTTGTAAAATGCGTTTAGCACGTTTAGTGGATATTGCTCTATATGAATATTTCAGAGTTTTGTTTTTTTTTCTAATCTTTTCTTTCTTTTTTTTTTTTGGTCCTGTTTCCTTTTTAATATTTAATTAGGTTTTTTTTAAAGAGGGGGGGGGGGGGGGGTTGCGGGTTGGGTATGGAGTAGGCTAGTTCTATTGATATCATCCTTTCTTTTATGCCATGCCTGGACAACAGGTCTTGTGATTTATTGAGAACATTTGCTGATGTCGATTGAAATAAGAATGTTAAGAAAACGTGTTGATTTGTTCCCATTTTCCCTTCTGTACTTGTTGTGGTATTTGAACCGAATCGCTTCTTTACTACAATGGTTGTTTCGGTTGGGTATGAGCTTTGAAGGACAGCAAACTGAAAGATACATCCCCTCATCTATTTCTCTTCTCAATATTCTATCTCTATATGTCTCCTTCATATCTCTCACTTTCTATTATATATATATATATATATATATATATATATATATATATATATATATATATATATATATATATAGCAGCTATTTATAACAATAATTTTGCAAATACTGTTGATAATAACAAAAATACTAATTATGATAATAATAATAATACTAAATAATAATAATAATAATAATAATAATAATAATAATAATAATATAATATAATAATAATAATAATAATAATAATAATAATAATAATAATAATAATAATAATAATAATAATAATAATAATAATAATAATAATAATAATGATGATGATGATGATGATGATGATGATGATGATGATGATGATGATGATAATAATAATAATAATAATAATAATAATATTAATGATGATGATGGTGATAATATTAATAATAATAATAATAATAATAATAATAATAATAATAATAATAATAATAATAATAATAATAACAACAACAATAATAATAATAATAATAATAATAATAATAATAATAATAATAATAGTAATTATTATTATCATTATTATTATTTATTATTATTATTATTATTATTATTATTATTATTATTATTATTATTATTATTATTATTATTATTATTATTAAGTGACAGTCTAAAAACAATAACATAGAACCCAGTGACTTCATTCATTCTATAGATGCGTGCCATCCATTAAAAGTGGTTGGAAGTCCCGCCTTAATTTGGAACAATCCAACCCTCCTACAGACTTCCTTTCCTTTGATCTTTGACAATTTCCTCTGGCCGTTATAATATACTATACTGCGTACCTAAATCACTATTACCGGTTGCTACTCAAGAAAGGAGTGATTCCAAACCCCCTAGATTATCTGTTATTTTATTGTAATCGAGAACCTGGAATCAGAATCGGCGGTGTTTTTTTTATAAAGAGAAGAAAGTAAACATCCGAACGGCCTCTTCCACAATAAATGCACCATAGAGTTGCCAAATCAGTCCTTTTCTAATTCAAGATCGGTGTTGGTGTTGGTGGTGGTAGTGGTGGTGGTGTTGGTTGAGAAAAAAAGGGGGTGGGGGGGGGGGGGGTGAGGCATAGCGGTATGGGCTTTGCTTGGCACACAAAAGTTTTAAATTGATCTTTTATTTATAGCACAATATCCACAAAACGTGCTCACTCCGCTTTCGCCAAGACCCAGCTTTGATAGTTATTTTCCAAGACGAGGGTCATTTAAATCTCTCGATATTTGAAGGACGAGTTTTCTGGCCAAATTTTAAAATGTGGGGCTTTCCAGAGTACCCACGGCAGAATAGTTCAATCAATGTGGTGATTTGTTTTCTTGTGTATTATCCTAGAAATGACGTCAAAATATAAGTCCTTGGGTCAAATTGTAAGTTAACGAAAGCTACGGTTAGATGCCTCGGCCGTTGATTACCTCGCCCTCGGTCTATTTGTGGTTCTGCATTGCGGTTAACGCGTGAGTTATTCCATTCTTCCATTGATAAAGACAAAACAGAAAACAAAATCCCTTGAATAAGGAAAATCTTAATTTTAAAAAAAATATGCACGAATGAACAGAATAATTTAGAAAAAGGCTAAGATGAAAAATGGAGATTATATTTTACGCGTATTTACTTAAAAGTATGAGTAGGTGCGTGTGTGTGCGCGGGTGTGTGTGTGCATGGGTGTTTGTTTGTATGTGTGTGTGTGTGTGTGTGTGAATGTGTATGTTTGCCTGTGTTTGTAAATGCATAGACATTTCACCTTAGCCCATATACATGTTTGATTGAGGTCAGTCTATTGTCCTAGCTTTTTTTTTTACACTCTCTCATACACCTGGACAATGGACTGATTCATGGTGACGACATTAGCTATACGATATGAAATATGAAATATGAAATATCAACAGTAGAACTCTGTGAATATCAACGACAACGAGCTCCTTCGGCTATTTATGAAGATTTATCGCCGGGGTTTTCCTTTAAATTTACATTTTAAACAGAGTTGAATACAAATTTACAGTTTAGTGTTTCTGACACTACCCGTCTTTCCCCCAATGATTAAATAAACATCTCAAGCAACTACATCCTGTAGTAAACCATGCATTTTATTATTATTATTATTATTATTATTATTATTATTATTATTATTATTATTATTATTATTATTATTATTATTATTATTATTATTATTATTATTATTATTATTATTATTAATGTTTTATCATTAATAATAATAATAATAATAATAATAATAATAATAATAATAATAATTTCTATATTGAGTGAAACTTTACAACTTACATTTGGCAACACCGATTCAGAATGTGCGCATCGAGTCACGCAACAATGGATAAATCCACACAAACCACAGGGTGACATCACTAAGACAGTGGATTATCTCCCTGTCCTTGATAACCCTTTCACGACGTGTACATATATGGAGGTCTGACGACCGACGCAGTTATGGGCCTGGTTAAACATTGTTGTAATGGACAATATTTTGCGTATTTTTTTTTTCAGATTTCCATTACAACAATGAACCGAGAATGAATTAATTATCAAACCTGCAAATAAGTGCACATCGCTCTGACCTATTACTTGTTGTCACTACTACTACTACTACTACTACTACTACTACTACTACTACTACTACTACTACTACTACTACTACTACTACTACTACTACTACTACTACTACTACGACCACTACTGCTACTACCACTACTACTACTACTACTACTACTACTACTACTACTACTACTACTACTACTACTACTACTACTACTACTACTATACTACTACTACTACGACACTACTGCTACTACCACTTATACTACTACTACTTCTACTACTACTACTACTAATAATAATAATAATAATAATAATAATAATAATGATAATAATGATAATAATGATAATAATAATAATAATAATAATAATAATAATAATAATGATAATAATAATAATAATAATAATAATAATAATAATAATAATAATAACAATAATGATAATAATAATAATGATAATAATAATAATAATAATAATAATAATAATAATAATAATAATAATAATAATAATATAATAATAATATAATAATAATAATAATAATAATAATAATAATAATAATAATAATAATAATAATAATAATAATAATAATAATAATAATAATAATAATAATAATAAATAATACGACTATTAATCCCACTACTCTTACTACTACTACTACTACTACTACTACTACTACTACTACTACTACTACTACTACTACTACTACTACTATACTACTACTACTACTACTACTACTACTACTACTATACTACTACTACGACCACTACTACTACTACTACCACTTATACTACTACTACTACTACTACTACTACTACTACTACTACTACTACTACTACTACTACTACTACTACTACTACTACTACTACTATACTACTACTACGACCACTACTACTACTACTACCACTTATACTACTACTACTACTACTAATAATAATAATAATAATAATAATAATGATAAAAATACTAATACTTATACTACTACGACTATTAATTCCACTACTGCTACTACTACTACTACTACTACTACTACTACTACTACTACTACTACTACTACTACTACTACTACTACTACTACTACTAACACTACTACTACTACTGCTACTATTAATCCACTATTACTAATATTACTACTACAACTACAACTACTAATACAACTGCTGGCAATACTACTACTACGACTACAACTACTACTACAACTTCTACTACTAGAACTAATACTACCACCTTAGACCAAACAAGTTAATGTTATTGTTGCCAAAAGGCATGACCAGGTAGATAATAAGAGTAGGAGTGTTAAGCTTTTTTTTCACTCCCTCTTCTGTTGTCTAGGCTCTTGTGTCATAGCTATAAGGAACATGTAGGTTTTTGGGTGAATTGCCACTCGTGGAAAGTTCTCCCTACCCACCCCTGTTCTTTCCCAATAGTACATTTTAGTGGCAAAAGTAGAACAGTCATATTTATTTATTTATCTATTTATGTATTTATTTATTTATTTATGTATTTATTTATTTATTTAGTTATTCATCCCTTCATAATCTATATATTTTTAGAGCATTATATACTGTGTATTTATGCCACGAAATATCAAGTAGCTAGCATAGACAAAACTGTCTATTTAGCGTCCCAGATCGAAAGCAACATTCAAAATGTTGAACAAGATAAATCGTACGTAGGGCCTTTTACAAATTGATTTTTACAAAAAGGCAACACTGTTTGCTGACAAGCACTCATTTTACATCTGACACCCCAGTGCGGTGAGAGAATATGAGTATCGAGCCTTTTCCTATTGTCCGTTTCACGCTATAGAAACCGGGATAAACTCCAGTCCCATCTCAATGGCTCTTAAGGACTTAAAGGACGGAAAAAAATGTGATATCCGCCTAAATGCGTCATGTCTCGTCTATATGTTAAGTGTTACTGTTGGCAAATGTTCAGTGGATATTGTGCTCTATAATTGCTCTATACATAAAACACGTTAAAAATATAAATTCATTCATATTTTTAACGCATTTTATATATCCAAACGTTTCGAATAGAATGTAACCCATCGTATCAAATAGCTATTTTTATGTTGGCGTCAGCAAGATGTCAAACCTTTTCACTAAGTTTTAAATGATGAGAATTTAATGTGAAATTTTAGATTTTGTCTCTTTGAGAAACTTTTGTGGAGTCCCGATAAAGCCAACACCAATCAGATGTTCATTTTATCCATTATCAATGAAAGAACTAAACAAAATGGGACCGACAACTGGCGTGAACTTTAAGTTTCTAGCAGCTTAGTATCACTTTAACTTTAAGCAGCAGTTGACTTTAATTCAGAAAAAATGAGTTGAGCAGGACTTATATTGATAATATCAGAAAATGAAGTGAGTGGAAAAGTGCTAGAAAACAATAGGGAATAAATATTTCGCGGCGATGGGGGCTCGAACCCAGGACCTTACTGATACAACAACCCCGCCTGGCCGTGGGAGGGACTCTATGCGTCGACCACATAGCGTCCTTCCCATGACCAGGCGGAGTTGTCGTTGTATCAGTAAGGTGATGGGTTCGATCCCCTACCGCCGCGAAATTTTTACTCTTGGTTGTCTTCTGACACTTTTCTACCCACTTCATTTTCTGTTATTAAGTTGACTTTAAGAGAGTTGAATGTATATTTAAAAAATTGAGCTTTTATATATCGCAATATCCACTAAACGTGCTCAAAGCGCTTTACAGGGGGTCCATGGACAACAGCAGCATTTAACATGTAGGACGGGACATGACGCCTTTTAGGCGATATTACATTTTTTTTTCGGACAGAGACAAAGCTGTTAATGGCCAGGTACTGAGTACGGTGAGAGAATGTGAGTAAAGAGCCTTCTCCAAGGACTCAACTATGTGCCGAGCGAGGCTCGAACCCAGGACGTTCCGATCCGAAAGCGAGTGTCATACCACTAGACCACGTAGAAAATGGCTATTGCCCTTGATAAAACAAAAATGTTACCCGAGACTCAAATTTTTTTACCGCGTTGCTTATTTTCAGCATGTAAATCACTCCGATATACTACTATTTTGAGGCGGTAAGTCACATATCATGACCTTTTGGAGCAGCCTCAAAACCACATTGTTTATTATCCTTGTCTAGACCTGGAGAGCCACAAATATTATAGAGGCTCTGTAAGACATGGGTCTTTCACAATGGGCAAATGCCAACTCGTGTCTCTATGATTATCACTAAATAGACGTCATTATCTACCATGACACCCACCACGATTATCCTGCTGGCATTTACAGTGGTCAGATCTGACCTGCCCTGGCTGGACAATAATGAGGCTAGGAAGACCGCCAAATGGACATCGTGGAAAGTGTATTGGATGAGGGATGGGTTCTAGCTTTCGTCAGTTTTTCAACGCACGTTGTCAGGTTAATGAGCTCTTGATGATCTAAATCTTCTGCCATAACTGTATCTTTGTGCTTGTCCTTTTCTTAATTCCTTATCAAATCAAAGGAGAGTGGCTCTGAGACATGTACATGTACCTATTTGGGATAAACTACTTCTAAAACCACTAAAGTAATAAATTAAGGAGCAGGCACTGGTATAAGAAAAAGATCTAAAACATGCGTACAAAAAAGTGCCGGACAAAAAAGGAAGAAAAAATGTTAGAAAACAATAAAGCCATTGCAAAAAAAAAAAAAAATCTTCCTCGAGGCAGGCTAATTGTTTGGATCGTATTTTTTTTTCTTGAATTTTCTTCCTGTTTTGTCTGGCACTATTTCATACACGCTTTTTTATATCTTTATTTTAATAACACTGCACAACCAAAGTGTGCCCAACAATTTCAAGACAAAGAGCGGTTTTGATAATCGTTTAATAATAATAATAATAATAATAATAATAATAATAATAATAATAATAATAATAATAATAATAATAAATGGCATTTATATAGCGCTTTACCCCGTTGTCACAGGCTCTAAGCGCTTTACAGTGATATAAAACAAACTATATTACGGTAAGACAAGTGTTGATGGAAAAGTAATACGAATTCAATTTAACAACAATAAAATTATGATAATAGTATTGCAACATATATGACGTAAAAAGATAAAACTTGAAGCGAGATTTGAAAGTTGTCAACGAATCCGAGCATCTCACCTGTGATGGGAGAGAGAGTTCCAAAAAATGAGGGGTCGAAAATTGAAAAGATTGTTCACCTCTTTTATGCAAGGTCTTAGGTTTGGCAAGGATTGATTGGTGAGCAAAACATATTTTTCATTATGAAGAATATCATTTCAATTGACACTTACATCTGGGAATCAAAAAGAGTGTCAGACAATCAAACATATCTCAGTCGTGTAAAGACATATTATTGTATGGATGATGTTGATTTTGGTATGATCTTTGTGTGCATGGTGTGTTTGTGTGTGCATGGTGCGTTTGTGTGTGCATGGTGTGTTTGTGTGTGCATGGTGTGTTTGTGTGTGCCTGGTGCGTTTGTGTGTGCATGGTGTGTATGTGTGTGCATGGTGTGTTTGTGTGTGCATGGTGTGTTTGTGTGTGCATGATGTGTTTGTGTGTGCATGGTGCGTTTGTGTGTGCATGATGTGTTTGTGTGTGCATGGTGCGTTTGTGTGTGCATGGTGTGTTTGTGTGTGCATGGTGTGTTTGTGCGTGCATGGTGCGTTTTGTGTGTGCATGGTGTGTTTGTGTGTGCATGGTGTGTTTGTGTGTGGACGGTGTGTTTGTGTGAGCATGTGTCAAACGTTTGTAAGAGTCATGTCAGGTGCAAAAAAAATAATTTTTAATGATAAAAATAATAATTTCCTCCTTTAGATTACTATAGTTTATCTTTTCTTATCCACTCATAAAATGTTGATAGCTGAAATGGGGGTTGAAATTTCTATGGGATAATTGTCTAATTGACAAAATGTATATATAATAGCATAAATACTGTATGGTTTTAATGTTGCCAAGACAAAGAAAGTACAGATCAATACACAGACATACCAACATGTTACAAGCTCAGAGATTACTGTAGGAGGATCAGGAAGTGAGTGAATTTCAAGTTTACAAGAGTCAAAAGTACATTCAATTTACTCATTCCAGAAAAGAAGCAAATAAACAAACAAACAAACAAACAAGACAAAATTGTAAAAAAATTGATAACAACAAGAAATAAAAAAGATAACCTTCTCCACCCATCTCCTAATCTCCTACTTACTGATAAGCATTGACTAATTTTTCATCACTGGCACTCAAAAGATATTTTTAATTTCCTTGGCCAAGAATAAAGAACAATGTGAAATTGAATGTAAGCTTCAATTTAATAAACGAAAACAGATAAAATGGACGTTTCCGGTTTTCCCTTTATCAACTAAACAGGATGAATGAAACACTACAGACGAATGAGATAAAGATGGGAAGTAAATCACATTATCTCATTCGTCTGTAATTTTTCATTCATACTGTTTTGTTGATAAAGGGGAAACTCGAAACGTCCATTTTATCTGTTTTCGTGTATCAAATTGAAGATTACATTCAATTTCACATTGTTATTTATCTTCGAGCTTCGAGCAGCACCATTTACGTAGAAAATAATACAACATCGAATAACGTTGTGAAATATTTGCCCTCATCACCCATCTATCAGCAAATGGTCGTCATCAACAATACTTGAATTTAATAATATCAGAGCATGCGGAGTTAACCCTCTCCTTACCAGCCATGTTCATGATATTCCCCAAAACTTCACACCTATCTAACACAAAATAGATTTTTTATCACTCAGACTTAATAGCAGTAAAATTCTTGCGATACATAATTTATGGAGCAAAACATATCCTACAACACACTAGTATTCATTTTCTTTAAATTTTAATATGTAGACAAAAGAAATTTGAATAAGGAAAAGGTTGGTTGTATCATAACGAATGTGACAATTTTCCTATAGAGTTGGTAAGGAGAGGGTTAATCGCCCTTTAAAAAAGAAAACAAATTAACTAGCAACCCCATTTCTCTTTCGTAGTTATAAATCTGCCCTCCTTAATTAATCAATTAATTAATTACAGTCATTAGAAATAACTTGTTATCGCGCTCAATCCCTTGTTTTATTCCACATTAGTTCCCTTCCATTTCTATCTAAACATACAACGCCTGCTACTCCAGCGCCACCTGGAGGCGAGTCCATTGTCATAATATATAACCCACCATCTCAAAGCGGTGTCATTTATGGAATATTCTGGCACTGAGCATTAAATTAAGAATATAATTATAGAAACTACGATTTTTTTTCTCAATTAAATAATAGACTAGCATTTATTCTCCACAGCAAATTCTTAGAAATTAGCCTTAAGTCTTTCTGTGATTTTCTGTGATAAATTCAAAAGTGAAATCACAAAAACTTGAGAACAACTAGCATTAGTTTACTTTTAAAAAATATTCATCTAAGAGCTTGCTATGTCAATTTTAGACAGCACTTATTGAAAGAGGCCATACCACTTATTTAATCCTCACCAACTTAAAAGTTTCGGCCATTGATTCATTCCAACACTTTCACTTGTCATCCATATGACCACCATTTTTCTCCTAATATTTGGCGTAGTTCCCCAATCTTCTAAAATTGATGTGATAACTCATATTCATTACCTTTACTCGATAAGATTAAATTTTAAACAAGTTAAGAACTGTTTCCAATTTTTAAATAATTATATCGTTTGTGCCTATAAATTCCAGTCTCCACCACTTCCAGCATCCAATATAATACCGCTTTTTGAACAAACAAACAAACAAAAAAAAACAAAAAAAAAGAAACTTGAGCGTTTATATCGCACAATATCCACTAAACGTGCTCAAAACGCTTTACAAAGGGTCCCTGACCAATAGCAACACTTAACATGTAGAACGAGACATGACACCTTTCACGCGATATTACAATTTTTTCGACAGGCAACGCTGTGGATGGCGGGGTACTAGTTTTACACCTGAGTACGGTGAGAGAATGTGAGTAAAGGGTCTTTTCCAAGAACTCAACTATGCGCCGAGCGAGGCTCCAACCCAGGACCTTCCGATCCGAAAGCGAGTGTCATACCACTAGACCACATAGCCGAACGATGGGTAACATATATCCATACCACTCAGTACGTACCTATCGTAGTTACAAGGTCCCGACCAGCTAATTAGGGGATTAGGGTGGGTGCTATGTTTTATTATCGTCAGTTGTTTCGCTACAGTTCCCATTATCAGCGCCAAGTCGCTTCATATTATACGGGCCATTTGCAGGTAAATGCTGTTTGAACTAATTTTGCAGTGAGCACATGGATTAGGTTGGGCGACGGGTATTTATTTGCAGGTCTGATACCCCAATGTGTTGTTGGCTCATTGTTGTAATGGAAATCCTCCTCTCAAAGATGTGGGACATCGCCTGCGTTGTTGAATGCATGCCTGCTTAACATAGTTCTTGTGCAGCTTGGTCTAGTAGTATGAAACTTCCGGATCGGAAGGTCCTGGGTTCGAGCCTCACTCAGCATATAGTTGAGTCCTTGAAGAAGGCTCCTTACTCATATTCTCTCACCGTACCTGGGTGTAAAATGAGTACCTGGCCGTTAACAGCGTTGTCTCTGTCTGAAAAATATGTAATATCGCCTAACAGGCGTCATGTCCCATCCTAAATGTTAAATGTTGCTGTTGACCAGGGACCCCTTGTAAAGCGCTTTGAGCAAGTTTAGTTACTATTGCGCTAAATAAAAGCTCAGAAGCTCAATTTACTAGACAATGTGGCTCATCGCCTTAAAGACGGTATTATACTTTTAGTTATAAATTAATTGTGACCCACCGGTATTATGTCGAGGTGGACCAATGTACTCTTATTTGCAGGTCTGATAACCCGGCTCATTGTTGTAATGGAAATAGAATCTCCCACGATAATAACGTTTTGAGACAGTTTGTCATAAATTAAGAGTGTTCGAAGCGCATTATTAATCTGCAAGAAAATGTGGACTGTAAAGTAAAAGCTTAGTAGAAAGACAAAAAAGTTAACATAAGACAAACAAAACACCCCCCCCCCCCTTTCCCCTCAACCCCCCCCCCCCCCCCCCCCATAAAAAAAGCCAACAAAACAAAGAAACAACAACAACAAATAACCTAACACAAAACATTTGGCGTTCCAAACCCTTGTTAGCATTTAGGGTCTTAAGAAATCCTATCACACAACAGTTATGTGACCCATAATTCCAAAACGGAGTTATGTATGGATGAATCATCCACTCTTCATCCGGTATCCATCGACTCAAAGCAGTACTATGACAGGATATGCCTGATGCGAAATTGGAGTTTTAAAGGTCAAATGATTAAGAGACATGTGAAGTTTCATTCTTGTCACTTTAACTCACTCAACTCTAACTCTCTACATACGTGCAGTCCACTCCCACAAGAGAGTGACCTAAAAAAAAATATAATCAGTACAGATCGTGTAGAAATTAAGAACAGTAGCCTTGGAAATATGCATATAATTTGTAACTCAGAGAAACAAGAATAGGACAAAAATGATGGGATAAAAGTAATACCAAGATGGTCGGTGATAGGGCTGAGTGAGTTAAGTGCTTCAGACCCATTGAGCCCATGGAGCAGGAGTTTATCCCCATTTCCATAACGTGAAACGAACAATAGCCATTGCTTGCTACCCTTTAGATGGGACGCTAGTCTATCGCAAAGTACAAACCCAGCTACCCAATTACTGCTGGAAATACAGGGGGTCAGCAAATATCGACTGCCCCCGGAGTTGATCACGGTCACTTTCCAACGGAGATATCGGGATCCCCTTGTCACTGTAAGAGATCTTATTCACTCTCTCCAATAAAACATAAAAATACTTTACTCAAGTCTGTTAATTTTTATGATTTTTTAAGTATCAAAATCACCCCGAAATAATATTGTTTGAGTCGGGAGATCACATACTACCATTGAATGCAGGGTGGAGCACAAAGTCTTGCTGATTATAATCAATTACCAGAATAATGTGTTGTTTGACACACAGGCACAGTCACACCAATACCGGGATCCAGGGTTTTATTTCATTTTTGCAAGGCCAGTAGTGAATTCCCTGTTCTGACGATGGCTGCTGGTGTATTCTGAAAACTGGCCAGATAACTCGTCCTTCAAATATCGATCGATTATAATGACCCCCATCACGTCAGAAACACCTTAAATCTTGACTGTTTGTTTAAACTGAAGTTTTACAATGTTGACTTTCCCATCATCTTCCTGTTTGTTTCCTGTTTGGAACTCCATCAGTATTGAATATAAAAATAATGATAATCCACTTACTTTTAGAAAAAGATTAAAAACTGAGCTTTTTTTTGTAGGGCATATCATTTGACTCTTAGTATGTAATTTATTATAATATATCATTGTATAATCGTATTTATGTGATTTTTAACATGTCAGTTCTATTTATGTGTATGATTCATGATGTGTTGATGTGAAGCGCCAGTGAACAATTCTTAATTGGAAATTCATTATATTATTATTATTATCATTATTATTATTATTATTATTATTAGTTCACGTTAAAATGACTCAAAGATTACCGAAGAAACTACAAAATCAAAACGAAATAATGAAACACGTACGTTTTTATTGCAGACGGAAGTGCTTGCTACTTACACTTACCTTTATGGCCATGGCATGCAGAGAATCAACAAAGCTACCCACTCTCGTTTGTTCTGGGCTATCTTTGTGTTCTCACCCAGATGAGCCGATAGTAATAAGTTCAGCCCACTGTCAGTTTACAAGTTTTCGTCGGTGGACCTCACTTTCTGTCAAATGCTTTTTGGAACTCGAGAAAGTAAAGATAAAGCTGTTTTTACCCTCCGCGCATTGCAAGACAATTTTGTGCAATGCAAAAATCATTTTAAAATCATTCTAAAAGCATCCCTCATCTTATCAGGAATTTTCAAACCTGGGACTTCCTTATTAAGATTACCCTTATCTTTTTAAAAACTCTTACACCTGGGACTTCTTCATCAAAATGACAACCATATTATCAAATATTCTTAAACATGGGCGCCCTTCCTAATACAAACGAACCATCGCCTTGTCAGAAACTTTCAACCCTGGGACTTCAAAGAAGTGGGGGTGTGAGCATTTTTGACAAGACGAGAGCCATTATACTCAATCGATATTTGAAGAACGAGTTTTCTGGCCATTCCGAAGGTCGCACAGGAGTTGCAGGAAATTATAATTCTAAATTGTTTAGATTTAAAGGTAGCTATAAAGTCAAGCTTGGCAATCTCAAAACCGATCGGCAACATAAGGTCATGACTAACTCGTCACCTGGTCTGAATTAGACTAACTACTGTATTACAGCCGCCTTTTTGGCACCTTTCACCCCAGGGCAATCACGGAGATGGTTTACAGTATTAGCGCCAATCCCCCGCGGTCTTGGAAATGTCAGTGTAATCTGTACACCGTCCACTTATTACAGAATGTGAAAATTGGGTTAATGTACTTTTAGTTATTTAATTTTATATTATTGATTTATAATTTTATATTATCTATTTATCTATTCATTCATTCATTTATCTATGTAAAGATCTGTTTATATTTATTTATTTGTTTAATATTATTTATGGTCAGCACACAAGCGTTTGTTGAAAAGTACCGAATTAGTAAACGTCGAAATTCCCACCTTTCGATTTCACACAGAAATACCCGGGGGCATTACTATTATTATTATTATTATTATTATTATTATTATTATTATTATTATTATTATTATTATTATTATTATTATTATTATATTATTATTATTATTAATAATAATAATAATTATAATATTATTATCATGATCATTGTCATCATCATAATCATCAACATTATTATTATTATTATTATTATTATTATTATTATTATTATTATTATTATTATTATTATTGTTCTTATTATTATTATTATTATTATTATTATTATTATTATTATTATTATTATTATTATCATTATTATTATTATTATCATTATTATTATTATTATCATCATCATCATCATCATCATTTATATTATTGTTAATAACGATTATTATTATTATTATTATTATTATTATTATTATTATTATTATTATTATTATTATTATTATTATTATTATTATTTTTATTATTATTAATATTATTATTATTATTATTATTATTATTATTATTATTATTATTATTATTATTATTATTATTATTATGATTATTATTATTAGTATTATCTAGTATCAATCTATTAGTATTGAAAGTGTACAGAGGAGAGCTACCAAAAAAAATTATACAATACAGTATTTATCTTATAAGGAAAGGTTAGAATTTCTTGACTTACCCAGTTTGAAATATAGAAGAATTCGTGGGGATTTAATTCAGGTTTATAGATTGGTACATGGTCTGGATAGGATAGACTTTTCTGATTTTTTTTCATATTCTAATATTACTTTTACTAGAGGGGACAAGTTTAAGATTTTTGTCTCTAGATGCAAAACAAACATAAGACAAAACTGGTTCGGTATTCGTATTGTTCAGAAATGGAACAGTTTGAAATTTGAAACAAAGAATGCAAAATCTATGTATTATTTCAAGGTGTTAGTAGACAGGGAATTATATGATGGGAGATTTATATATGACGAATAATACTTGTTTGCTCTGCTGTTGACATGGCTTTCAATCTTGTATGTATATATTATGCATTATTATATTATTATGGTTATCTTCTATACGCGTGTGTGTGTGTGTGTGTGTGTGTGTGTGGTTGTGTGTGCGCTTTGCATGTCACGGTTAAAGATATATGTTTGTACACCACATGAGTACATTTAAGTGAAATACTATCTTTACCACGTGTATCGTTATTGTAATATTTAATCAATAGATTTATGGCATTACTAATTAATATTAAGGGCATTCAAAGGATCTTATCCTATTTTGCCCTATACCACATGTTATGTTATTATGTTATGTTATGTTATTATTATCATCATTATCACGATCATTATCAGTATTACTATTAATATTATTTTCACTATTATCACCATCGTTAACTCAAATTCCTACTTATTATCAGATTGAGACAGTAGGCTATTAATATTATATCGCCCAGCGCCTCAAAACGGCATTATGTAAGAATGGAAGGTGATAGGAATTGAATTTATAGCCACAAATATGAAACGTTTGGTTAATTCTTCATCATCTAAATCTCCTCATGTGACACGTTTAGGTCACACCAGGGGGAAGGGAAAAAACCCAACACCCCCCCCCCAAAAAAAAAAAACATAAAAAAAAAAACAAACAAACAAAAAAACAAAAACAAAAAAAAAAACAACAACAACATGGGAGCCGGCCAGGGTCAGGACAAAACGAAGTAATTACATTCTGAGACAAAAGACAGAAAGCAACTTGGAAAAGGAAATATTGGGGGATAGCAACTTGCAACAAAAATGAAATTTTTCCAGCCTCTAAATTCTCTTCTCCCTCCATTCCACCTCTTTGCCCCCAAAGCGTAGGAACATACAATCATCATCATCATATCGGTCCCATCTAAACGTATACATAATTATTCCTCTGACCTTTCCTCCACACTCATACGATCAAACTAACCCCAAGCCCAGACTGTGATGTTACAATACCATACATTTCAAACAACTACCCCAAGTCTAACACATCATAGTAATAAATAAATTAAAATTCGCTTTATTCATCCCATAGGGGAAATTTTTCTCTAGGGGCTATTCCAAGAGAAGACTGGAATAACCCAGGCGTCTGCCGCAGTGCAGCGCCGCAAATTATGCTAGGGCGAGGTGACTTGCAAAAAGCCACACAGCGCAACGGGTAATCGAACTAGGCACCTTTCGGGTACGAAACAAAGACCGATGCCCTATGTGTCTTTCTGTCTGTCCATGAGATCCTAAACATATTCCTTATGAACTACAGTTGTTTACATCCAGCCTGTTGTGAGCTAGTCTCAAAACGGTATTGTATCGAGGTGATTTTGATTCTTAAAAGTTGAATTGATTGCGAAATATGAAATTTATGTTAAGTTTATATGCCTTATTGTTTACAGAAGTATGATGAGGATACGCTGGAGGGAAAGAAGAACAAATAACATCATACTGGAAGAGCTGGAAATGTAATTTAAAGGAGAAAACTCAAGTTTTTTTTGGTCACATATGCAGAAACCATGCACCCAAATGAAAGATGTGGTACAGGGGAAACTGGAGGGCAAACGAAGAAGGGGAAGTTATATAAAAAATATCCTAGAATGGACAGAGATGAATGGAAGATAGTTATATGATACCGTCAACAAACGAAAGGAATGAGCAGAAATTAAAATATGTCATCGCAGAGTGCGGGAAGCCAACGTCAGTGAGGACGACGCTGGATAGGAAAGGAAAGGATATGCCTTATTTGCTTTATACGCTAGGTATAGGTTCTAAAAATGAAAAGACCATATATCTATCTCACATCCACGCTAAAATCATTTTTTTAAACATCAAGTTCACCGCTGTATAATACTGGTTGGTCACATTAAAAACAAATTATGACCTTTTATATAGGGCAATATCCACTAAACGTGCTCAACGCAATGAACAAAGGGTCCTTGACCAACAGCAACGCGTAACATGTAAGACGAGACATGACATGACGCCTGTTAGGCGATATTACAATTTGTTTTCCGACAGAGACAAGCGGTTAACGGCCAGGTACTCATTTTACACCTGAGTGTGGTGAGAGAATGTGAGTAAAGAGCCTTCTCCAAGGACTCAACTATGCGCTGCGCGAGTTTCGAATCCAAGACCTTCCGATCTGAAAGTGAGTGTCATACCTCAAGACCACATAGCCACACATTAAAAACATACTATGTACCCCACCACCAAAACAGGTATTAATTCCGAATGGTTTAGATTTTAGATACTAAATTTAAATTTATAGTTTTAAAAAATCTGAGAGAATGTCAAAAACTAAAATTTGATTTCAAATTCCCTGTCATTTTGACGATAAACAAAAATTTTGGCATCTGGCCTTCCATGACAAAATACCGTTTTGAGGCATGGGTCACAAAGACTTTTCGTGCCATTTAGAACAATAACTCTAATAAAAGTGTTGGAAGTTCAGCTTTACCCTGGTGAATTCAAGCAAAGTGACCAGAAAACTGAAATAAAGTTTTGACGCTTTTTCTACAAGAAGTAACTTAGCAGGTTTTGAAATTATATTCCTCATTTGGAATTTCAGTCTTTTAAATATAAAATTTGATAAACTGTTTCATTTTGCTGTGCAGTGCTTCATTGTATTAAGATCAAGGCTCTCTACTCCACTATTTCCTGCATCTTCTGCACTGTGTCTAGGTTCCTTTCTGTCACCATCCTAAGCGCCTAGATCTCATTTTGCATGAGATGTTGGCGCTAAATAAGTGTGCATTATTATTATTATTATTATTATTATTATTATTATTATCCATATCGTCAAAGTGTCCAACATTTTTTGTCGCTGCCGGCCACGTAAAAAATAAAATAAATAAAGGTAAAAAAAAAACCAACAAAACAAACAACCCCAGCCCCCCCCCCCCCCCCCCCCCCCCCCCCCGCGCAAAAAAAAATATTAAAAAAAAAAAAAAAAAAAAAAACAAAAAAAAAACAACACAAAACCAACCATCCATTCTTATCATCAATACTTATACTTAATACCATTTAGAGAGGCTATGTCACAAGTAATTACAACACTTAACCATTATACCCTGCGCGAATAATTCAGTCATACACAAATTAGGTGACTAACTCTCCGCTAGTTTAAATGTCAATTGGGCCGGATCTCTCTCCATAAAGCATTGCTAAATATCGATAATTGGTACAATGTACACTAATTAAGATCAATCTCGGGCAATTAATAGGATAATTATTGCCTTTGTAACAACGATTTAGGGGGAATGCCCGTGATATAAACAAAACGATTAGGCACGCATAATTAATATAACGTGATTTGCCAAAAACTACAGTCGAGCGATTATTAAAAAGATCCGTTTTAATTCGTAAGGGGAGTGTTTGTTGCTAATGAACAAAACATAATAAAGGGGGGAAAAAATTAGAAAACGCGCCAATCTCTAATATGGTTTGCATTACTTTCGTTGGATTTTTTTATTCTGCAGCAATTTATATCCTGCGTGTTTGGTAACAACGTGATTGAACATTTTTGTATATATATATATATATATTATATATATATATATATATATATATATATATATATATATATATATATATATATATATATATATAAAGATTTGGTAAATAATTAATACACTGCAGTCTTGCCTTTTCAATCAGTTGTTCTCACAAGCAATTCATGATAAGCTCAGAGATACATAGGCTGGCTTTATAAGCCTGGAGCTGTGAAGACCAGATTTTTGCATTGCATATAATTTGTTTTGCAGTGCACGGAACGGTAAAGACAGATTTATATCAACCCCTTCCTTTCCACCCATAGGGAAATCGTCACATTCGTTACCACGCAGTCATCATTTTTCTCATTCTAATTTCTTTTGTAAATCATAATATTTGAACAAACATGTTTGCTATAGTTGAAGTATATCAACACTGTGTTGAGGAGCTCGTTTAGCAACAAAAAAAACCAAAAACAAACATATGTATAGCAAGAAATAACAGATTTTGTGTTTGAGTGAAATGAATCCATTTTTGTATAGGTTGGATGTGAAGTTTTGAGGACAATCTAAAAAAATGGCCGGTAAGGAGAGAGTTAACTTTATAGACTTCCAAAGATCATTTGACAGAAAGCGTGGCCAACCGACGAAAACTTTGAGACTGATAATGGGCCGCTCTTATTACTATTGACTCAGCTGGGTGAGAACCCAAAGAATGGCCCAGAACAGACAAGAGTGAGGACCTTTGTTGCTTCTCTACATGCCAGGGACATAAAGGTAAGTGTTAGTAGCAAGCACTTCCGTTTAAAAGATTGTCTGCAATAAAAAGTGTGTGTTTCCATTAATTATTTTATTTTCATTTTGTAGATTCTTCGGTAATCTTTGAGTCATTTTAGCGTGAACAAACAGGAATATGATGGTATAGTCAGCATTGTATAACTGGAGTTTTAAAAAAAAAACCAAAAAAACACCCAAGAAAAGGTAAGACTCATGACATGAGAATGGTGTCGAGGAGACATGAAAGATAATTTTGCAGCAATGGCCCTCAACCCACATCTGTCCTTGACTCTAGACATTAATGTTGAGCTGTACATCCTTTATTATAATTATAAAAGCTTAATATTTTATAATATAAATATTTGAACAAGTGTGTATGTCTGGCACCTTTCATACATCTTTATCTTGCACCAATGACTGCTCCATAGTTTCTCAGCTTTTATATATCGCAATACCCACTAAACGTGCTCAAAGCGCTTTACAAGGAGTCCCTAGCTAACAGCAACACTTAACATGTAGGACGAGGCCGAAATTGTCAATCCAGCACTGTATTTGGCCGCCCTCTCATTCTGCCTTCCTTTCAAGGTGCCGTACATGATGACTTTTGCTAATGTTTCATGGCAAGCAACGTGGTGCGTAAGACAAAGGGACAAATCCTAAACTATATCTTAAGCTATAAACGAGTCTAGTTTGATGTTTTGTTTTTAAGAGTTTTATGACGCTTGTAACACATTAAGGTAATATTAGCTCCAGTAAAAAGGAAGAAAATGGGATAGTTAACAGCTCTAGAATTACCATTAAAGCATCCAAGAAAAGGTAAGACAAAGAGGAATTCGTTCAAATAGAAAACAGGTGGAGATTCCAAGAGCTCAAAGTGCTTAGTTTGAGATCACCTAAAAGTCTCATTCAGACACAAGCACAGGTCCCCACTAAGAGGTTTACACTCAAACGTTTATAAATCATATATAATTTGTAAACAAAACATAATGTTTTGTTTGTTTTTAAGGGTTTTACGGCGCTTGCAACACATTTAGGTTATATCAGCGCCAGTAAAAAGGAAGAAAATGGGATAGTAAAAAGTTCTAGAATTACTATTAAAGCACCCAAGAGAAAGTAAGACAAAGGGGAACTGGGAACAAATAGGGATCAGATGTAGATTCCAAGAGCATACCACCAATGTACTTAGTTTGAGATCACCTAAAAAGTCCCATCCAGACACAAGCACAAGGTCCAACAAAAAGGAATACACTCAAATGCTTACACTGTACGTTCAAAATAAATATAATAATACATAACAGAGAGATGATTTAAAAGGAAAAAAATATCATCTCCCAAAACAATAACTATGCATTTGACTGTTTCCCTCCCAGCCAGGACCAGAATAAAACCAAGTTATCTCATTCCAAGACAAAGACAGAGAGCATGTTGGAAAACATATATACGGGGATAGAAGACACAGTATGTACCTCCCTGCCCACTATGGGAGGTCAGGAACCCCTACCAGAAATAAAACATAATACAGTGCCTAACAGAGAGATGATTTACAAGGAAAAAACTATACATTTGACTGTTTTCCTCTAATCAGCCAGTATCCGGTCATGGTCAGGAAAAAAACCAAGTAATCTCATTCCAAGACACAACCTCTTGCCGCCATGGTAGTGTGAACACTTTCTTCTACGACAGAGAAGGTAAAAGGCCTAAATGAAGGAGACCCATATAATAGCAGCACTGGTCCATGAGTTTATGATATTAAAAAACAACAAAGATGAGTTTTAAAAAAACGGAATTGAGTAACAAGAATTTGATTTAATCATAAACAATTCAAATATATGTATAATATCTACATTGCATACATATGTCATACTTAATTAAAATTTATAATAAAAAAAGTTGATTTTGTCTAAGCCTAAGTGTACAAAAGAAACTGACAGTAAAAATTAAAATCTGCATTTCGTTACCAAATTTATCTTACATTAAACATCCCTCATAAGGAATTGGCAATATAGATTTTTAAAGGCCTTACAACAAAAGATTATTTACAAAAGGGATTGTATTTTAGGGTTGATATCTTATGTCTCTAATTATGTTTTTCACACATAATGGTATCATTCTAAGTATCAAATATTTTGATAACAATATAAGTAGAGATAAGTTTTGGAAAAAGGCTATTAAAATTTATATTTATACAGCGGTTGATTCAGGTCATTTGACAACATCAATGATTCAACATTAATATTCAATCTACACATATGGCTCTCGCCTAACAAAATAAGTGATTCAACATGAAAATTAAATCTCCATCCGTGGGTCTCGCCCAACAAAATCAATACTTCAAAACTAAAATTCAATCTCAATGCTTGCTTTCACAGCCACATTAAAACAAAATTAAAATATAGTGTTACGTCTAACATATTTTGGCTTACAAAAATAAAAACAGTGGATTTATTTAAGAAAGCTGACTGCACAAAAATTGAAAGCCAAATAAAAAGAAGATGGCGTTGGCTGGGTCATGTGGTCAGAATGGAAAAAGGGTCACTTCCCAAGACAGCAGATGGGAAGAGAAAGTGGGACAGACCAACAGAAATCCATGAAAAAATAAATATAGGAAGTAGGTCTGTCCTGGAATACAGTCACTGCAAAAGCAGCCGACCGCAAAAAATGGAGACGTCTGGTGGATGTCCCATGAGCCTCAAGGCAAAAAGAGGATTAATTAAGTAGGGGTTGTGGGGAATACAGTGATAAAAAATGTTTTTTAAAACTTTTATACTAATGATGATATCCCAATTCACTTAATAGCTAGTGATTCAAGAGGTTAAAAACACACAGGACATGAAACAATATTCACCCCTTGCTATGGAATTTTATGTTTGGTGGTCAACTTGGTAAATCACCATTTTTAATAAAGAAAATGGCTCAAGACCTGACTGATGAACAAATAGCAATAGAAGATATGTTTTCTGATAAATTATTACATTATCTAAAAAATTAGACAAGCTTTGGAGATGCAGGACTTTTGTTTTTTCTTCATTCATATTTGACCCCCAAACTACCCCCCCCCCCCCCCCCCATCTCAAAATCACATTATGTTGAGACCAACAAGGTACATGCTGGAAATTGATTTTATAGACACACACATGCAACTTGGGGTTAAATTTTTTTCATTACGGTTGAGACAAACACAATTTTTTGCATTGCAAAAATCTCTGTGTTTGGATACCAAATCATTTAAATTTTAAATAAATTTTTCATTGCCCGATTTATCCTAACATAATACCGTTTTCTGGCAGTGGGTTACATATATGAAACTGTTCAGACAAGGAGTGAAAGACAACGTAAATCTTTTCTACTTTCCGGTGTCAGACTTTTGAACTCTGTAAGAACAAAATAAGAATTTAACTAATTCATTCGTAAAACCTTGTAATTTTACATTCATTTTATATGGGGTGCAAATATATATTGGATTTTTATTATGTATCTTACGTCTATACAAAGAACTTTCGAAAGGATGAAATAAAGTATTATTATTAATACCATTAAATCAAATATGAAAAGGCATAAAAAATTACAAATTTCAGAAATAAAATATTAAAAACAAATTGCTCTTTCATATATCAAGATAAACTTTTGTAAATTCTGAGATGATTGTTTTGTTTTTAATTTTTTTTTAATTTCAAGGCCCTATATTACAAACTGTAGAAGTTGACTCTAATATGTCAAAATATAACAATTTGAGAAAGAAAATGCAGTTAAAGGTTGAATGGGAAATTCAACCCTGTCTTTGTGGTAACTATGAGATATGGGAATTTTCTAGTAAATAAGCTCATATTTTGATAATTTATACCATCTTTTGGAGTTTAATCTAAGCTTGACATGAAAATACTGATTTCATGAAACGATTGTTGGATGAATGTTGATGTTGCATAAGTTTTTTGACGGGCTTGAAATTTACCTACGTTTAAACATTTGAAAAATAGTTATTTCAACCAATTTTACTTGTCATAACCGGCATAAATTGAAAGTTTAATACTTCAGGAATTTAAAAATGTGAATAATAAAACTTTGGTATTCATGGTAAAAATTCATAAAATTGCCCCCAAACATCTCCTTAAAATAATTCTCAAAAAGTAATGTCAAAAACAACCTGACATTAGTTTTTAATGGACATCTGGCACATGAAATAAAATGAGCAATAAAGGACTTCATAATCATTCAATGATATTCTAGAATGTTTCAGTCTTCAGATTTAACACAATTCTTTTCAGTCGAGACTTTCAGGGAGATAATTCCAGTCAATGGTTTGGTAACACGCCTCCTTCAACAACTGGTTGCAACGTGAAAAATGTTTGCATCCGAAGAATCCACGATGAGCAGAGAGCGGGGATGGGTGGACTGCCTTCAGGATGTGATGACGTTTCTGTCAAGACGTAATCAAAATAAAGGAGTTAAACCAAATTACAAGTTTATTTCTAAAATGGATAACAATGTAAAAGTGTCATTCAATAAAATCAGGACACTGCTTGAAAATACATTTTAATCTGAAAATGGAAATCCCCCATTTCTGTTTTAAAGCTGTATAATTCACTAACAAAATCCATTACTGTCAAAGTTTTAATATGGAATCTAAAAACGAAGTAGTGTTGGCATAAACAATTTGACTCCTGAATTATTAGAGGATTGCTAGAGAAGGTTTCACCTTTTATAAACTTAAAAGAGTTCAGAAGGAGGTTAAGATAAAACTTTTTTTTAAATCTCTCGAAAAGGCTGAAAGAAGTAATCTGTATTTATACCTCCTGCACTTTTCCCCGATTGTTCTAGGAATGTGGAGACATTTTTTTTCTCTAAATATCCAATTGATTACTATTCATCTGCTTTCAACCCTTCCAGTTATTATCCAGCGATAACTGACAAATTATCATCATATTTGATAACTTGATGAGAAATAAAATAAGTTCAATTGTGATCACATACTAATACATATGTACAGAGAAGTCGCCCCTTCACATTAAAATAAATGGACATAATAATACATAGACCAATTGTCAAAGCCTTAGAAGCTTTTATATAATGCAATATCCACTTAATGTGGTCAAAGCACTTTACAAGGGGTCCCTGGCCAACACCAACATTTAACATATAGGATGGGACATGACGCCGGTTAGGCGATATTACAATTTTTTTTGGACAGAGACAATGCTGTTAACGGCCAGGTACTCATTTTACATCTAAGTATGGTGAGAGAATGTGCATAAAGAGCCTTCTCTATGGACTCAACTATGCACAGAGCAAGGCTCGAAAACAGGAGCTTCCAAGTGTCATACCACAAAACCACATCGCCGCACAAGAGAGCCTTTCCAAGTTTAAGCTGAGAAATGCAATGCGATATAATTGTGGCCCGCCTATGTCAGGATGATTTGGATGCTGAAAATTGAGCATGTGGCCAAAATCACGTTAATACTTTTTTATTAAGAACAATAAACATTGTTTTGTAAAGTGGGAAAGACTAAAATGTCATGTTTTTTACGATCTTAACTTGACATTCACTTTTCAGCATCTGGTTCATCATGACCTCATGCTGATTTGAGGCTGTGGCACAGAATTCATCAGCAATTTATGGTCAAAGTCATAGATAAGTAGTCCTTCAGAGACATTAGCCACATGGAGCCATAGTTTATCCTGGTTTGCATAGCGTCAAATGGATAATAGCAATTGTTCGCTTCCCTTTGGATAGGATGCTAGTCGATTAGAAAGTACATTCCACCAGATCAAACAGACCCAGCTAGCCAATTACTGCTGGGATGGAAAGAGGTCAGAAAAAAATCTCGACTTTAACCCGGAAACATGTCCCTTTCCATGTGAAGCGAGTGTCCTAATAACTGGAGCTAACAGGACCCCCAAGTCATAAATTAATAAAATAAAATATAACTAAAATGTGACTCCAGTTCATTAAAGGTGTACTTGTTTAAAAGGTTTACTTGTATAATGTAAAGGAATACAAAGCATGCATCTATTTACCTGGTCAATAAAGGACCCTTTCTTCTGGGCATATGATCCCCACAACATAAAGACTATGCCTTTGGTGTTTGAGTTCAACCAATGAATGACAGCATCTGTAAGTTTCTCCCAACCTTTTCCAGCATGGCTATTGGCCTCTCCAGCACGCACTGTAAGACAAGCATTTAGCAGCAACACCCCTGAAAAATACATTCAATAATCATCAATTTGGAAAGAAAAGATTGTCACCATCAAAATAAACTTCTCTTGTATGAGCCAAAAATAAAAAATGTTTATCAAAACAGTAATATTTTGCTATATCTAAAATTATTCTTAGGTCCAATCTAAACAAAACATAAGCACAGTATCCAAAGCTGACAAAATAGGCTCAGATCATTGGCTAAATGATCGAAAAGTTTCAGTTCTCTCTTGAAGGAATCTAAGCATGTTGCTCTGAAACTTTTCTTCTGGTATCCTGATATATGATTTGGTAATTGTATTCTGATTTTTAGGGGTTTTACAGGACTTAGGACAATTTTAGGTCATTTCGGTGTCAATAATAAAAAAAAAAGATGATTAAGAAAAGATTCAAGGTCTGAAGTTAAAGCACTTATGAACAAGTAAGACAGAGGAGACTGGTTCAAATAGGGAACAGACACTTCCATGAGCAATCTATCAATGTTCCTATTCTGACAATACATAATTCCCATCCAGGCTCAAGCAAAGGACCCCACTATGAAGGACCCACTCAAATGTTTATGTGTAGATTTAAAAAGAAAATGAAAAATAGTACATAACAGACAGCCTTCCCCTCAGCTACAGATTCCTGCCAGGACTAGGGAAAAAAACAAACAAGCAATGCCAATCCAGAACAAAGACAAGAGCAATGTGAAAAGGAAAAATAGATGAAAGGGGATAGAAGACATAGTAAAAGTGATATTAGCACACCATGTGAGATCAAAAGACCCCACCCATATGCAGTCCACTCCGGATAATCGCAACACCTTGGGATCAGCGGAAATTTTGCGATTAACCGAAGTTGAGTTTTCTGTCCACTATTGCAACATTTTACACAAATATGGTAAACTCAAACCAGTTGTTGTAAACATTGTTTGAGTCCACACAGACTGAGCAATTTGATAGGAATAAAAACCAGATGGCAGCCCTGATTAGATTTTGATAAGCAAAAGTATCTTTGAGGCAAGCCGACATCTTAATATTAGATTCACTTCCACTTTTTGTTTTCAACAATTGTAAGAGTCCAAGAGATTAGCCGCGATGAGAAACAATAAGCTCTCACCAAACCCGTTGATCACAACACAGTTGTCAATCACAAAACAAAGGATATCATCGCTCAGTCTCTCCTCACAACTGTCATCATCTACCTGTTGTCTAAATTATGTCCAGCCCACTCGCCTCATATCTAATAGTCACAGATGACCGCACAAACCCGAACTGCAAAGTCCTGCCATCTTTTGTCTTTAATAGAGTGGTGACACACTAATGTAGTCTTAAACCCCACCCACATTCGAGTCTTCAACGTGTCATGATGTCACCCATGATGAAATCTAATCATGAGGTTTTGTTTAATTGATTCCTTCTTTAGAGGTCAAAATTTTGTTGCGATTAACCGAAGTGTGTTGCAATTAACCAGTGACTTTTATATAGAATTAATTCCGTTTCTTTGGAAATGTTGCAATTAACCGAAAGTTGCAATTATCCGAGTTGCGATTATCCGGAGTGGACTGTGTTTGGATATAAAGAGATAAACAACATACCTTGGGAAGCCCATCCAATAAGATTACCATGGCTTGGTTTCTTAAATCCCTCAATATCTGATTCAAGTTCTTTATACATATTGACGAGGCTTTAGAAAAAGGGGAAAAGTAGCTTGAAGGAAATGGCAATATATTAAAAGGAAAGAAAAAAAATCAATCAAAAAGAAAATAAATAAAGAAGGATGGAAACAATAATATATCATAATATAAACATTCCAAGGCACTACTGAAGAATAATAAAATTAGAAAAAAAAAAGAAAAAAGTTCAGGTATTTTTCTGATGGTGAGTTTATCAAACTTAAAAGTCTTCCTTAAATAATTCATGGAATATATACAACAATTTTATAATTTAGAAAAATGCAATGAAGTATTCAATAAGGTATTCTATCTTTGATTTGGACTAAATAAACTTTATATTGCACAATAACCTAATACAATAATTGACCAAAGGCTATAATATAAAAGTCCCTATTATGATCCATATTGATAATAAAATAGAATTTTTGTCTCGGTTTTTAAATAGCAATTTTATTCCACAAGGCTACCTTTTAAAAAATTAACCACAAAATTAGATTAGGTAATTTGAGCATCGAACTAAATAACCATGTTGCGATTTTAGAAATAGTTATCAGGTTAATAAAACAAGCTAATTTGAGCAATTTAGTTAAAAACTACATAATCAACACATTATTTAATAGAGAATTCCATAATTATTCCATACAAGATGTATTATGTAAACAAATCTTATTTCAACCAATGTTTTGTAATGCAGCGGTCTCCGTTTATAAGTAGTCTTTAAGAATCAGACAGCATACAGAGTGTGCTTAAAGGTAGACCGAGCTTATAACTGGATTCTCATTATATATATATTTTTTCTTTTGCTAAATCAATGTTCCTAACATGCAATTAGTCAAAATGTTTCTCATCTGAGTTTCTATTAATGTATGCACACAGTTGCAAGTCTAAACTGTCATTAGGCCATTTAAAATTCATAAAAAATTTTATGTTTTTCTTAAAGGGTTGCTATTTTTCATTTTAGGTTAGAACAATGTTTTACCCTATCATATTATGCTACATCATGCCATTAGGTTTGGCAAGAGATTAAGAAGTTTGTAGCTCTATTGTCTGAATAATCATAATTTATGCAAGCATCTATTTCCATGCATTGATTCCAACTCTGTTTCTGTTCATACAATCCTTATTATAGATAAACTATATTAGTTTGAATCATTCTTCATGTTTGTGGCTGTCAAATTGCTCTCAACTTCTTCCTCTTCTTTTACCTTCTTCTTCTGCTCTTTCCCTTTCCCCCCTTCCTAACACCGTCTCGAGTATTGTGACAATATACAACTTTTAGTTCGACTCTGACAACAGGATATGTTTATGCCAAGACACTGAATCCCCCATCATCTATCCCCACTCCCAAAACCGTTTCAAAGAATCTGCTAAAACCTGCCAATGGCTATCAATTTAGATTTTATGATGGACCTGCTCAATCTTTTTATTGTATTGGTGTCAACCAATAAAAGAGGTATGTATAAGACGCTGAGAATTGGTAGAATAAGTGGGTGCTATTACCATCCGCAAAGCATTTTGCTTGTTTCTAGATATCACGTTTACTGATTAATTTCATCTCTTTATTTAATATCTTTTAAAAATTGGTTAGAAAAATCAATGGTCAAGTTGGGTGAGCTTACTTATAAATCAGTAAATTTACAGTATCGATTAACGGAATTGTGCTTAAAACCAGGGAGCTTATGGGGAGATACCACATTATTAAGAATGTTTCATTCTTCATGTCTGCTAATTCATTATCTTTTATGATGATTACCTTGGCGGAGGTCTCACACCTGGAAGGACACTAAAACACAGACCTGTCGGATAACAAAGGGAAAAAAAATTCACAGTAATTCCTTGTATGACACGGATTTCAACCCAAGAAGCTATCCCGTTGATCGCCTTTGTACATTTTCAATGCTTATCAATTGATTTTTGTACATGGGGCTCCAAACACAATTTCCATATTCTAGGACTGGTCTAGCAATTGACTTATACAATGGTACAAATATATTTCATCATAATATGTAAAACTTTGAAAAATAATCCATTAACGATTAGATTTAGTAATTAATCATTGACATATATGTCAAAAATTAAAAATGGGTCAAATATATAACATCAAGATCCCTCTCAAATTCTGTCACAGACAAGCTGCATTGACCAACTCTTTTTTATTTCAAAATGCTACTAAAAGATTCTCCCCTCAGGAATCATGCACCCATATATTCATGAATCATTTCAATGAAAAAGAAAAAAAAAAAAAAAAGAAAAGAAAAAAGAAATAAAGAAAAAGGGAAGCAATCTACCATGAGCTTGATTTGGTCCATGATAAGGGTCTTGTCCCAAAATTACTACTTTTACCTACGGAAAGAAAAAAAAATATTGTAACTCGTCATGGAAAATAAATAAACCATGTGAATCATCATCTCGAAAGGGTATTAGTATTATGTCAGGATGTACTACATGCCTGAAAGTTGTGTTTTGATGAATAAAATGTTCATGTGTCCATTTATTTCATGCTTCTATTTTCTCTTTAACACAGTAAATACCCGATGAAAGTAGCCAAATAAGCTAATTATGACCAAAAAAATAAAGAGATTATTACCATGAAAAAATAACATTTCCTATGTTAATCAATTTATAATACCAAAAAAAAAATCTTTTCCTTGTTCTCACTTCTCTAAATTGTCATGTTTCAAGTAAAAATTGTCAAAATCAAGTCTTGGCCTTTTTAAGCATTGGTAAGTCAGCAAGAGCTACTGATTATTTACATTGAAACAAACTTGACTGTTAAACAGAGAGATGCTATGTATGTAAGACCACATCAAGGAAAACTGACATATACTTTATAAAAGACTCAGAGGAATCTGTCTGAATTAATATCTCTCTGTAGTTGCATCTTCTCCCAAATCAATCAGATAATGAGAGCATTATAGGTAGGGTGAAACTATTGTGGTGGTTTATGATGAAATTCCGACAGTGGGATGATTGGGTCTATGTTTT
>NC_088361.1:82502828-82520328 GCF_034508935.2 Berghia stephanieae | reverse complement strand
AAAGAAAGAAAAAGAAGCCAACAATAAAATATACCTTTAAACGGACTTTTATTAATAATATTCCAACACACGTTGGAGTAATATCTACGTACATCGTAATACGTTTGTTGATTTAATTTAAATGCAATGTGAATCAAACACAGAAAAAAAAAACAAGTCTACAAATACAAACAAGATTAAAGTAAATAATATGGATTGTCAATTATACAGGGTGATTGAATAACACGTGAATATTTGAATGTGCACATCATTATTATGCAGCACGTACGTGCACATACAAGGTGTGCAAATAAGTACAAGATGCGAGGCATCATTCCATTTCAATCCAGTACGATCCTTGTAGTGCAGCTTTAAACTTCAAGATATAAGCACTAATAGTGTTTAAATGGGGGTCGGGATAGCTCAGTTGGTAGAGAGCTCCACTCAGACTCAAACGGGTCGGGATTATTCGGGGATGAAGTCGGGATGTTTTTCTCCTACCCCCCCCCCCCATCCCCGCCCCCCTCCCCGCCCCCCTCCCTCGGCCCACCTTGCAGTGATTCGACAGATGCGTCTTTTAGATCTGGCGAAAAAGTACTTTGCGATGAACTAGACTCCTCTTTGAAGGATAGCAAGCAACTGCTATTGTCCATTAAGCGCTATAAAAAAAAAACCAAGATAAACTTCGGCTCCGTGAGTCATAATAATATGGCTCTAAAGTAAAGGACAACAGTATTTATATTGTTTACTGTTCAATCCAATTCAATTCAAACTGTCTTTATTGTCCGAAACATTCTGTGTTAAATTACAAGTCAAACCAAGATGTTCACACATCATTTGAGCGCATCATGGTGCACATGACGTGTTCCAATTTTATTGAATCACTCTGGATAAGCTAAACTAATAGGTATTACATCAATTCATGATTCATATGAGAGGTATGTGAGAACATTGACATAATACCAACCAACACTGCACATTTCCTATCTTATATCGTCTTAAACTGCACAAAAGTCCCGACATAATACCACCTTAAACTGCCACATACCGAGATAATACCATTTTAACCCTATTTCCATACTACTTGGGGGCCAAAAAGACCCCAGGGGTGTGTTTTTTATTCATAAAACAGTCAATTTTTGACACAGAGTTCTAGTATTTTTCTCTTTGCAAGTCATGGGGGCCAAATGGACCCCAAATCAGGAAATAGGACTTTCTATTTTAGTATTGAAATAGGGTTAACTGCACAATTCCGACATGACACCGTCTTAAAATTGCAAAATCCCGACATAATACCGGATCAAACTGCAAAATCCCGACATAATACCGTATAAAACTGCACGTTCCCTATATTATATCGTCTTACACTGCACAAAAATCCCGAGATAATACCACCCTAAACTGCCACAAAACCACATAATATCGTCATAACTGCACAATCCCGACACAATGCGACTTAACTAAACAACAATATGTGGCCCATCGCGTCATCTAGTATTATGACCGAATAAACTATATGAATGTTATGGTCTTTTTATTATGAAGTGTTCTTTTTTTTAAAAAGTTGAATCACCCTGTATGTCGCGAATAAGGTTAACTAATAGCTATTACACAGATTGATACATACGAGAGGCATGTTAAAATATTGACTTTAAAACGTAACTTATGACCAACTACGTCAAACTGGTTTTATGTTGGAATTGACTAAAATAAAGATCAGCTTAAACTAAATATGATTAGTACAAGGAAATTTAAATTTGTGACCCATCGTCTCAAACCGGTTTAATGTCAGGGGTTTGTAAAGCATAAATTTGTTGTTGACATCTGCCACAATACTGACATAATATACCGTCTTAAACTGCATAATCTTAACATAATACCGGGTCAAACTGCACAATCCCAACATAATACCGTCTAAAACTGCACGTTCTCTATATTATACCGTCTTAAACTGCACAAAAGTCCCGACATAATATCACACTTAAATTGCCACATATCAAGATAATACCATCTTAACTGCACAATTCCGACATGATACCGTCTTAAACTGCACGTTCCCTATATTAAACCGTCTTAAACTGCACAAAAGTTCCAACATAATACCACCTTAAACTGCAACAAAATCACATAATATCGTTATGACTGCACAATCCCGACATAGTGCGTCTCAACTGCACAATTCCGACATGAAACCGTCACAAACGGCACAAAATCTCGACATAATACCAGCAATATCAACGCGGTGAAGCATAAACATGTGAAATTGATTGTGATAATGGTAACAACAATACTGAATAAATTAACCAAATAAATCACTACTGCAATGCCGTATCGTCGTCATGATTTTCTTTGATTTTCACTACTAATCATACATTTCCTAATCATTTCTCAGGAGTTGTCAGTAGCGCGACAGTGAAGAACAAAAATATTGCTCAAGCCATCAATCATCTTGAAATATTGATTGAGGATCTGACCTTTTTCTGTAACCTTTATTTTGATATTTTGACTCGAATCAAAATAAGGTAACATGACAACCATAACATCGCATGGGGATTCGAAAATGCACAAAATTTGCGATGTTACGATTTAAAAAAGGCAGTTAAGTATGAGCTCTCATATTGTTATCAATAGGGATAATATGATGATGGTGATGGTGGTCATGATGATGGTGATGATGATGATGATGATGATGATGATGATGATGATGATGATGATGATGATGATGATGATGATGATAATGATGATGATACTCATGATCATTATAATGGTATTAATAGCAGATGAATAAATAAAGTAAATATTGGATAAATAAATGAAATACCTAGTAATAGAAATAACGATAGTAATAATAATGTTAATAAAAATAATGGTGATAGTAATAATACTGATGATAATGATAAAATAGTAATAAATAATAATAATAATAATAATAATAATAATAATAATAATAATAATAATAATAATAATAATAATAATAATAATAATAATAATAATAATAATAATAATAATAATAATGATAATAACAATAGTGATAATAATAATAATAATAATAATAATAATAATAATAATAATAATAATAATAATAATAATAATAATAATCATAATCATAATAATAATAACAGCAATGACAATCATAACTATATGGAATTTCTGGCTCACAACCGCAAAATCTACACGTATTAAAATGTACTCATAATCTTTCGTGATATCTTCTATACAACAACCAATAAGTACATGTCACATCATACTACTGACCAAGGCATAACATACAAAATAATAATATCATTGTAAGTGGAGATCTTTTGGGTTGCTCAACAATCATCCATTGTGACTATACTGCCGTACTCTGGAAAACCCCATATTCTAAAATTTGACCAGAAAACTCGTCCTTTACATATCGATCGATTTATGACCCTCATCTTGGCAAATAACTCTCAAACCTGGGACTTCGCGATATAGCATTGCCATCTTAACCAGTTAACTTCTGTAATCTGGAAAAAACACGTAAAACATTTTGTCAGAAAACTCGTCCCACAAATATCGATCGATTTCCATTCCAATCCAATCCAAAAATAGTTGCAGCTTCATGTGATGAAGATTAACGCAACTAGGGATGGTGGGGATGGCATTGATGTAATATCTATCTATTTGTTTTAAACTGGTCTCGATCTAAATTATCCCCATCCTGGCAAATGCACCAGATCTTGGAAAGCTGGCAAATCGGGACGATTTCCCAAATAAAGGATTTTTGAATTATATTATATAATATGATTTACCCCTTACATTGGGGAAAGGCTATTCGGGACAAATTCGTTTGAAGCTTTTGGCGACTTATTAAATATGGATATAAACCGAATGTACAACAGGATACTTAAAGATTTGAAAAAGTGTGTATGAAACGGTGTCAGGCAAAGTTGAAGGTAACATATAAATATAAATACACACACATACACACACACACACACACACAAACATATATATATATATATATATATATATATATATATATATATATATATATATATATATGGTTGATGGGAGTTAGCTGGAACCACGTAGAGTTCTCGACAGTTTCTTGGAGCGAATTGTTCATTTATTCTCACCTCGTTCTGTTAAATTCTCCGACAACGTTGTTTCATCCTGTTGGAATCTTCAGGGAGGTTCTTTCTCCCCGAAGATTCTAACAGGATGAAACAACGTCGTCCGAAAATGTAATAGAACGATATAATCCCCCCCCCCCCCCCAAAAAAAAAAACAAACTAGCTTGCCACATTCGAGGCAAGCTGATATTTTGTTTTGGATGATTTATTTTTATTTTTTTTTTGGTTGGGGGGGGGGGGGGGATTTTTATTCTCTGATTTGTCTGGCACTGTTTCATACACACTTTTTTTCAGATCTTTATCTTACACCATTGGCTGCTCTCTAATTTGTCAGCAGCATATTTCATTAGTCAATAAAATTGTGTCGTCAGCATTGCTTGATATAATAGAGCACTCGAAGAAGGTTTATTCCCCCATTATATAAAAACGTATTCCCTGTAAGAACAGCAACCTGAATATCGCAATAACATCATCATTTCATTTTAAATGAAATATAATTTTATGCCGTCTTAAGACAAAGGGTCGCAAGTCGGGAATAATAACAGATTTTACAGGAGAGCCAAAAAAAAAAAAAAAAAAAATTAAAAAAATTGCTCCTAGAATATCACATTATTCATCAAGTGGTTTTATTCTGGGTTTTTTTAATGTAAGAAAACATTTATTTATTGTCTTAGAGTCACGAAATTTAGATTGAAACAAGCAAGTTGGGCTAAAAATATGACAGTGTCAATAACTGAATTTGACCCAATTACCGATTTGTATGACCCTTTGTCCTATGATGACATTTATTGTAATACGCGTGTTATACAGTTAAATGCATTGGCAGATAATATTGATTGATTGTCAACAGATAATACGGTTCTCCCATAACTTGGAAACATAATATGCACTTCAGATAAATGCATAATTTCATAATATGTGTTCCATCGCGCTAATACGGTATTATGTCGGAATGAACGAGACAAACAAATTGAGTTTAACGAGAAAAGAGCAAAGATCAGTTGGTAGAGCACTCGGGTCACAAGCAGAGACTTAAGTTCGATCCCGGGTGCAGTCGATTTTTTCTGACCCCCTGTCCACTCTCCCCTCTTTGATTGGGTAGCTGGGTCTGTTAGATCTGGCGGAAAGTGCTTTGCGATACACCAGAGTCCTATCCAAAAGGTAGTAAACAATTGCTATTGTCAGTTTCACGATATAGAAACAGGGATAACATTCGGCTCCATGGACCTAATGGCTCTAAACGACTACTTAAGTTAAACCGAAGAGAAAAGAAATTAATGGGGAAGGGAAATTATATTTTCTAAAAAAAAAAAATGAAGTAACGCAATCTTCTCCCCAACAACGACGATGGTTGTTTTAACGCAAATTTTATTGATGGTAGACGTATATGTTAAATACTTACA
Source organism: Berghia stephanieae (assembly GCF_034508935.2). Taxonomy (NCBI): domain Eukaryota; kingdom Metazoa; phylum Mollusca; class Gastropoda; order Nudibranchia; family Aeolidiidae; genus Berghia; species Berghia stephanieae. The sequence goes on along the minus strand of NC_088361.1, from coordinate 82,514,846 downwards.
ACACCCGCCGGTCGAATATTACGTATCAACACACAAAATTATGTGTTACCTTGAACGTATGTAGTCTGATTGATATATTTTAGTGAGAACTAATCAGTAAAAAGGATGCCTAAAAACAACAACAAAGAGCTGAGTGTCATCAATGTTGTTCAATCTATAGATAGAACGAAGTTGACGTCACTCAGGTCTTTGTTATTGTTTTTTGCCATCTATGTTAATTGAGTAATTGTCACTGAATTTTATTTACCAGACTATAAAGGTTCCCGGTTTACACATAGTTTTGTGTGTTGGTCCGTTATATTTCCGGATGGCAATGTTTTAGCCAAGCGCATGGCATCTAAACTAATCTTCAATTTGAATTTTAAGCATTTGGTTCACATCGACATAATACCGTTTTGTGACGACTGGTCACATCATACACTATTAATTCATTGTCTTATATGAATTATGCCCTGTTCAAATTACATTACAAGTATAAGGTTAAATGCCGGTATTCTGTTTGAACATCTGATATTTAATGACTGTATGATACGTTGCCAGTTAAAACAGGCATTGAGATATCATAATTTGTGGGAGAAGGGTGGGAGTTGGAAGGTGGGAGGGGATAAAGAGAGATAAGGGGGGGGGGGGGGCATTGATGGTGATTAATGGTTTGTGTGTGTGTGTATTTGGATATATTATTATTATTATTTTACTTGTGTGTGTGTGTGTGTGTGTTTGTGTGTGTGTGTGTGTGTGTGTGCGCGTGTGATTTTTCTCTCAGTTCGTCCGACACTGTTTCGTACACAGTTTTTCAGATGTTTATCTTACACTAAAACCTGCTCCCTAATTTGTTATGGAGATAACACATTTCAGTTTCTTGTTTTGGCTGCATTCTTAAATTGAAGCAACCAATCCCTTGAACAAAAATAATGTTTAAAAAGTGTTTAAATTACAATGTATTATTTGTCACACATCTCTTAATTTGAGTCGACGCACTGCGGCTAACGCCTCGGTTTTACTCAAAGTAGGTTTTAAAGAAAGAAGCATCATTTAAATAAGTTTTAAAATTTTTATTCAGAGATGACAAATTGGACTTTATTAAAGAGTAGAATAAAAGATTTCTTACACTTGCGGTTTGGTATTTGAACTTTATTCCCATGAAATAAAGATACCCTAAAATTGATTTACCAATTAGGGTGAGTAAACAAATTTTATTAGTTGTCATATCAATAATACCCCCCCCCCCCCCCTAATAAATAGTAACACTCTCAATGGTGTTAACAATGATAAATTGTGACGTCAGATGGCCAAGTGTTGAATTTCACTTAAAATTATGTTTTAAAGAAAGGAGTATTATTTAAATATTTTGGATTTTATCCATTGATAACGAAATTTGAATCTATTCGATAGAATAAAAAACAAAGAATAAAAGATTGCTTACACTCTTGGGTTTTGGAATTTGAACTTTGTTCCCAACGGGCATTCGAAAGCTCGTGCGATGATTGAGAACACGTCCGGAGTTAAAAAAAAAAACAAAACAAAACAAAACAAAAACAAACAAAAAACCAATAATGTCAGAATTTATTGTAATGCTCTTAACAAATTGCGTATATTCTATTTATGATCGCCATTACTAAAGATGTCATCAGATATTGCTTGGCAGAACAAATAAACAAAAATTCGACGTCAAAGACATTTTGTCTATATAAGGTCATTGGTTTTTAAATTACATTTAAACATTTAAAAAACATATTATCATCATCATAATTCATAAATGCCTTGATCAAAATATTAATTTACATGACATGCGCCATGAAACATAAATACCAATGAAAAAGTAGAATCATCTCATGAATAGAATTATATCGGGATTAGCCGGATGCCAAAAAGAGCTTTTTTTAAGTTGAAAGGAGAAGAAACTTGAATTTTTAATTTTTTTTTGTCAATTGAACTTTCTCCTTGCTGGCCATTTTCAGGATTTTTACATAAATTCAAGCCAAACCAACTTTAAAAAATATGCTTTCTCCACTCAAATACAAAATCAGTCAGTTCTTGTTATACATATATGAGGACGTAATAAGAGACACAGAAACGAATCTTCTCGGCCACAAAAAATGTGGGTGACAATTTATATTCTATATATATATATATATATATATATATATAAAATATATATATATATATATATATATATGTATATATATATATATATATATATATATATATATACATATATATTTATATATATATATATTTATATATATATATATATATATATATATATATATATATATATTAAATCAAAACGAGTCCTCCAACACGGTGTTAATCTTTTGTAACTATTTTTCAAATTTAGTGATGTACAAAAGACATCAGGATTATAAGAATGTTGGGTGTATCCTTACGAATGTGATAATTGTCATACAGTTGACAATGAGGGAGTTGAGAAATATATTCATTCTTCTCCTTAATATAAACAAATAGAGTTAAAATAAAGTCAAATGCGACTTTTTGAACATTATAAATTCTGAATGACCCCGATATAACACCGTTTTGAGACGATTGGTTGCAATAGTTGTATGAGACACAATAATAATAATAATAATAATAATAATAATAATAATAATAATAATAATAATAATAATAATAATAATAATAATATCATTTTATTTGCATTGCAGCCAGTGGTCAAATGCCTGGACGTTAGGTTGGTCTTCTTTGCCATGGAGGGAATGCCTTTGGGCTTCAATGGATAACACATTTGATGATGATGATGATGATGATGATGATGATGATGATGATGATGATGATGATGATGATGATGATGATGGTGATGAAGTAGATGATGATGAAGTGGATGGAGAGATAGACGATTCCGTCATCTCATGACCTGTAATGCCAGACACAGCTGTGCTACAACGATTTAATCTCAGTGTGTCCTTGCCTCTCCTATTGGCACTCTGGTAATAGGCATTATTGCTCATACTACACAGATATTGACTGTTATTACTTGACATATTATTTATCTCATGATTACCCATCACACTCCCACTACCACCACATCGGTAGTAAACATAATTATTGTTGTTATGATAATGACCTTCAACATGGTTATTGTTGTTACCCAAACATCTTCCCGAGTTATAATATTGAATCGGATTAGGGTGATAATGATGGTGATGATGATGATGATGATTATTGTTATTATTGACAACAACATCGGAATCAAAACAGAAATGGTTGGTATTATTGCTTTTCATGCTACTGTTGCTGCTACTGGTGGTGGTGGGGGTGGTGGTGGCGGAACTGGTGCTGAAATCCTGAGCGTGTTGCAGACTCAGGATCCTGTCCCTGCAGATGACACACCTCAACGGAAGACACCTCTGAGAGATCGCCACTTGCATCGTCTTGATCAAGCATTTCCGGCAAACGACTCGGTGACCACAAGGAAAAGTTTTCATGCTGGCAGGGGCTGCCATGCAGACCACACACTGTAAACGAAACGAAATAAAGCAAAGTGAATATTGATGATACGCGTTTATGTAAATACTCACCTAATCTATCCGCTAGGTCCCTGACTTGAAAGTTGTTGCCAAGATGAAGGACATTTATACCGATGGTTTTTCAAGGATGAGTTTTTTGGCCATATTTTTATATATAAGAGGCTAAATAAGAAAACCCGGGAAGATGCGCAGACTTCATAAATGAAGTTATGTATGCAGTGTATGCAGACAACACCTTCCTGATTATTTACTACTTTAAATTTTCTTTCTCTGTCTACTAGAACCCAAGTTATGAATATTTTTTTTCTGAATAAAATTTGTTGCTATGGGACATCGCGAAATCCCAAGTTTGAGAGTTTTTTTTCCAAGATGAAGGTCATTTAAATCGATCGATATTTGAAGGACGAGTTTTCTGACCAAATTTTAAAATATGGTTTTTTCCTGAGTACGGCAGTATAGGTTCAGATTCGATGAGCTCATTATAATAAGGTGAAATATCCACTAAATATGCTCAAACTGCATTACACGGGGATGCAGGCCAACAACAACACATGGCATTTCAGTAGAAGAGGTTAGAAAGATTGCTGTTACTGGTCTAGGTACTCATTTTACTCCCGAGTACTGAGAGATAATTTGAGTAAAGAGAGGGACTTGAACTAGGGGCAACAGGCCAGAAGGCAAGTGTCATACCACTAGACCACATAAGCACAACAGGAGACAGAAAACCATTTGATATTAAAGGCTACTAGCAAGATATTTTGCTGTTTTTCATAGAGCGAGGGGTGGGGTGGATAGAAGAGAATAGCAGAGATGCCAGATTAATTTTGCAAGAAAAGCAAACCGGCTTGAAGAAAAATGCCAAATCGTGAACAAAAAAAAAAAACCAACAAAAAATGGCATATTTTTTTAAAGCATCATTTTTTCTCCTGCCAACATACACATAAAAGTGGATATATGAGTATTGGTTTTCTTATCATGTTGCAATGATTAGTGTCTTGATTCGTTATAGAAATATTCTCTCGTGTTGCCATTTGATGATGACATCTTTAAAGTGAATTTGTTTTTAGAGTAGGTGAAATTGAGCAATTTAGTTTTAAATGAAAAACAAAATAAAATCCAGAATGCCAACCAATTTTTACACGCACAATACTTCAACATTCCCACCCCTTTCTAAATTTTAAAAGAGAAAAACAATAAAACAACATAACAAAACAACAAAAGAAAACAAACAAAACCAAAAGATCAAACAAACAAACGAAAAACTATTTAAACATTTAGGAATTTGGCTTTGAAAACGCCCAGATGGATAGAACGGACAATCGGACATGCTATAACAGGACGATAAATTTCCTTATCCAATAAAAGAAGTCGCGCACACACTTTCCGGTGTGCAAGATTTATCACTCTCAAAATTGATTTCCGCTCCAAATGTCATAGAACTGTTCCCGCTGTCCACTAGGGATTCCTGTTTGGCGTTGTCAGTGCCAAAATCCAAAATCTTAACGAAAAACATTTGATGATGACATCTTTAAAGTGAATTTGTTTTTAGAGTAGGTGAAATTGAGCAATTTAGTTTTAAATGAAAAACAAAATAAAATCCAGAATGCCAACCAATTTTTACACGCACAATACTTCAACATTCCCACCCCTTTCTAAATTTTAAAAGAGAAAAACAATAAAACAACATAACAAAACAACAAAAGAAAACAAACAAAACCAAAAGATCAAACAAACAAACGAAAAACTATTTAAACATTTAGGAATTTGGCTTTGAAAACGCCCAGATGGATAGAACGGACAATCGGACATGCTATAACAGGACGATAAATTTCCTTATCCAATAAAAGAAGTCGCGCACACACTTTCCGGTGTGCAAGATTTATCACTCTCAAAATTGATTTCCGCTCCAAATGTCATAGAACTGTTCCCGCTGTCCACTAGGGATTCCTGTTTGGCGTTGTCAGTGCCAAAATCCAAAATCTTAACGAAAAATTGGTTTAAACAAGAAATATTATTTTCTTGCATTTTATTAAAATCGCGTAAATTTACCTATAATAGTCAAATAAACATTAATGGTACGAACATATACTGATTTTCACCAATTATCTGAAACTCACATTTTCAAGTTTAACAAAAATAAATTTATATCTTCATTTTTATGCATTTATTTAGCAAAATACATGATGCCTAAACACAATTATTATTTTAATGCCCAGATCGTTTGGCATTTTTTCCACAACTTGTTTGGCATTAAATACAAAAATGATCTGGGAATTTCACATGACACATACCTCTTCCTCTCTCTTGAATTTTTCCGGCGACCAAACTTCCACGTCATCCATCTTTGAGAGCAATCTGTCCTGTGGAAGAGACAACAAGAAGCACAAGTCAGTCAAAGTTGTTGGAGAGGTGCAACAGGAAAATAAAAGATGGCCCCTCAAAAGCAACGAACTAATTATCTATGATCACACAGCTGTGCTAGAGACTTCCACTTTCCTATTTCGAAACAAAGTCATGTTTTTCAACCAATAAATTTATTCCAAATTGAAGGAAAGTCTTCTATTATTTAATTTCTTTTAAACTGACTTGACCAGGGGTCAAGTTGTCTTTTAGGTCACGCCTCAACTGTAGCTATGGAATGTAAGATTTAAAAAAAAATATGTGCAAATAAAAATGTTGTCCTTCAAAAATCGATCGATATAAATGCCGCTCATCTCTGAAAAAAAAAACAACTCTCAAACCTGGGATTTCGTGAAGTATTGCTTAGTTCCTTAGTATTCCTTAGGTCATCTAAATCGGTCGATATTTGAAGAACGAGTTTTCTGGCCGAATTGTTAAATTATATGTGTCTTTCCAGAGTACAGCAATAAACTGGTTTATATAGCCGTATTTCTTCTTGATTAAAGAGACATTCTGATAGCCGTCAAGTTCAGTGTTTGGTATTTTTCATTCTTTTATTTTATTTTTGAAGCCGTTGTATTTGTTTATGGACTGAATAATGAGAACATTGCTGCTTGAAGCTCGAAGATATTAATAACAATAGAACAGTGAATCTAAGCTTTAATTAAACCAACAAAGAAAAATAATGTGGACGTTTCAGGGTTTTTCCCTTTATCAATAAAACACGATAAATGAAACACTAAAGACGCCATTCTCCCATCTCCCATTAGTATTTAGTGTTTCATTCATCGTGATTTTTTATCAAGTAGAAACCCGAAACGTCCCTATTATATGTCTTCGTTATTAAAGTTGAAGTTTCCATTCAATTGCCTATTGTTTTTTACTTCATTGTTATACTGTATACATTACTTGCCGCAAGAAGCGATACGTTACATGCAATGATGTTAAATACAGGTTTGCTGATAAATTTCCCATGTGCATTAGATACTATCGGACACCGGGGCAGACATGACACACGAGCTGGAAGGAAATGCAATCAAGTGATATTTGATTCTATTAGGGGGACCATGGAATGCGTTTTCTCGTCAACACATCACTACTGGTTATATAATATTATAAATATATGTAAGTTTTAAAACCCTAGCCTCCACATAAAGAAATAAAGCAAAAACATAAATAGATAAATAAATAAATATTGTAATGAATTACTTTTTCCCTCTCACTTATTTCTCTCTCTCTCTCTCTCTCTCTCTCTCTCTCTCTCTCTCTCTCTTTCTCTCTCTCTCTCTCTCTCTCTCTCTCTGTGTGTGTGTGTGTGTGTGTGTGTTTTTCCCTTATATGTACGTATATTATACAAACTTGTGATAACGTCATGGCGAAAGCAAAACCTCGCTTCAGTAAATTACGAAAATTTTAGTAGAAACGGATCAGTAAAAATAATATATAACATGCATCCTCGATTTCTGTCTACAGGATCTTGTATTTCAGAATCAAATTTTCTTGATAATCGAATAAAGAGTTTTCCTATTCAATTTCGAGGGGAAAATAACAACCAGGAAACAAATCAAAACAAAACTAAAAAAAAAAAAACACAATAAGATCACGAACCAACACATTTTAAAACACACGCGCACACACACACACACACACACACACACACACACACACAAACAAAACAAAAAAACAAACAACAAAAGTTGGGAGCAATTTAAGATTTTTCTTTCAAAAATATCTTTTCACATTATTCATATGGAGGGAAATTGGTTATTACAGTCTTGTGTATTACAACTGATTATACTGTCGTGCATTGAAAAAAAAAGCACGAATTTAAAACTGTGGCCAACAAAAAAAACACGTTTTTCAAATATTTTTAAAAAACAGTAGTACTTCAGAGCCATTGGGCCCATGGACCCGGACAAATTAATTGCTATCTTTTGGGTAGGACGCTAGTCTATCACAAAGTACTTTCCGCAAGATCTAACATACCCAGCTACCCAGTCACTGAAGGGTGGACAGGGAGGGGGGGGGGGGGGGTCAGAAAAAATCTCGACTGAACCCGGGATCAATCTCGGTCACTTTGCGTTTGAAGCGAGCGCTCTACCATATTGTATGGACCCCCCCCCCCCCCCCCCCCCCCCGCCTTTCAAATAAATACATCGATTAAAATGATCCTCGTCTTGACAACAACTCTCAAACTTGAGACTTCGCAAGTCCCAGGTTTGAGAGCTTTGCAAGTACTATATACGTACCAGGTTTAAGAGCGTTTGCCGAGGCGATGCTTAATTTAAACGATTGATATAATTTGATGGAAGAAAGTTTCTGGCCAAATTTTTCTTTCAGAGAAAAGCAGTAGGTACATCTATAGATAGAACGAAGATGGCGTCACTCATATCTTTGTTATTGTTTTTTGCCATCCGCGTTAATGAGTAATTCTCACTAAACTGTATTTACCAGACTATAAACGTTTATGGTTACTCATGGCCTTGTGTGTTGGTCCGTTATACTTCCGGATAGCAATGTTGTGAATTTCTTAGCCAAGTGCATACTATCTATTTGACTGAAATGACATAATTCAAGCGAGAGAGAAACAATTGAAAATCTGTAGAAATGAAATAGGAATGGAATAAAGCTTTAAATGGAGTGGAAGATTTCAACGCAATAAGTCCACGTTATTTCTAGAAATTGAATTCACTCTATTCACTGCTTTATATTTCGCAAGTGACCTATTTCCACCTCCATCCACCCCAACTCCCTCCTCCCCCCACTCCTATCCCAAGAAGAAAAAATACATTGGTGGTTTATTTCTATTTGGAGCCATGAGAAGGAGATAACATCATCTTATAAATCAAACTGAAGACCATTGGGAAAGTCAGCTACAAATGTGAACAATCGTTACAAAACAGTATTTTTAACGTATATATATATATATATATATATATATATATATATATATATATATATATATATATATATATATATATTCCACGGCGGAATATAGATAATTAATCAAACAAGAAGTCTGATGTCAACAGGAATCATCCATGTTGTCCAAGTGAGTAAATTGGGGGTAAAAAATATTTCCCAAGGAAAACAAAACGACAGTGCTTGAAGTGGGGCTCGAACCCGTTACCTCCCGGACTCCAACCACTCGGCCACTTTGCCCCCATTTTGGGAGAGGAGGGCCACAATTCAAGGCAAGTAACCTCTATACCTCGGTTTGGGAGCAAATGGATATTCATTGCCAAACCGTTTTACCCAGAAAGTGGGTAATCGATCTCTGATCGAACCAAAATATAAAAATACCGTGGGTGTGTTTCTACACTAAAAATAGCTCTACCGCTTACATCGATTTTTAAAAAAATCGTCATGTCTCGTCCTACATGTTAAGTGTTGTTGTTGACCAGAGACCCCTTGCAAAGCGCTTTGAACACGTTTAGTGGATATTGCGCTATTTCAAAGATCATTTTTTTTGGTACCAATTTGGTATTAATATTCTAATTATATAGTATAAATTATAATTACATTAAATGTATTGTAATTATGTTATAATATTTTTTACCACGATATCTTACTGATTTGAGTTGACGGGACACATATCAGCTTTTTATTTGGAACTGTTAGGAATTATAAATGCTTTACCACGTTATGGAATATTGTAGGAACGAAGTTGACATCACTCAGAGTGTTTAAAGGCTAATTGGTCTATTTAACCCTTAACTGTTATCTTATTATTAATTGTTATATAATATTATAAGATATGTCGAGAGCGTGTTTATCCGACTAAAATATCCCTCTGTGTAGCCTACATAGAGTTTTATTTGAAGAATATATTTGGTACCATATTGTCAGATTTCTTATTTAAAGTTTTGAACAAAGAATTTGAAATGCTTTACTTACCACGCTAGTAAATAACCATTGATGTGGGTGTTCCGTAAGTTCGCGTCACTTCTCATATCACGTATGACCAAAAATGTGGCCTATCTATAGAGCTTAATTTAAAGGGTGCATAATTCGGTTAATAATGTCAGCTTTTTGTCCCCAAAAAAAAAAAAAAAAATTAGGAATTTTAAATGGTTTTCTCCGTTTTGGAATACTCTGTGACGTGGGTGTTTACACATGCTCACGTCACCACTTTTATCGCGTAAGAGCAAATTATATAATGAATGTGGTTTATAGAGTTTGATTTGAAGGGTGTATATTTTGGTAACATAATGTTAGTATTTTATTTAAAGTTGTTAAAGAAATGATTTTTTAAAAACTGTTGGTTAGAAATTATAAATGCTTTGCCACGTTTTGGAAAAGTTGGAACGAAGTTGACGTCACTCAAGCCTTTGTTATTTATTACATCACATGGTCCAAGATGGCGGAATTTATCTTCATTGGTGTTTGAAGCAAAAAGACGCAGTAACGGAATGCAGTTTTCTAATAACTAATTGCTGCTGGAAAACATATAGGTACTTGACCATTAATGAATGAAACGCAATATTCACTTAATGTGCTCAAACACTTTACAAGGGGTCCCTGGCCAACGGCAACACTTAAACATGTAGGACGAGACATGTCGCCTGTAAGGTGGTATTACATTCTTTTTTCGACAGAGACAACGCAGTTAACGGCTAGGTCCTCATTTTCCACCTGAATACGGTGAGAGAATAACGTGAATAAAGAGCCACTTACAAGGACTAAGCTATGCACTGCTCAGAACGGGACTCCAACCTTGAACCTTCTGATCCGAAGGCGAGTGTCATACCAGAAGACCACATAGTCGAAGGGGAGTGTATAGATCGGAAAAGGGTGTGGGTGGTGGAAAATTAGTATGGAGTTCAATCGCTAAATCCAGTCACATCAATGATACAAATTCCAGCCAATTAATTTATAAATTGGTAACTGGTGAGGCTTAGTGGAAAAAAACAACCCAGTTAGGAAGAGAAATTATACCGATCGTGACAAGATTATTAACAACGTTTGTTGCCAGATTGAATAATTAATGAAACCCCGAATCATCAAATTTAATTAATTATCCACAGGTTGTTGAACATGATTTTCATTATGTAAAGGCTAAAAATAAATCGTTTATTCAATATCGCTTTTCCGTTTATTTAGAGATTGAAACTTTATTCGATTCGTTTGGAATGCGTGACGAATTGAATATTATTTAATTTCTTGACTCAATTTTTTATTATTATATCAAAAGCACAAATTCAATTTTCATTATTAACAAGCTCAATTAGTGGCTTGGTAAACAATTAACGAAAAAATGAAATATATATAAAACCTTTATGAGCACGTTTAATGGATATTGCTATATGTGAAAGCTTGAGTTTAATTTTATTCCCCGAGCAAGCCATATAAAATTCTATTTTCATTTCAAACAGTTCCAGATGCCTGGCAGGCGTCCATTTTAAAATTTAACTCTTACAAAACCCGTCACTGCATATCTGCCGTCTAAGGAAAAAGACCGTATGTGGCCTCTTATTGCAAGTAAATATACGTTTTTTTTCACTTAAGACGGCAGATATAGCCAGGTACTCATTCACGCCAGAGTTGAGTATGGTGCGGTGTGTGTTAGAAGTCTTCTTTGCAGTCCCAGCTTCGACAAGACGAGGGTCATTTTAATCGATTAGCATTTGAAGAAAGAAATTTCTAGCCACCCTTTTAACTCACTCAACCCAAACACCGACTATATCCGTAGTTTACCCAGGTTACTTTTACCCCATGCCTATTTATTTCATTTTTCTGAGACAAATTATAGGCGTAGTATCAAAGCTAATGTTTTTAGTTTTTACATGTTAAATGGTAGTTGAATGAAACTATCTATGTACGTGCTCATTTTTAATACATTTTTTTCCAATTTTGAAAAGTAACAAAATTCTCTAGGATTGAGTGAGTTAAAAACGTGTGATTACAATAGAAACCGAATCTAATTTTGGCTTTGTTTAAATAACAAATTAGCAAGATCTCACACGAGCGTTCTGCACTCGGTCTCTGGTTATAGGTTGCGTTTGTATAGAATGAATGGCGTTGACGTCACTGGGCTTTTCGTTTTAGTAATCAGGACCGCTAGTCGTTGGGTAATTAGTTCTCACTAAATAATATATCAATCAACCTATAAACGTCTTAGTTGTTCCTCCGA
>NC_088361.1:82490328-82492828 GCF_034508935.2 Berghia stephanieae | reverse complement strand
CGAATTTCCAGATTTGAGAGGGTTTTTTGCCAAGATGAGGGTCGTTTAAATCGATGAAGGACAAGTTTTCTGGCCAAATTTATAAATGCGAGGTTTTTTTTTTTCAGAGAAAGGCAGTTAAGGGGAAGCGTCTTTTTGAGGAGCACACCTTTCTACATCAACAAATTCGTATTGGCAGCCAGTTCTCTCGAGAGGTCAGTGGCAATCTATAATCTTTACCCAAAGTACATAGAAACCAGCTTGGTGGCGAGGAAGGCATTGGTTTGGTGTCTTAGTGACGTCACTCATAGTACAAACAAACCCTGATAACGTAATTCTATCAGTGTTATATAACTTGTTATTGCTCTTTCCATGCGTGCTTCCAAATATAATTGTCCCACGAGACAAGTCAAATGTTGACTAGGTTATTGTGGGGTTGATCTCAATAACAACACGGAGTTAGTGCCATTATGGATGATGATGAATAGCAGGTCTGACTCGCTGATGAAGGCTGAAGGTGGATAATCCTAAAAATAACGAAACAACTCGAACTTTTATGTATACAGCAACATACTGTATACGCCCTGAAATCACTTAACCGGAGTTCCTTCTCATAGAGCTTGGATGTAATGGTCTTCCACAATTCTCTGGCTAGCGCCATATCTGAGCAGTCCTTCATCATGCTTCAAGTCATTTCTTTTATATTTCCCAACCAGCTCTTTCGTTGTCCCCCTCTCCTTCTTTTCCCATTAATATTTCCTCCAAGTATCGACTTCTGGAGACTGCTGTGAATTCGTATGTGACCATAATACGCCAACTGTCTGTGCTATACAGCCATCTGAAGTACTTTCTTTCTTATAATATTAAGTCAAGACATATCGCTTGAAAGGCACTATTTTGTATTCAACAGCTACTTTGTAAAGCGCTGTGAGCACTCTAGTGGATATTGCGCTATATAAATATCAGGTACACATTTTACACTTGATTTTGATGAAATCGATGAAAGAATGTGTAATGAGGCTTTTCCAAGGACTCTGCTTTGTGCCGCCCAGAGAGTGACTCGAAACAGGACCTAAAGGTCTGAGGTGAAAAAACTGAATATTTTTCAACACTCCCCATATATTTTAGATAAGATAATGTTGGAGTCCTGAAAAGAACATTCAGAAGATAATAGTAACAGAATTATGCGATACCCGTGTTACGTTCTTCAGAAAATACAATTTAAAAATCACAAACCGAAACTAATTTTTATTAAGTCGTAATATACACTAAATGGGCTCAAATCGCTTTATGGGGGGGGGGGGGGGGGGGGGGGGGTCAAAAGTAAATAACAAAACTTAAAAATTGAGACGAGTCGTGGTCCCTGTAAACCAACACTACAATTTATTTCGTTTACGACAGAGACCACGCTGTTACTGGTTAAATATTTATTTTGCACTTAGAATTAAATGATAAGTATTGAGTGAATGCTTTTGCTGTCTAATTCAGTCCCTTGATTGGTGAGTAAATAATAATTAGACGGAACTGTCATGTCATCTAAGAGACCCCGCAGCTACAGGCAAATTTTTTTTACACTTAGAATTAAATGATAAATATTGATTGAATGCATTTCCTGTCTAATTCAGTCCCTTGATTGGTGAGTAAATAATAATTACAAGGAGCTGTCATGTCATCTAAGTGTTGTGACTGGTTCCCACAAGTTGGTGTGATTTGTGATTTTAGTAAAAAAAAATTAATTAATTAGCTTTTATATAGATATAATGAAGTCACTCCGGTCTTTGTTATTGTTTTTTGCCATCCGCGTTTATGAGTAATTCTCACTACACTTTATTAACCAGACTAAAAACGCTTAAGGTTACACATAGTTGTGTGTGTTGGTCCGTTATACTTCCGGAAGGCACTGTTGTGCGCTTCTTTGTCAAGCGCACACTATCTACAGTGCAATATCCACTACACGAGCTCAAAGCGCTTTGCAGAGGATCCCTCACCAACAGAACACGTAACATAAAGAACGAGACATGACGCCTGTTAGGCGAAAAAAAATTTTTTTTTCCGACAAAGACAACACTGTTAACGGTCAGGTATTCATATTTTTATACCTGAGTGCGGTGAGAGAATATGAGTAAAGAGTATTTTCCAAGAACTCAACTATGCGCCGAGCGAGGCTCGAACCCAGGACATTCCGATCCGACGAAAGAGAGCGTCATACCACTAGACCACATAGACGCACTCTCGTACACTCGTAGAAACCACCAAACCTTGAGAAAAGTTGTTTACGTCTAAATTGTACTTTTTCACTATGTTGGTCCCAAGTGAGGGATACAATCGGTGACAATGTATTTGAGTAATATTTTTAAGTGAAGTACACACCATTTATACAACAAATTATTGTCTATTTCAACATTGTTAAACAGGCCCAGAATGACGTTCGGTTATCAGGCCTGTGAACATGTGCACGTAGGCTCGAGTCATTTCCAACATTGCAAAAAGCGGTAAAACGACCTACATAGTGAAAAATTCG
>NC_088361.1:82480328-82482828 GCF_034508935.2 Berghia stephanieae | reverse complement strand
GAGATATTCCATTTGTGCGGTTTTAATGTGGTCTTGTGGTATGGCACTCGCTTTCGGATCGCTAAGCTCCTGGGTTCGAGCCTCTCTCGGCACATAGTTGAGTCCTTGGAAAAGGGTCTTTACTCACATTCTCTCAACGTATTCAGGTGCAAAAAGAGTACCTGGCCATTAACAGCGTTGTCTCTGTCGTTAAAGATTGTGATATCGCATAATAGAGCGTCGTATATCGTCCTACGTGTTAAGCGTTGCTGTAAGAATCCCCCTTGTAAAGCGCTTTAAGCACGTTTATTGGATGTTGCCCTATATAAATGCTTTAGTTTTATTAACCCCCAATTTGCTCACTGTGGACAACATGGGTGATTCCTGTTGACATCAGACATCCTGTTTGATGGGTTATCTGTATTCCTTCATGGAATACCTAGGCGATGGGATCTCATGGTGTCGTTGCGAATGGGCGTAATTTTTTTTTTATATAGTGGAGAATATCGGGTGAAGTCGAGATTTTATTCTGACACCCCCCCCCCCCCCCCCCCCCCCCTTATCAACCCAGGACTGGGTAGCTGAATCTGTTATGATCAGGGGCATTGTCGCTCACTGGTACGGTCTTTGCTTCGTACGCAAAATGTACCGAGTTCGATTACCCGCTGCGCAGTGTGGCCTTGAGCAAGTCACCTCGCCCTAGCTCAATTTGCGGCGCTGCACTGCGACTCACGCCTGGGTTATTCCAGTCTTCCCCTGGAATAGACCCTAGAGACAAATTTCCCCGTGGGGATAAATAAATGGAATTTTTGTTGTTGTATTTTTAAAATTTTATTATTATTATTATTATTATTATTATTATTATTATTATTATTATTATTATTATTATTATTATTATTATTATTATTATTATTATTATTATTATTATTATTATTATTACTATTATTATCATTATTATCATTATTATTATTATTATTATTGTAATTATTATTATCATTATTATTATTATTATTATTATTATTATTATGATTATGATTATTATTATCATTATTATTATTATTATTATTATTATTATTATTATTATTATTATTATTATTATTATTATTATTATTATTATTATTATTATTATTATTATTATTATTATTATTACTATTATTATTATCATTATTATTATCATTATTATTAATATATCATTATTATAGATTTGACATTCAGCCCTATATTTTTTTTAAGAATAGATTTTTACACACCATAGAATCAATGCACTTCTTGAAAAAGGGTGATAGGGCAAGCCGATCTTTAGATCACATATATGCATATTTGTGGGGCTATGTGTCAAGTTGTTTGGGACTCACTTTCGGATTGAAAAATCCCGGGTTCAAGTCCCAAGAGGCGCACAGTTGAGTCCTTGGAAAAGGCTGTTTACTCATATTCTCTCACCACACTCAGGTGTGAATGTGTACCTGGCCGTAAACAGCAATATCTTTGTCGGCCTTATAGGCGCATTCCTCGTCCTATGCGTTAAGTGTTGCTTTTGGCTAGTGACCCCGTGTAAAAGGCTTTAAGCACGTGTTGTAGATATTGCGCCGAATGAAAGAAAAGCTCTATATCGAATTGTTTATTGTATAACACGCCTATTGACTCCGATATTGATTATTGATGATTCCCACTACTGAGTGCTCTACCAACTGAGCTACCAGGATCCCCATATACCGACATAATACCGTTTAGAGGCGACAGATAACATTTTGTAATAATCGTCCTAGGGACGATTAATTTAAGAATGATAATAATAGTTACCTTGACGCACTTGAGTTCATGAGTTATTCAAAAGAAACCCATTATCTCAATGATACCAATGACCTGGGTCATACCATATGACCTATTGATGCTATGCAGTTATCCAAAATGCTCATAACATCCGCCAGTCCGATATAACGTACCAACACACAAAGCTTTGTGTAACTTGAACGTTTATAGTCTGATTGATAGAATTTAGGAGAATTACAAAATAGTCCCAGGTTTAAGAGTTTTTGACAATATGATGATCCTTTTTAAACCGAGCGATATTTGAATGACGAGTTTTCTGAGTTTCAAAAAAAATCGCCCAGAAAACTCCTTCAAATATCGATCGATTTCGATGACAGTTATTTTGATCAAAACTCTCAAACCTGAAACTTCGCTCAAGTCTGAATACAAAGAGAACTGTCAGTGAAGAGCCTCTTCAAATGAATCAATTTAGCGATACCAACAATGGAACACGAACCAGACAGCTACCCATCCTAAGGGGAGTGCTATGCTACAAGATCGCAACGCCACATTCATCAAATCCATCTATGGCCAAGTTCAAGCCATACAATATCTGGTCTCCACTTCGATCTCAATAACTTTTATGGATTCGCACCTTACTCAAGTATCCAGTGTTTCCAATTTGCTTCTTCATTGCATCTGTTTTGATGACATACTTTCACCACAAAATACAACAACAACGCAAAACAACAACAGCAAAAGCAACAACAAC
>NC_088361.1:82460328-82477828 GCF_034508935.2 Berghia stephanieae | reverse complement strand
CACGTCCCAGGTTTATGAGTTATTGATAAGATGAGGATCATTTTAATTGATCCATATTTGAAGAGTTGATATTTGATTTCTGGCTAAAATTTTAAATACGTCTTTTTTTTTTTTTCAGCGTATGGCAGATTAGGCCTTAGCTTTCCAATATCTGATTGACAAAAAGAGAGGCCAAATTATTAAAAACAAAAACAAAAAAACAAAACAAAAGAAAAAAAACAATTAAAAAAACAACAAAAAGGAAAATATATGAAGTAAAGCAGATCGAACGATGTCTGTTTGCGTGTGAGTTGGGTGACCGGCTAATTGAGCAAGTGGCGCCCCTTGGGGGGTATCAGAATATATCTGTAGAAACCGTATAAGGACTGAAAGAGAATCCTCTCATGGGAAACAAGTTGGTGAGAGATGGACTTGCTATAAAGAGTTTCTTGACAGATGCGGGCACATCACGCTAAGTAGAGAGGGGGGATTCTTTGTTCAGAGTACTCTAGATAAACACGCAAAGCGAGAGATAAAAATACAAACATCAAGATACTCGTAGTTACTACGTTTGAAATCCTTTTTTGGAGTGGTAGATAGCGTTGATTGTAGAGCGAACCTCTCAAATTTTGGTCAGATAATCGCCCTTCGAGTGTTGATTTATTAAAATGACGTGCGACTATGTGGTTTAGTGGTATGGCACTCGCTTTCGGATCGGAAGGTCTTGGATTCGAACCTCGCTCGGCGCATAGTTGGAAAAAAAGTTGGAATAGGCTCTTAGCTCACATTCTCACTCAGGTGTAAAATTATTACATGGCCGTTAACAGCGTTGTCTCTGTGCGAGAAAAATATAATATCGCCAAACAGGCGTCATGTCCAGTTCTACATGTTACGTGTTGCTGTTGGCCAGGGACTCTTGTAAAGGACTTTGAACACATTAAGTGGATATTGCGCTATATAAAATCTCAATATTTTTATATATTTTTAAATACGATTAATTGCTTCCGTGTTGAAATATAACAACAGATATTAACATTAATAAGAAAGGATACCTTACAACACGGAGCGTTTCAGAATCGAATCCCTTCTTCAATCAACAAGAAAAACAATTAAATAGGTAACAATTAACGTAAAATCAATATAGGTAAAACACAATAAATAGAGCGTGAAACGAGAAAAAAAAAACAAGAAGAAGAAGAAGAAGAAGAAGAAGAAGAAGAAGAAGAAGAAGAAGAAGAAGAAGAAGAAGAAGAAGAAGAAGAAGAAGATGAAAAGGGGGCGGAGCGAGGATGATGATGTTAATGATGATGATGTTGAAGATGATGATGATGATGATGATGATGATGATGATGATGGTGATGATGATGATGATGACGAAGAAGATGATGATTATGACGATAGGGAGGAGGATGATGATATATTGGGAAAGAAGAAGACACCATTAGGGATATAAAAGAGAAAAAAAACAAATAAAACAAATCATAATCCATTATATTTCAAATTATAATCGCTTGGAGACTGACACTCCTTGACACCCTCGTCTCTATGCTGGTGTCGTAGTTATTGCCCGGGGGTTATTTCTACTAATGATCCACACATGACTTGACTAAACGCATAAGAGAATTTTTTTGAGCAAATGTTGCAGATTGTTATAATATTTTTTCCCCTAATACAACAGCGTGTCGAAATGTTTAATAACGAGAAGCGAGGGCTGGGAATTAATTGTGGGTATATATATATATATATATATATATATATATATATATATATATATATATATATATATATATATATATATATCTATATATATATATGTATATATATATATATATATATATATATATATATATATATATATATATATATGATAAGAAAGGCGTTGAGGGCAGTACTAAATTGCTCAGCGAGCTTCTCAGACACCTGAATCAAAGTGTGTGGGAAGAAAACTCATTCAAATATTATGTTAATATTAAATATAGGAACCGGAATCTGAAATGTGTAATGTAGTAAAGTTGAAGTGTTGTCTCTGCGCTTGTGGCTGTCTGGGATCAGGATTCGTATGTTTATTGATAACTACTGTTTCGATTTGTTTTTATGTCTATATATCAGCGGTTTTGTTTAACTATTCGTTCATCAAACCTTTTTGATATCCTATCTATCCAATGACCAAAGCATATTTCTCTTTTTAAAAGCTAAGTAATTTTAAGAAGAGAGATTGATAAAAAACAGTAGCAAAAAGCTGAGCAGAAAGAGGAGATGAATATTTAACGCAGTGAATTGAATCGGTGGTATCTCACATTAAGATGACAGCCCGAGGGTAATTCTATCAAATGAATTTATAGATAGTGACTCTACGTTAACCACAAGTGCGACTGATCTTGTTTACATCTGACACATGTTGTTTGAGAAGAGAAAATTTTAAATAAACTCCAGACATCATAGGGCGAAGGAAATGAAACTGTTTTTCAAAACCCCATTGAAACAAAAGTATAAACAAACCTAACACTTTAAAAATCAAATCAATCCAAACAGAAGAACTAAAAGTAACCAAAAAATAAAAAATAAAATAATCCTCCACGACCCCCCCCCCATATGAAAAAGATATTTAAAAATTTCGTCTCATTCTCCGTCTTCCACACAATTAAATTTTACGTTCTTTTCGTTTCTTATGGTCTTTTGTTATAACGGGTTTGATTAAATGACACATTCAAATCGATGGGTTATTCGAGACAATATTACTTCCGTGATTGCAAAATCATAATAGTATGTGCGGCTATGTGGTGTAGTAGTATGACACTCTCCTTCGGATCAGAATGTCCTGCAATGGAGCCCCGCTCGGAGGCGCAGAGTTAAGGCCTTGGAAAAGGCTTTTTACTCACATTCTCCCACCGTGGTCATGTTGAAAATGAGTACCTCGGCATTAACAGAGGTGTATCTGTCTATCAAATAAAAAAGTATTATCGCGTAACGGGTGTCATTTCTTGCCCTACTTATTAGGTGTTGGATAGGGATCCCTTGCAAAGGGCATAGAGCACGTTTAAAGAATATTGCCCTAGATCTATGTCACTGTTTTTTTTTTGGTGTTTTTTTTGTACTTTTTTAAAACGTAGAATTCAGAGAGAAAGATGAATTGAATGTCCGAGTCTCAAAATATAAAATAGAATTGTGACGTTAGATGAATTAAGCACAGCAATCCAATAGATAAGAGCATTCATTTAAGGTTCCTTTTCAACGATTCATATCATTGATGCGTTTCACGATAGTTGAAAACGAGTTAGAATACAGGAGCAGTATAAACAGCAGAACTAGGACAAGTAGCAACAGAAGCAGCAGCAATAATAGCAGCAGCAGCAGCAGTAGCAGTGGTAGTAGTAGTAGTAGTAGTAGTAGTAGTAGTAGTAGTAGTAGTAGTAGTAGTAGTAGTAGTAGAAGTAGTAGTAGTAGTAGTAGTAGTAGTAGTAGTAGTAGTAGTAGTAGTAGTAGTAGTAGTAGTAGAGAGTAGTAGTAGTAGTAGTAGTAGTAGTAGTAGTAGTAGTAGTAATATTAGTAGTAGTAGTAGTAGTAGTAGTAGTAGTAGTAGTAGTAGTAGTAGTAGTAGTAGTAGTAGTAGTAGTAGTAGTAGTAGTAGTAGTAGTAGTAGTAATAGTAGATAGCAGAAATAGTAGTATAAATAGTAGTATTAATAAAAGAATGGTTGTTATCGTTATTAATATTGAAATAAAAAAAAAATTATCTTGTTATCATAATCGATACTCACACTATATCATAATCGACTCTTTGCATTGCATCTTAAGAGATATGTATTGTCTCTCACCAATTCTAGAAAAAAATATTTCTGAATTCAGACATGGCAAATATCGACCGTCTAAATAAAACCTCAGAATCGACTATAAAATCAATATACATTAGAAAACAATTTATGCCGAGACCTCGTTCTTCTTTTTCTAAAAAAAAAAAATAGATACAAAACCGATAAAGCTGTAAGTGTTGATATCAAAAAGTGTGTCTGAACCCGTGTCAGACAAAGCAAATCATCTACAATAAATACAACCCATGAAGTCTATCCGGTAATGTGTTGGATTTTATGAAATAAGAAAATTGAGTCTAAACTGTTGAATATTCTTTGAAAATAAAATTCGTTTAATTTTGGCCAGAAAACTCGTCCTTCAAATAATATCGATCGATTGAAATGTCCTTCATCTTGTCCAAAATTCTCAAACATGCGACTTCACTGTCGTAAACAATGGCCCTTTGGGCTGCGCAAAGTTGAGTCCATATTGATGATATGCTTTTAGGTAAAATAGTCAGGACATCCGCCAGAAAAAATTAAACATAGGTACCAACGCACAAAGCAGTGCAAAATATTTAACGGTTATAGAGTGATTGATATAATTTAGTGAGAACGGATCACTAACAGGCTGTCTAAAAACAATAACAAAGAGCTATAATAGAATAACTATTCACATTTTGTGCCTGTGCACATGTGTTAAATGAGGGTCTGGCCGGTCAAGGTGGTGTCTCTATCGAAAATATAAATGTAAAAGCACTTCACATGTCATGTCTCTTTCTGAACATCAATCGTTGGGTTGTTTTGGGACCCCTCGTAAAGCACAAGTAGCACATTAAGCGGATATTACTCTTTATAAAAGCTCAAAATGGAAAACATTGCAGAAATCCATTTTGGTATCAGATAGCCATTTAACATAAGCGCATCTTGTTCTAATGGTTTTGGCTTTTAAAACCCCGTGGAGCAATTCACCCAGAACTAAGCTTTAAAAAGGTTTGACCTTTCAGCGGGTCTTTTTATTTAATCGCAAATATTCAAATGTTCCGGAATTTTATTTTAGATACCCAACCATTTACGGAACATCGGAAGTGTAGTAATTTTAGCATTTCTAACTACCAAGTTAATTGCCGTGCTCTGGAGAAAAAACTCCGATTTAAAAATTTGACCAGAAAATTCGTCCTTCATATAACGATCAATTTAAGTGATCTTCATCTTGGTAAAAACTCTCAAACTTTGGACTTAAGAAAGATTTTGTGAAGTCCCAGGTTTGAGAGTTTTTTAAAAGATGAGGGTAATAAAATCGATTCATATTTGAAGAACGAATTTTCTGGCTTAATTCTTAAATGTATGTTTTTCCATACAAAAGTTAACTGGTTAACAAAAAAATGACGTTTTGTATACGAAATATCTAGATAGTTTTAATGTAAATTGTTGAAATATATTCAATAGTTAACGGAATATTAGAGAGCAAAATGGAGACTCAAAGAAAGAGAGAATGAGAGAGAGAGAGAGAGAGAGAGAGAGAGAGAGAGAGAGAGAGGGGGGGGAGGGGGGGGGGGGAGACAGAAAGAAGGAGCAAGATAGACCGCGAAGTAAGTGATATCTCTATCTACTTATTCATCCATCTATCTGTCTGAGAGAAAGAGGGTGAGTAAGAGAGAGAGAGAGAGAGAGAGAGAGAGAGAGAGAGAGAGAGAGGGAGAGAGAGAGAGAGAGAGAGAGAGAGAGAGAGAGAGAGAGAGAGAGAGAGAGATTGCAAGAACATTATTCATAAGAAACACGCCGAAAGTGAGTGGGTGGAGAGTGAATAGAGGAAAGGCAGTTATTGGGATAGAGAAGAAGACTTGTTTCGAGACCTATTTACAGAAAAAGCAATCGTAAACATGTCATTTCATCATGTGACTTTAGAGCCTAGATGGCATCGGTCAGTGACCCGGACTTATTATTCTATGTTTCTAATAAGAAATACCATAGATTATATCTTACCTAAGAATGTCATGTATATTTATTATGGGTCTCCTTTAGCGTTGGTTGTTTTAAATAAGCTGCGTTCCCGTCTTGCCATATGACTCTCGCCTTTGGAACTGTTGGTCCATGGTTCGAGTCCCGCTCTAATTGGTGGCGCAAAAGTAAGTTATCTACTCAAATTCCCTCACGAAACTCGGTTGTAAAATAAATGTGTATCTGCTCAATATAGCGTTGTTGTTTTTTTTTTTTTTGTCCCCCAAAATGTTATACCACCTCACAGGGATAATGTACCGTCCTATATGTTTCTGTTGCCCTGGGGGCCTATCTTGACAGACATAGCTAGCTAGCCAGATAGATAGATATGTAGATAGACGGATAAATTGATAGGGAAATAGATAAGTAATGGGTACATATTATATAAATAGATTGAAAGATAAATATATAAACACAGATAAACAAGTGGATAGGTATTTAGATAGATATCGATAGATAGATAAATAAATAGATAGACAGACAGATATATAGATGATAAAGTTTTATATATATATATATATATATATATATATATATATATATATATATATATATACATACATAGATAGATAGATATATAGACAGACAGATAGATAGAGAGATTGGTATTTTGATAGATAGACAGATTGATAAATAGATAACTTAATAGAAAATAACCAAAACAACCCCAAAAAAAAAGCCAAACAAAATACCCCAAATTAAACCTATTATGATAAATATTTCTTCCAGTACGGGTAAAAGTTACATTCACTATGTCCGGCTATACTTTTTTTAAAGTCGAGTCGAGGAAGCCAGTCAACTATCGACGCCACAAACAATTATGCAGTACTCTGGAAAATACACATATATAACATTTTGCTAGACAACTCGTCCTTCATAATATATCGATCGATTTAAATGACCCTCGTCTTGGCAAACACTATCAGACCTGGGACTTCGCAAAGTCCCAGGATTGAGAGTTTTTTTTTTCCAAGATAAGTGTCCATTTAAATTAGTGCGGGGCGGTCCTTTGCAAGCTTAAGGACCACGGTCCTACGGTCCTTGGGAAATGAAGACCGCAAGGACCGGTCCTAAGACCGGTCCTTTTCGACATTGAACATTCCTGAGAGACTGTTGGAAATTCGAACCGGTTTGACCTTTGAGAGAGTGGGATCGTTCATTCTTGAACCGTTAAAGACCGCTACACGATGAAAACCGTGGCCTACAGGAGTAAAACACACGGAGTAGTCACACTCATTTCAAATTGTAACCTAATTAGAGAAGAGGGGTGATGCCTTCTTTATTTGCTCACCGTACTTCATTGCTACTTCGATAATTTAATAAAATTTGAAATTTATCCCCATTAACGGAGATAATGGCATCGCCCAAGGCGTTGATCGAGTTGTTCGTGGCGTTGATACACACACGCAACTCCTACCCCCCCCCCCCTCCCCCCCCCCCCCCACACACACACATTAGAGGGCAGCGAGCATTGAAGAGTAAGAGAGAGACGTGAAGTTATAATAAGAGGGGGTGGATGAGGTGATAAGAGGGGTCGATGGTGACTTTTCACCAGATCTAACAAACTCAGCTACCCATTCATTGCTGAGTAGACAGGGATTCAGAAAAAATCGACTGCACCCGGGATCGATCTCTGGCCCTTTGCGTATAAAGAGAGTGCTCTATCAACTGAGCTATCGGGGTCCCCAAATATTCTATTGGACTTTTTTAAAATTTAGACGTTATAACTGGGTTTTTTGGAAGGAAGAAACTAATGAAACTCATATTATTTGATTAGTAAAAACACCAAACGAAATTTTAATATTATTGTATTATTTTAAATGACAACACTGCGATAGAAAGGAGTGGTGACAAGAGATGGACAAAAGAAAACAAAAAATCGGATTTGCTACTTGCTAGGTTCGACACACACACACACACACACACACACACACACACACACACACACATCTTTTGTAGTCACATACATTTCAAACAATAACCCATTAGAGAAGAGGGGTCATGCCTTCACCATAGATCATTGTCATTGCGATCATTATGGTGTAGTAAATTTTGAAATTTACCCCGTATAATGGAATCGTCCAAGGCGTGCGCCTCCTGTTCCCCCCATCTCACACACGAAAGGGCGGTTTGCGGGAGGTTGGTGGTCGTCTGCCTGTATGGTCGTCTGTGTCGTTTAGTGTATGGCAAAGGGGGGTGGGTGCGATTAATTAAGTGGGATGGGTGGTGATTGGTGGAAGATAGGCAACCGAAGCAACGAATCGCTGGGGAAGTAGTAGGCTATGGCGCGAGACCGTAGGACCGTGGTCCTTGCAAGGACCGCCCCGCACTAGTTGAAAGGTGATAAGAAGTGAGGACCGGCGCCGGTCTTCCCCTCTGGGACCGATCTTCGGTTCACAGCTAAAAGACCGTCGGACCGCGGTCTAGACCGGTCTTCAGCGCGGCACTAATTTAAATCGATCGATATTTGAAGGACGAGTTTTCTGGCCAATTTTGTCAAATATGGGTTTTTCCAGAGTACTGCAGAATTTCTATTTCCAACCAAAACAAGGCTATGATAGACCAGATACAAATCTAATAACGCAGAGAACAGAACCCCTGGGGAGTTGTTTCAAGTGGCACTTGACAAATATAGCACAAATGATTCCGTGGAAGACATTTTTTAAATATCTATCGGAAAGATCTTAATGAAAAAACACCGGGGGAAGCTTTTAAATATAGTTCTTCAAATCCATCAGGCACTTGGAGCCAGAGTTTATCCTGTCTTTGTTATGGCATTCAATGGACAATAGTAATTTCTTGATATATTTTGGATAGGACGATGGTCTATCTTAAAATACTTTCCGCGGGACTAAGAGGCCAGCGACCCAATAATTGCTGGGTGGAAAAGGGGTTTAGACAAAATATAAAAATATCGACTTCATCCGAAATCAATCCTGGTTCCTTTCCGTGTGAAGCTCGTGCTCTACCAACTACGTTATGGGAAGATTGATAGAATAGAAAGATTTATATTCCATATGTTGAAGGAAACATGTGGTCTACGTGGTCTTGTGGTATGGCATTCGCTTTCGGATCGGAAGGTTCTGGGATCGAGCCTCGCTCGGCGTGTAGTTGAGTCCTTGGAAAAGGCTCTTTACTCAGATTTTCTCACCGCACTTAGGTGTAAAATGAGTACCTGGCAGTTAACAGCGTTGTCTCTGTCCGAAAAAAATGTAATATCGCCTAACAAGCGTCATGTCTCGTACTACATATTAAGTGTTTTTGTTGGCCAAGGACCCCTTGAAAAGTGTTTTGCGCACGTTTAGTGGATATTGCGCTATATAAAAGCTCTTTTTTTTTGTTTGTTCGTTTATTTTTTTATTTTTTTTTAAGAAACACGTCCTACGCTGAATATCAAACTTGTGTTTATAAATTACTAAATGCTGTCAGGGCGCTTTACAAAGGTTCGAGAATCAACAGCAACAAATAACATGGAAAACACCTCTCTTACAATAGGCGCTTTTACAAATTCTTTTTACAGAAATAACACTGTTACCGGTCAGGTACTCAATTGTGCCTTAGTGCGACGAGTAATTTTGACTTTGTGCCACTACAGTGCGACTTGAACCAGGAACCTATAGGTCAGAAACTGAATGTCATACAACTAAACCAAAAATTTCACTATATTATAAGTATATATTTATATGTGGCTGATCGTCTTTAAACTGTATTATATCGGAATGAACAAGTCGCGAAATCCCTGGTTTGAGAGTTTTGCAAAAAATGAATTAAATTAGATTGAGCTTTTATTTAGCGCAATATCTACGAAACGTACTCAAAGCGCTTTACAAGGGGTCCCTGGCCAGCAGCAACATTAAACATTTAGGACGGGCATGACGCCTGTTAGGCGATATTACAATTTTTTTTCCCGACAGAGACAACGCTGTCAACGACCAGGTACTCATTTTACACCTGAGTATGATGAAAGAATGTGAGTAAAGAGCATTCTCCAAGGACTCAACTATGCGCCGAGCGAGGCTCGAACCCAGGACCGTCCGATCCGAAAGCGAGTTTCTTACCACTAGACCATATAGTCGCACATAGATGAGGGTCATTTAAATCAATTGATATTTGAAGGATGAGTTTTCAGGTCAAAATGTTTAATACGTGTTTTTTCCAGAGCACGGCAGTTAGCTGGTTACTGAACGTAAAGTAAGTCTCGTTCCTATGACAATAAGCTGGATTAGTATTCAATTAACCCACACAATACCATTGTGAAGCCGTGAGCCACATGTTATAAAAGCAGATCGTGGTAGGAAAATAAATTAAATTTCGCCTAACAGGCCTCATGTCTCGTTCTACACGGTTAGTGTTGCTGTTGGCTAGGAGCCATTTGAAACCCGATTTGAGCACCATATAAATGCTTAAGTTTTTAAAGTTTCTAAAACTTACAATTTTCATGTTGAGGCTATCCAGCTCCCTCTCTGCAACTCTCCTCTTGTTCGTCTCCTGCTTCCTTCTAGAATATTCCGACAGCTTGTCCAAAACGCGACATTGGATCTTGCTGGTAGATGCGTGAGTGGAATTGTTGTTTTCCCGGAGACCAGCAGATGAGGAAGGCGTTGACGTTCTCCCGCTGTTGCCTCCTACACTCCCTTGATGAACGACAACATTGCCGGAAGTGGTGGTCCCGCCACCACTATTGTTTTGAATATCATTGCGGTTGTTGGTATTTATTGCTGGTTGTGCTTTGGAAGATGATAAGGAAGAGGAGGAAGAGGAAGAGGGAGCGGAAGATAAATACAGCGAGGAAGAGCCATGTTTTGAAACAATCACAGCTGCAAAGGCAGTGTCTGCAGCTGTTACAGCAGCCGAAATCAGAGGAGATGCACTTGGAATTTTGTACTGGGTATTGTTGTTCTGATTATTATCATTTTGGGTATTATTATTATTATTATTGCTGCTGTTGTTGTTGTTACCGCTACCGGAACTGTTATTGTTTGTATTGTTGCTATTATTTCGAAAATTTCGAATTTGTTTCTGCCAAAAATAAACCATCTTTGAATTTTGGTTGACTTTTATTTTGGCTGAGAATTTTATTGTGTAGGCGGTATCCGGCCAATGTCATCTGTGGCAGTTTCAGAATCTGTGGTTGATTGAATTCCTGAAATAGAATTGGAAAACACAATTATTTATTTTCTATGTTTCAAACACGTCTATCAAAGAAAAGAAGTTTAAAGTGTTTTATAACAATAGCGTTCAATAGTCCGCCAAGCAACGAGCAGCTTGATTCTAAACAAAGAAAATCGGTAGATTTTATATATTCTTCATGCTGGCTAGAACTTTTCAGATCTCATACCAGTAAGGTCGCGGGTTCGAGCCCCCATTGCCGCCGCGAAGTTTTTATTCTCTGTTGTCTTCTGGCACTTTCCTACTCACTTCATTTCTTGTTATTTTAAAAGCTTGTGACGAAGAAAATAATCAGAAAGTAATTTCAAGCCCTAAGTCCGTAAGAAAGGAATCACGATATGTGGCCAATCGTATCGAATCAGTTTTATGTTGGGAAGTACCTGATGCAAACGATTCAGTTTTAAGTTTAACGAGTAAGATTCATTTCAAAACAAAGGCTTTCATTGAAAAGACAGGTTGCTGTTTCATATATTTTCAAATCTTAAATTTTACAATCTTGATTTATTTTATTCTAAAATCTAGTCTGACGTATACTTATTTGAAGGTCTGATAGCCCGCACTACCATGGTCTCATTGTTATAATAGAAATACTCTTCAACAAACGCAAAATATTGTCCATTACAACAATGTTAAATCAGGCCCATACTTCCGTTAGGTTATCAGACCTGTAATTATGTGCACGTATATCTATTTAATTCCAATAGAATACCAGATTAATACATATAGGCAACATATGGTTTCAAATACTTGCACCAAAGAATACTATAATCTAGAGGTGCACATCAAAAAGACAACCTCTCCCTCTAAAAAGCAACGAATCGATTTTCTAAGCCTTCATCTCTGCGTCAGATTATTTTCACTGTGATATTTTGGAAAAAAATAAGAGAATATTTTTCATCAATACATCCATCAAAAATTGAAAGAAAGTCTAATAATTATTTTTTAAATCGAACATTTTACCAACTTGACCCGGAGTTACATCTCCCTCTACCGTCAGACCATTAAGGCATGTTCTGTGCCACAGTGCAAAATGCTTTTGTGAATTTAACCCTTTTAAATCCCTGCATCCGTTTCAAACAAACTTAATGCCAGTTAAAAACGGCGGTGCTTACCTTAGTTGTATCAAAGAAAATAATTATAAAATGATTTTAAACATTAGTATTAGTACGATAGAAAACGACCATCAGTGCAACTATTAAGCCACCTCCTGTATAACGTACATAAAGCTATGATAAACTTTAAAAACAGAGCTTTTATATAGCGCAATATCCACTTAACGTGCTCAAAGCGCTTTTCAAGGGGTCCCTGGCCAACAACAACTCGTAATGTGTAGTACGGGACATGACGGCTGTTAGGCGATATTACATTTTTTTCGGACAGAGACAACACTGTTAACGACCAGGTAGTCATTTTATACCTGAGTACGGTGAGAAAATTTGAGTAAAGAGCTTTTAATAAGGCCTCAACTATGTGCCGAACGAGGCTCGAACCCAGGACCTTCCGATCCGAAAGCGAGTGTCATACTACAAGACCACATAGCCGGACAATCAATGTAACCATTTAGCCACCTCCTGTTTTACGGGACAGTAAGCTATGGTAAACTGTTTAAAAAGATCTTTTATTTTGCCCAATATCCACTATACGTGCTCAAAGCGCTTTACAATGGGTCCCTGGCCAACAGCAAGACTTAAAATGTAGGACGGGACACGACGCCTGTAAGGCGATATCACAATTTTTTTTTCGGACAGAGACAACAATGTTAACGGCTGGGTACTCATTTTGCACCTGGGTACGGTGACAGAATGTGAGTAAAAGCCTTCTCCAAGGACTCAACTATGCGCCGAGCGAGGCTCGAACTCGGGACCTTCCGACCCGAAGTCGAGTGTCATACAACAAGACCACATCACCTCAATTTAAGTCTTTCAAATCAATGCATCCGATTCACTCAAACATAATACCGATTGAAGATGGTGGGCCGAACAAATTTGTACCAATGAAAATAAATGTTACAGTGAATGACATAATCAGTCGGATAGTGAAAAGGTTTGAACATGAGATATTGCAAATGTTAGTTAGAAGGTCAATTTTTTATCAAAAATGAGTTCTTGTCATAAATGATTAAATCAACCCTTTTTGTACATCTTCGAGAAATATAAAATTTTATTTCACTTCTAATTATTTTTTACAGCTAGTCACGTTGAAAAAGAATGAAATTTGAGAAAAGTTGCTTGAAACCTTTCCCATACATTTGACCATACCTTCATGAAAAATCACCCGAACTAATTCAAATAAAGATTAAAATGATCTTGGGAGCATATTCTTTCAGAAAATGCAATCCAAAATTGTCACCATCCGACTGATTATGTCATGCACTGACAAAAATATAAAGTGATTTCAAACAATACAGATACTATTAAGGGGCGGTTTGGGTCTAATTATTTTCCTCCTCCGAAAAATTGATTTTGAGATTTTGGTGGAAATTGATATTTTATTACCCTAGAAATAATATAATTGAAGTCCAAATTCTTAAAGTAGACTATAAAGGCATGAAAAACACAGTCGAAAATGGTACATATAGTAAGAAAAGTGTGAAAAACGGGAAGCTATTTTACTATTTTCTCAAAATGTCATATTTCTAAGGGTATGGATACTGTGTCATACGTTTCTCTGAATCTATTCAATGAGATTGTCTGAAAATTAACATAGTTATCACAGAGATAATGTATTGTGTCACCATAGAGAGATCTTTTTGATAAGATATGTGAATTTTGAATTATAATCCTATTCTGAATTTTTAACATCAAGTTTGTCATAACATTTTGATTCTCAACTTTGTAATGTTCTAATAAATATTCCATAAGCTAAAGCCGTAAAATCTCTCTATGGTGACACACTATAGTACAATGTTGACAAGAGGGAAGAATATGGAGGTCATTCCTTCATTAGGTTTTGTGGAACCTTTGCCACAAGATTGTTATATTTTTTTTATGTCAGACCCCCAAATTAGGTCTCAAAATGGGTATCAACACAGATAATTAAAAATCTTCACCATAAATGTTGTTTTTTAACCTATAATGACGATACAGAATGATTAAAACCTCCCAATATTGGTAATAATTTTTTTTTAAAGACCCAAACCGCCCCTTAAATAATAATAATAATAATAATAATAATAATAATAATAATAATAATAATAATAATAATAATAATAATAATAATAATATAATATTAATACTACTACTACTACTACTACTACTACTACTACTACTACTACTACTACTACTACTACTACTACTACTACTACTACTAATAATAATAATAATAATAATAACAATAATAATAATAAGTATATAATAAAAATAATACCATCAAAACAACTAGTAAAACTCTTCTGTGTTTTGGTACAGAACGCTATGGTAAATTTAACGCTTTCAAACCAATGCATCCGCTTCATTCAAACATAATGCCAGTTGAAAATGGTGGGTCATATATCATTTATAGCAGCGGAAAGAAATATTTATATAAAGCGATTTCAGACACTTTTACTAAATATTACTACAAGGAAAGACAACCATCAAACCGCCAAGGTCCCATCTCTTCTTGATAACGAAAGAAGCTGACGTCACTCAGTTCTTAGTTTTAGACCGTCAAATTTGGTGATGAAAAGGAGTCCTTCAGAGCCATTATGTCAATAGAGAAGGTTTATCCAGGTGTCTACAGTGTGAAATGGGCAAAAGCATTTGCTTGCTATCTTTTCGATAGGAGCCTAGTCTATCAAATGGCGCTGATATAACCTAAATGTGTTGCAAGCGCCGTAAAACCCTTAAAAACTAGAATAAACTAGATTTAACAGTTTTCAACTAATTCTTCAAATCAGACTATTACTGTAAAAGTTATGCATAGTTTTTTGTGTGTGTTTGTTGGTACGATTGATCTGGCGGGCAAAACTGGTGAATATACTACGTTAACTTAAAGCATCAATAGTACAGAAAGCTATGGTACATTTAACCCTTTCAAACACTCCTTACGCTTCAAACCTACGATAATCGATCTTTTCAATTGAGTGGGTTGCGCTTTCAAAATATTTTAGGTACCCGATGGAGAGCTGCGAAAGCTTTATTTTGATTTAACAGCTTAAGTGCGTACTCTAGAAAAACTCGTACTTAAAAACTTTGGCCATAAAACTCGTCCTTCAAAAATCCATCGATTTAAATGATCCTCCACTTGGTAAAAACTCTCAAACTTCGGACTTCACGAAGTCCCAGGTTTGAGAGTTTTTGCCAAGATGAGGGTCAATTGAATCGATCGAAGTTTGAAAGACGAGTTTTCTGGCCAAATTGTTAAATACGAGTTTTTTTTCCGGAATATGCCTTTAATTGGTTAACAGCTTAAGTGATAAACCTACGTTAGCCCCTGGCTATAGTTGTCGCATCGATTCGATCTACTTTAATTCACAGACAAAACAATTTTCTTTCTTTAGCCAGATTTTTTTTAATATAGAAAAGGCTATATAAGATGTATTGAAATCTTGATGGATTCATATTACAACCGACTTGTCAAAAAATCTTAAACCTGTGAGCAAATATTATTTGACAAATATGGGTGATTCTAATTCATGGATATTTGAATTAAAAATATTTACGGCCAATTA
Source organism: Berghia stephanieae (assembly GCF_034508935.2). Taxonomy (NCBI): domain Eukaryota; kingdom Metazoa; phylum Mollusca; class Gastropoda; order Nudibranchia; family Aeolidiidae; genus Berghia; species Berghia stephanieae. The sequence continues at coordinate 82,462,241 of NC_088361.1, read as the reverse complement.
AAAAAAAAAGATGATTTGTCAAAAAGTACTAAAATTTCTACTATTCTAAGACAGGAATTACATTCAATGTTTACCATGACATAAGACCTTTTTAAAATTTGGCCATATAATGTGCACTTCATAATTCATCGATATTTATATGTTAGAGGCCATTTTTTTTAAAATCCGGCTTTTTATTATAAACGTCTACATCATAACATTTGGACTAGTTTAAGATGGGTATGGCATTCAATACTTATTATTTATCTCCGTAAGATGAAAAAATACCCTTTTAAACATTTTGTTAGTTAAGTTTTGTCAGTTTATGTCAAAAGTAATAAACAAAAAAAATATATAACAGATTTTAAAAAATCGAAGTACAAAACACTGACGTTTTGGACTCAAATCCCTTCGTCAGCCAACAATAATAATAATAATAATAATAATAATAATAATAATACTTTATTGCATCCCAAAAAGGAAATTTTTTGTACAGACGTGTTATAATTTACACATAAGATAAAAATACAATGGAAATAGGATGTATATATATAAAAAAGGAGCAGCTCTATAACCAGAGCTGCGCTTTATAATATGAATAATTTCAACACTGTAAAATAGTTAAAACTGTCACTATAAATTGAAAATTGAAAAGATTGCAAAACAAATAAATTAATAAATTAATATTTATATTTTTAAAAAGTAAAAATGAGAAATAATTATATAAAATGATTATTGCTTGTTGTTATAAAGCCTAATACTGGACGGCAGAAAAGATTTTCGGTGTCTCTCTGTTTTCGTTGAAATAGAGAAAGGGCGACCACTTCTTTCTGACATAATAATTGATGGTCTTAGTGGATGATACTGGTCATTTAATATTTTAGTTATTTTATTTATACAAAATTTCTCGTATAAAAGATCTACATCGTCAACATCATTTATATAGCGTTTAATGGATTTTTTAATATTTGAATTTATTTTGTTCCTTTCCACTGCTAAGCAATTGCCTCCCCAAGCTGTTATACAAAATGACAAAACACTTTCGATTACTGCTCTATAAAATAATGTGCAGAGGGTTTTATCTATTCTAAACTGAGAGAGTTTTGATAAAAAAACAATTAAAACATTAAAAACCAGATCGACGGCTTAGTGACACTCTCAGTTTACGTCATGAGATTTCGACTACTCTAACACGGAAATGCATTCAATGCTCATTCGTTCTTTTATACGATGAGAAAAATTTGTCCTTACATTTGGTCCTGTAAATGTTGCTGCTCGAAGTTCCAAGAAATAAATAACAATGTGAAATTGAATGTAAGCTTCAATTTAATATACGAAAACAGATAAAATGGACGTCTCGGGTTTTCCATTTATCAACAACACAAGATGAATGAGACACTACAGACGAGTGAGATAGTGTGGTAGTTAATCGTCCATTTTATCCGTTTTCGTATATTAAATTGAAGCTTACATTCAATTTCACATTGTTACTTAAATTTGGTCGGAAAACGAATTGACTGGGTACATAAGTAAATTCAAACGACTTCTCAACTTGTCAGAAGAATCGTTTGATTTGATTTTGACCTGCCGACTCCTACCTGCATTATGTCGAGGTGAGTTAGATTCTAAACACAGAATATATTATCGTGGGGAAAAATAATCAATAATGGGTAAAAAGTTTGTTTTATTGAATACAATGCAAATATGAATATATCGAGATGATGTAGAACAAGCCATAAATATTTGAATTGAATTTATCAATATATTGGAATAAAAAAATGCAATTGAATATTAATATCATAATTTTTTAAAATAACTAGAAATATTATATTCTATAGTATTATACATTTTTCTTTTGAAAAATGCATAATTCAAAAAAGGAAAGTGTTATCTATACATTTCTACAAATCATATATAGATAAAATTTCACCCCT
>NC_088361.1:82450328-82452828 GCF_034508935.2 Berghia stephanieae | reverse complement strand
GGCATCTCGTGAGATCTTCAAGCAAGTCCCAGGTTTGAGAGTTTTTGCCAAGATGAGAGTTATTTAAATCTATCAATATTTGAAGGAGGATGGGTTGGGTTTTTTTTGCCAAATTTTTAAATGCGACAGTTAAATGGTTACATTAAAGACAAATCATATTTCACATTTCTGGTCATACTTTATAATCACTTTTTTTTCTCTCTCCGACTTGAGACGATCTTGATAGGATAACATTATTTTAAAAACATACTGTAAGTATATTATTATTATTATTATTATTATTATTATTATTATTATTATTATTATTATTATTATTATTATTATTATTATTATTATTATTAATTATAATTATTATTATTATTATTATTATTATTATTATTAATATTATTATTATTATTATTATTATTATTATTATTATTATTATTATTATTATTATTATTATTACTACTACTACTATTATTATTATTGCTAGTACTATTATTATTATTATTATTATTATTATTATTATTATTATTATTATTATTATCATTATTATTATTATTATTATTATATTATTATTATTATTATTATTATTATTATTATTATTAACATAACATAACATGTGGTATAGGGCAAAATAGGATAAGATCCTTTGAATGCCCTTAATATTAATTAGTAATGCCATAAATCTATTGATTAAATATTACAATAACGATACACGTGGTAAAGATAGTATTTCAACTTAAATGTACTCATATGGTGTACAAACATATATCTTGAACCGTGACATGCAAAGCGCACACACAACCACACACACACACACACACACACACACACACACACACATACACACGCGTATAGAAGATAACCATAATAATATAATAATGCATAATATATACATACAAGACTGAAAGCCATGTCAACAGCAGAGCAAACAAGTATTATTCGTCATATATAAATCTCCCATCATATAATTCCCTGTCTACTAACACCTTGAAATAATCCATAGATTTTGCATTCTTTGTTTCAAATTTCAAACTGTTCCATTTCTGAACAATACGAATACCGAACCAGTTTTGTCTTATGTTTGTTTTGCATCTAGAGACAAAAATCTTAAACTTGTCCCCTCTAGTAAAAGTAATAATAGAATATGAAAAAAAATCAGAAAAGTCTATCCTATCCAGACCATGTACCAATCTATAAACCTGAATTAAATCCCCACGAATTCTTCTATATTTCAAACTGGGTAAGTCAAGAAATTCTAACCTTTCCTTATAAGATAAATAGTGTATTGTATAATTTTTTTTGGTAGCTCTCCTCTGTACACTTTCAATACTAATAGATTGTCTTTTATATAATGGGCTCCAGATGCAATTTCCGTATTCTAGAATTGGTCGAACGAGCGATTTATACAAATATAAAAATGTGGTTTTATCAAGACTTATAAAGGTTCTATATATTATTCCCATCATTCTGTTTGCACGGCTTACACAATTATCAATATATAAATCAAAATTCAAATGTGAATCAAAAGTAACTCCCACATCCTTTTCATAAGGCACAACGGAAAGTAGATTTGACATAGAAGTATCGGTAAAATAATTATGACATGGATTATTTTTTCCTATATGTAATACTTTACATTTCGAAACATTAAAATCCAAATGCCATGTTGTAGACCATCTGAAAAGTGAAAATATATCATTTTGTAGAATGTTATGATGTTCAGTTGTACTATAGATCTTTGTATCGTCTGCAAACAGTTTGCAGGCTGAATTTATGCCACATGGTAAATCATTTATATATAAAAGAAATAAATAAATTATTATATCATTATTATTATTATTATTATTATTATAATTATTATTATTATTATTATTATTATTATTATTATTATTATTATCATCATTATTATTATTATTAATATTATTATTATTATTATATTATTATTATTATTATTATTATTATTACCATTATTACTTTATGTATTATTGATATTATTATTTTAATCATTATTACAATAAAAACAGACCTATACTTATCTCAAACATCATCCACAATTTTACAGTGTTTGCTTGCAATCCATTCTTTTAAACGAAAAGACAACGATTGAACAGGTAAAATAAAATCAGTTCAAATGCAGGAGAAGCAACTGTTTGAAATTATGGCAACCCCCCCCCCCCCCCCCCCCCCCCAAGCTAATTTGGAAACATAAACACTGTTGTTAATACTCGCTGTCAACAGCCTTGCACTCATCATGCAGCGGTGCAATCTTGACTTTAGAATCAATGGAAATCATTTCTTTACATATTGATTGATAGGGGGGGGGGGGGGGGGCATAAAATATCAATGGCTCCTGAATATGAAATGATGAAGATTTTATGTCTTTTACCCAAACAAGGATATTTGTCTTCAGGGTCTAGTCAAAGTGAAGACTGGAATAACCAAGGCATCAGCTGCAGTTTCGCTCCACATAGTGACCTAGATCGAGATGACTTGCACAAGGCCATATATCATGGTG
>NC_088361.1:82435328-82445328 GCF_034508935.2 Berghia stephanieae | reverse complement strand
GTAATATCCACTAAATGTGCTCAAAGGGCTTTACTAGGTGGTCCTTGGCTAACATCAATATTTAACATGAAGGACATGAAGCCCGTTAGGCGATCTTACATTTTTTTTCGGTCAGTCACAACGCTGTTAATGGCCAGTTACTCATTTTACACCTGAGTACGACGAGAGTAAAAAGCCTTTTCCGAGGACTCAACAATGCGCAGCTCAGAGCAGGGATTTGAAGTCAGGACCTTCAGATCCGAAGGCGAGTATCATACACCAGAAGGCCACATGGTGTTAGAACGGGAGTATAAAATATGAATCGAAAAAAACTAATTTTTTGGGGATGCTTTTTTTTTCTTGCATTTTCTTTCTTGCTTTGTTTGACACTGGTTCATACATACATTTATATATCTATAGATAGTATGCAGATGACGTCACTCAGGCCTTTGTTATTGTTTTTGCCATCCGCGTTTGTGAGTTGTTCTCACTACACTGTATTAACCAGACTATAAAAGTTCATGGTTACACAGAGTTTGTGTGTTGGTCCGTTATACTTCCGGATGGCAATGTTGTGAACTACTCGGCCAAGCGCATTCTATCTATACTTTACTCCCTAATTTGTCACTTTAAATATAAAAAATAAAATTTTATATTCACAAAAATGAAACGCCGGTTAAGTCTATATATTTTTGTTTGTTTGTTTTTTGGAGAAAAATAGTTATAATGAGACAAAATATTCAGTTTTTAAATAATTACATTTATTGTCATTATAATAATAACATGCTCAATTAAAGAAAATATTTCTGTGTTTATATAGTGCAAAATCCACAAATGCACAAAAAACTTTACAACGGCACTGTAATACAGTAGCAGCAGTGAATTTGTAGGACGAGACACTCCGCCTTTTTTTTTATCTATTAGGATTGATTCCAACTGAAACAACATTGCCTGTTGTCTTCCAGGTACTCGTTTAACACCTGCGTATAGTGGGGAAAAGTGAATATAACAACATTTCAATTGACTCAGCCTTGTGACCTCAACAATGAACTCAAACCTTCCACCTACAAGTCGATTGAGATACCGCTAAACCACGTAGCTACATAAGTAAAACAATCATTTTACACACAAGCTCATCTGGTTCGAATCCCAATAAAAACAGATTTATTTTCTTCTTATCCCTTGCTTTACTTACGCAGCAATAATTGGTTAGATGGTTCTGCTAGATTAAACAGACATAATTTTGGAATCGGATGAAGACCCATTCAATGAAGAACATGCATCTATAGCTGTCTTATTTTGAGGTACAATGTTGTACTGGCACGGTGGCTCTAAAGAGCGTAATAATAAATAGCCGACTGCTACTTTTCCCAATCCGATGGTATACAGTAATGTCATAATTGGACTGAATGAAACAGGAGGCAAATATTTTTTTAAAAGATTAGACCCAAATACCCGGTGACAAACAGAAATAGCTCCATTATTATAAAAATACTGAAAATTCAGGACTTTTAAAAACATAAATCAAAGATATAATATTTAGTTTTCGAAGTTTTATGTCTTGTGTTCTTTAAACGAATTCTGAAAATATTCTATTTCTACTTTTGCAACTTAAAAAATATCAAACGTTTTTAAATTTCTTTTTGATACATTATTCCTAAAAGATCAGACGGTGGTGATTAAAAAACTCAACTCTTGTGTATTATTTTAAGACATTTTCAGCTTCGAAAATAGAATACACTTAGTCTAGCCTTCATGATAATCGGTCAATTGATCAGGATGTGCTATAAATATCGATAGTATTTTGTGTCATGCTTTCGTCAAATGCCATACTTTCATTTTAAGTTCATATGGCTGGTGAGAAAATTTAGATTTTAATCTAAAATCTTTATAACATATTACACAATGTCTGTGAAATTTTAAGATATCGTTGATATTATATTAATATTATCTGAAGGAATAATAAACAATATTTAATGTGTCAATACTATTTTGTTTGTTTTGTTACTTTGTAATTTTACTTTTACTCTTGAACTGTTGTTATTAAATTCACTATTTATAAAAATTTTGTTTTTCGGTTTGAATGAATTCTGTACGTATTACCTAATTTTACTTTTGCAACTTTAAAATACAAGAAGTTTCTAAATTTATTTTTATACCCTTGTCCTACTATTTTGACGATGAAAAAATAACTCTTTTGTAGAATTTTAAAACAACACCTTTATTTTCTGTAGGTCACGACTTCATTGTAAACAAGCTGTTGTCCAACAAACTTTGGTATCGGAAATCGTTAGGAAGGTTGTATGAAATGAGCGCTTAATTAACCAGTTAATATTGTACTCTTGAAAAACACGTAGTTAAAAATTTGTCCAGAAAACTCGTCCTTCAAATATCGATCGATTTAAAAGACCTCATCTTGGAAAAAAAACAAAACTCTCAAATATGGGGCTTTGCGAGGTCCCGGGTTTTAGAGGTTTTGCCAAGATGAGGGTCAATTAAATCGATCGATATTTGGAAGACGCGTTTTCGGACCAGTTTTTTGAAACTTCCTGTAGTGCGGAGGTTACCTGATTAATTAATTATAAACTAGTGACTGTTCGATTCAATAGTTGGTGACTTAAACCTGGTCGCATGTTTGTACGCGTTGGGTAGATTAGTTTACAAATGTTCCCAATTTCTCCTAATCCAACCGCTATCGATGCCAATTTATCTTATATGGAAGTTAGTCACGCTTTTAAAATATATTTCTTGTGTAACGTATTACAACCCATCGCCTTAATGAGGCACAATATCGGAATGAACTAAATGAAGAAAGTTGGCTTAAAAGTCAAACTATTTTTTGTTAATAAAAAGGAAGCCCAATTTTATGAAATAAGCTAAAAGTTGAATTTTGAGCACAAAATTCACACGACATAATATCCCTTTTGAGACAACTGTTAACAATTGTTTTTCAAATACGTAGTGTTGGTCTTTTGTGCAACTTTAAAAACGTTTAGCAGAGTTTTACAAATAAACAAACCTTTCATGAACTGAAAATACTCTGAAAATAGTTTTTTAAAATACCTGAGTTCATGGAGCCAAAGTTTATCCTGATTTAGGTAAATTTAATCCATTTCGATTCATTTACTCATTTCAGGATATTACGCTGATCTAACCTACATTTTATGATCCAAATTTTACTCAGCCAAGTTAATGATGGGACAGAAGTGGGAAGGTACCCTTGAAATAATCATCAAAATATTCTGGGCAGTAACTGAAGTAAAATTATTTTTTAAATGAACACTTCTGTAGTTATAAATTATATAAAAGAAATGTATTAAATATATATGAAGGTACTCCCAAAGACGTCTTAACATATGTGCGAAGATTGGAATGTTTTAAAGACTTCTCTCTGTAGAAATGTTCGTAAATGGATAAGATTTTGCTGCTCTAAAACTAATGAGTACAAATTGACTTATTAAGACCTACACAGAGATAATAAATAATTTTAAAATCTGGGAATATTGATATCGTCACAAGGCAAAAAAAAATTGTTTAAAAGAATAAAATAAAGTATGTTATCTTCCTATAGCAACCAGATTTTGAATTTGCAATTTGAATAGTCTACGTCATAATTTCCTAAAATGATTGAAAGAAAGGTTTGATAAATTTATGTGACATTAAAAAGTTTAGGTTACTTATCCCAATCTTGGAGAACCATGTCCTTTCTTAGTAAAAACATAATCATTGAATAATGTTTTTAACCCGTCGAACCAAAAATTTTTCACCGATTGTATAATATTTTCACTTATTTTATTGGCTAAAATGCAGTTTGAAAAGACGGGTGACAGGTCATCTGAAATAATCTTTGGTGCAACAATTATATTCTAAAATGATTACTTCAGATAACTTGAACTAAGTTACAAAAAATCTTTTTACAACTTATTGGCTACGAAATACCTAACAATCGTACATTGAGGGATGGAATAAAGGTATTTTGTATGGCTTTAGATGTATTTAATTCGTTAATTTTAGCGCGCATGGAACAGAAGGAATAAAGATGACGTCGCTCACCTCTTTGTCATAGTTTTTATACCGCCAGTTGAGTGATTAGTTCTCGTTAACATATCTCAACCTTGATGTTTACACTTAGTTTTGTGTGTTGATAGGATTGATATGGCGGACAGAACTCGTGAGTATTGATGGTATGCGCTTGATAAAGTACAACTTCTACTCAAAATAAAAAATGTATCGACAAATAAATCTATGTGTCACCTTAAACGCATTGAGTATGATTGATTTAATTTAGTGAGAAATAAACACATGACTTTGGGTCTGAAACAATGACAAAAATCTGCGAGATGTCAACGTTATTCTTTTTATTAATCATTAACGCATTCTATCTATGGATCGAGTTTTGTTTACAATTTTACTCTGCAACTTTATTTCAATTTCGCCACTCCGGACTTCTTTTACCCTGACTCTGAGCAAACCACACGCGTATACGAACAATCACAATAACATCAACACCGAATCGACTCCACGTGGAATAGGAACCAGCAAATAATTAATACTTAAATTTATCGATAGGACTTACCCTGTCTCCCAGAAGTATTAACCTCCTGCTGTTGCTAAGCTTGATCCAACCCCCATGCTCTCACCAAGACTAATGATCACTACTAGATCAGCGATACGCACTGAGCACAGCAGCGAGGCGGGCGGGCCGTGTATAATCTTAAGATTCTATTCAAGTCGAGTCCATCGCTCACAGCTCTCACGCGCGTATCGATCCACGATCCATAAAGCGACGGACGAATAATACTGCCTTACTCTGAAAGAAAAACAAACCATTAAAAAAAATAATTTGGCCAGAAATCTCATCCTTCAAATATTGTTCGATTAATACGACCCTCATCGTGTCAAAAACTCTCACAACCTTTAAGAAATTACCAGGAGTTCCAAGTTAAAGAGTTTTTGACAAGATGAAGGTAATTTTAATCGATTGATATTTGAAAAATGATTTTTCTGGCCAAAATTTTCAAAATGGGTATTTTTTTTTTTAGACTACGTCAAATACATGAGCAGTGGAGAATTCTCCTGACTTTTAAGTTCACTCACGGGTTCCTGTCTGGGACTGGAGGCGAAGTCTCCCACCCGCTTTTCCCCCAATTCAATGCAATTGGAATAACACGTGCAACAAATAGTAAACATGCGACAAGACATGTCTGATGATTACATCTTAAACCCCGACCACCTGAATATATATATATATATATATATATATATATATATATATATATATATATATATTATATATATATATATACATATATATATATATATATATATATATATATATATATATATATAACCAATTATCTAAAAATGGTATTGTGTAGGAATGGGCTTGAAACTGAAGTCTGAAGTATTACCATACAATACACATTGAGAGAGAGAGAGAGAGAGAGAGAGAGAGAGAGAGAGAGAGAGAGAGAGAGAGAGAGAGAGAGAGAGAGAGAGAGAGAGAGGGAGAGAGAGAGAGACAGAGAGAGACAGAGAGAGAGAGAGAGAGACACACACACACACACACAGAGAGAGAGAGAGAGAGAGAGAGAGAGAGAGAGAGAGAGAGAGACGCTTATTTCTTAACTTGCATTTAACTTAGATTTATACTAAATCCTCAGTTTTCAACATCTAGATTACTTCACCAAGATCACAGATTAACGCGATGGGCCACATACTACGTGTAAATACTTGTAGGTGTGACAACTGAACACAATTGGATTCAAACAAAGAAAATCGGTACTTTTTATTCTTCATGCTGGCTAGAACTTTTTATATGTCATGTGATCAAAATGTATAAAAGTCAAAACATTATCATATTTATAATGTTTTTCTCCTCTGGATACCGTTTTATGCTCGTCGGAGAAATATTTCTTAACGGCGTCCGCCATTGCTCCGATGGTTTAGAGCCAGTTACTAAGTTACTATGCGTCAATACGAGGGAAGTGACGTCATGACTGTTGAAGCCTATTAAGCTTGATTTAATATTGTTGTAGTGAACTATATTTTGAATTGGTTGGAGAGTATTTCCGTTACAAGAATGAGCCCATAACAATAATTTGTGTTCTTAGGCCTGCAAATGAGTACACGTCGCTCCGACCTTTTACTTGATTGAAGCGCTGGGTCAACGTTGCATTCTGGTAAGAATTCATTTCAAGTTTCAGCTCCCCGCTCCTGGATTTAACTGAAGTTGAGTGCGCTTTGGATAATGTCAAACTCTTGACAACTTTTTAATCATTTTTTGGCATCACGCGTGACCTGAATCGAAATGTAAGTGTTTTTCATACTAAAATGTTTGCTTTCGTGTCAAAGTTGTGACGCCTTTCGATATTGTGAAGGGATTAAGGTTGTTGTGATGAAAAGGAGCGCTTCAGAAAATATTCTTCTTCTTCTTCTTCTTCTTCTTCTTCTTCTTCTTCTTCTTCTTCTTCTTATTATTATTATTATTATTATTATTATTATTATTATTATTATTATTATTATTATTATTATTATTATTATTACTATTCATCTTCTTCTCAACATCATCATCATTATCATCATCATCATCATCATCATCATCATCATCATCATCATCAGCAGCAGCATCAGCAGCATCAGCCTAATTATCAATATCATTGTCATTGTTATTATGACAACTATAACTGTTATCATTGCTTTATTATGACAAAATTCGATATTTATATTATGCATTTGCCTGTAAATTATTACTACAAATCTCAGTCGAGCAAAATGATATTCAACGTGTCAAAATTCCACAGAACTCTGTTTCATACTAAAATGTTTGCTTTCGTGTCAAAGTTGTGACGCCTTTCGATATTGTGAAGGGATTAAGGTTGTTGTGATGAAAAGGAGCGCTTCAGAAAATATTCTTCTTCTTCTTCTTCTTCTTCTTCTTCTTCTTCTTCTTCTTCTTCTTCTTCTTCTTCTTCTTCTTCTTCTTCTTCTTCTTCTTATTATTATTATTATTATTATTATTATTATTATTATTATTATTATTACTATTCATCTTCTTCTCAACATCATCATCATTATCATCATCATCATCATCATCATCATCATCATCATCATCATCATCATCATCATCATCACCATCAGCAGCAGCATCAGCAGCATCAGCCTAATTATCAATATCATTGTCATTGTTATTATGACAACTATAACTGTTATCATTGCTTTATTATGACAAAATTCGATATTTATATTATGCATTTGCCTGTAAATTATTACTACAAATCTCAGTCGAGCAAAATGATATTCAACGTGTCAAAATACCACAGAACTCTGTTTGGGGTGACATGGTTAGATAAGCTGAAGGCCACGTGAACATATTTGCAGGTCCGCAATTTAGACTCTTCAAAAAAAAAATGGTTGTAATGGATACTATTTTGCTTCATTTTCGGAGTATTTCTAATACTACAAAGAGATCAAAACAATTTGGGTTATCAGACCTGAAAAATGTCCACGTACGCTGATAATAATAATAATAATAATAATAATAATAATAATAATAATAATAATAATAATAATAATAACAATAACAATAATAATAATAACAATAATAATAATAATAATAATAATAATAATAATAATAATAATAATAATAATAATAATAATAATAATAATAATAATAATAATAATAGTAATAATAATAATAATAATAAGCACATTTCTATAGCACCTTTCGTCGAAACCTCAAAGTGCTTTTAAAAGAAAATAACATTGTTTACCCCTGTAACAATAATATTGCAAGTCCAAATCAACCAAAATATCGAAACATTAATATCATTTAACGGGAATCAAAAACATCATCAATCCAAAAGTCACATATCTACAATACATTTACAATTTGATTGAGTAAATATTTTTCTGAAAAGATATGTTTTCAGATTGAGGGAAATAATTCCATGTCCTCTTTCATCAATTGATGTTCTAAGTAAAAGTTTATCTGGCCAAATTTTTTAAAACAGCTTTTTGTTTTCCGGTTTTTTAATATTTTTAAATTCATTTTTGTTGTGCTTCTTATTTTATCTTATTTTATTCTATTATTATTTCTAATGTGGCAGACTAGGAAGAATAAACAATGCTAATAAACAGCTGAGACAAAAAGTAAAGGAAAAGCCGTGCTTTGTTGTGAAATGATGTGTGAAATCAGTTGCCATTTATCTTGGGGAATACTGCCAATGCGAATGGGGGAAAATACCCACCGCTTTGCTTTGAAGTATTAGTTTTCTCCGCTTGACAAAATACCAAGGAGATGGTGATTTTTTCTTCTTTTTATCTTCTCTATCTTTCTGACCATCGTGAAACAAATAAAATAAATATAAAAAGAGAGCTGCTGTGAGTGTGAGGAATTGATTTTAACGAGATCTGTTGAATGGGAGAGAGGGGAAGTGGTATGTGTAGAGGAGGTGTGTGTGTGTGTGTGTGTGTGTGTGTGAGAGAGAGAGAGTCTGTTTGGAGGGGGGGGGGGGGGGGAGGTGTTAAATAACGAATGGAAGAGGGGGGGGGGGGGGGGTGTCTGAGAATGAATGAGTTGGTAATTTGAATTCATTGACAGACATAAATCTAGACAATTCTATAGTAACTTCGATTATTACAGATCCTGCCCCTTTTTGTGTCTTATAGATAGAATGCGCTTGGCCAAGGAGTTCACAACATTGCCATCCGGAAGTATAACGGACCAACACACAAACTCTGTGTAACCATGAACTTTTATAGTCTGGTTAATACAGTTTAGTGAGAACAACTCACAAACGCGGATGGCAAAAACAACAACAAAGGCCTGAGTGACGTCATCTGCATACTATCTATAGATAGAAGGGAGTTGGCGCCACTCAAGTCGTTGTTATTGTTTTGCCAGCCATTTCTATGAGTAGTTCTCACTAAACTGTATTAATCAGACTATAAACGTTCAATGTAATAGATAGTTCGAAGATGACGACAATCGGGTCTTTGTTATTGTTTTTTGCCATCCGCGTTTATGAGTAATGCTCACTGAACTGTATTAACCCACTATAAACGTTCATGAATACACACAGTTTTGTGTGTTGGTCCGTTATACTTCCGGATGTCAATGTTATGAGCTTCTTAGCCAAGCGCATACTATCTATAGATAGTATGCAGATGACGTCAATCAGGCCTTTGTTATTGATTTTGCCATCCGCGTTTGTGAGTTGTTCTCACTAAATTGTATTAACCAGACTATAAAAGTTCATTGTTACACAGAGTTTGTGTGTTGGTCCGTGATACTTCCGGATGGCAATGTTGTGAACTCCTTGGCCAAGCGCATTCTATCTATAGCGGAGACAGCGGTACAAAGAGGCGGTAAACTTCTGGTGTCAATATATAATAATAATAATAATAATAATAATAATAATAATAATAATAATAATAATAATAATAATAATAATAATAATAAGAAGAAGAAGAAGAAGAAGAAGAAGGAGAAGAAGAAGAAGAGTAGTAGTAGTAGTAGTAGTAGTAGTAGTAGTAGTAGTAGTAGTAGTAGTAGTAATAGTAGTAGTAGTAGTAGTAGTAGTAATAATAATAATATATTAATGATAATAATAAATAATAATAATAATAATAATAATAATAATAATAATAATAATAATAATAATAATAATACTAATAATAATAATAATAATAATAATAATAATAATAATAATAATAATAATAATAATAATAATAATAATAATAATAATAATGATAATAATGATAATAATAATAAAATAATATTCTTATAGATCGCACGGTATCCTCAACAATGAGGTTCTTGGCGCTTTAAATTACATCAACACAGAACAATATAGAAAGTACATGACATCAAAAAATAAATTTTTTCAAGGATTTCTTGAAAACAGACAATGATTTGGATTCTCGGATGCTCTGCGGAATGGTGTTCCATACAGACGGACCAAAATGAAAAAGGACCTTGTTTCCGCCTTTGTACGAATGCGTGGTATAGCCAAACGGG
>NC_088361.1:82409871-82427728 GCF_034508935.2 Berghia stephanieae | reverse complement strand
ATAATAAAAATAATATTAATAATAAATAATAAAAATAATAATAATAATAATTAATAATAAAAATTTATAAAATAATAATTAATAATAAAAATAATATATAATAAATAATAATAATAATATAATAAAATAATAATAATATAATAATAATAATAATAATAATAATAATAATAAATAATATATAATAATAATAATAATAAAATAATAATAATAATAATAATAAAAATAATAATAAATAATAATAATAAATAAATAAAAAATAATAATAATAATATATAATAATAAGAAGAAGAGAAGAAAAAGAAGAAGATAAAGAAAAGATGAGAAGAAAGAAGAAGATGAAGAAGAAGAAGAAGAAGAAAAAGAAGAAGAAGAAGAAGAAGAAGAAGAAGAAGAAGAAGAAGAAGAAGAAGAGAAGAAGAAGAAGAAGAAGAAAAGAAGAAGAAGAAGAAGAAGAAGAAGAAGAAGAAGAAGAAGAAGAAGAAGAAGAAGAAGAAGAAGAAGAAGAAGAAGAAGAAGAAGAAGAAGAAGAAGAAGAAGAAGAGAAGAAGAAGAAGAAGAAGAAGAAGAAGAAGAAGAAGAAGAAGAGAAGAATAAGAAGAGAAAAAAGAAAGAAGAAGAGAGAGAAGAAGAAGAAGAAAGAAAAAGAAGAAGAAGAAGAAGAAGAAGAAGAAGAAGAAGAAGAAGATAGAAGAAGAAGAAGAAGAAGAAGAAGAAGAAGAAGAAGAAGAAGAAGAAAGAAAGAAGAAGAGAAGAAGAAGAAGAAGAAGAAAAAAGAAGAAGGAAGAAGAAGAAGAAGAAGAAGAAGAAGAAAGAAGAAGAAGAAGAAGAGAAGAAGAAGAAGAAGAAGAAGAAGAAGAAGAGAGAGAGGAGGAAGAAGGAAGAAGAAGAAGAAGGAAGGGAAGAGAAAGAAGAAGAAGAAGAAAGAAAAGAAGAGAAGAAGAAGAAGAAGAAGAAGAAGAAGAAGAAGAAGAAGAAGAAGAAGAAAGAAGAAGAAGAAGAAAGAAGAAGAAGAAAAAGAAGAAGAAGAAGAAGAAGAAGAAGAAGAAGAAGAAGAAGAAGAAGAAGAAGAGTTATTATGTAGAGTTTTGAATATGTGTCTACCACCTTGATCTGATATAATGTCCGATTAAATGAGAAGTCAATAATGAATTTTGGTGTTTGAAATTTAGTTTATGGCCACAAACATGTCACTTGGGGATCATTTCTATTCGCTATGATGGAAAATAAACACAATTTCTTACAAGGTAAAAAATAAAATAAAATAAAATAAAATAAACAACAAAAACAACAAGAGACAACAAAGCAACAAAAGCAAACAAACAAAAAATAATGAAATGAAAGATCACATTTATTCCTGTCATTTTCTTTTTCAAAATTACTTCTACGGTCTCATTCATCCCTCAATACCTACATAATACCATTTTGATAGGGAAAGGTGGAGGGGGCGTCATAAATGATCGGAAAAATTACATTTTTCTATTTTTTTTTCAATTTATGATATTTTTTCTCCACGATAATACAAATAAACTTGAACCGAGGTAATGTGTGAATCAAAATTGCATTATTGATTTGGTTCTCTTGAAGTTGATGCTGGAAATTATAATCTAACCTAAATTATACAATCTGAGTTAGAATTAAGTTTCCTCTGTGACCTCGTGTTTTTATGCCTGTCAAGTTATTGACATGGATGCCTTTTTAATTATTATCTTAGAGTATACGCAGTCAGTTCTTCAATCAACATATAGTGCATAAACTTTTGAAAAGTACGTCAGTTATTGTATAGATAGAACGAAGTTGACGTCACTCATGTCTTTGTTATTGTTTATTGCCATACGCATTTATGAGTAATTCTCACTAAACTGTATTAACCAGACTATAAACCTTTAAGGTTACACACAGTTTTGTGTGTTGGTCCGATATACTTCAGGATGGCAATGTTGTGAGCTTCTTAGCCAAGCGCATACTATCTATAGATAGTGCGCGCTTGACTGAGAAGCTCACAACATTGCCATCCGGAAGTATAACGTATCAACACACACAACTATGTGTAACCTTGAACATTTATAGTCTGGTTAATACAGTTTTGTGAGAATTACTCATAAACACGAATAGCAAAAAACAATAACAAAGACCTGCGTGACGTTAACTTCATTCTATCCATATTTTATTAAAAATTGTCAAATAAACATTTAAGTTGTTTTACTTTTGATTCGAAAATTTAAAATAAAGTATATTTTGGCCCTGAAATCAACCGCTGACCGTGAACCGAAGACGAATAGCCACATTAAGAGCTTGCCTATCACACGGAGTAAACAGCACACAGATCCTAAGCATCACTCACAATTTTAACACAGATGATTGAAAACAATGCATCGTGTGGTCAGATTTTCGATGCAATTCCTTCGACAGTGTGTCAAAATAAAGGGTACCTCACGACTTTTCATACAGGATATAAAATGATCAAGGGGTCGAAAAGGGGTAAATGGAAGGAAACATTCTGATTGGTTAATGCTTAGTAAAGCTTAGTATCAGTTAATGTCTATCTGGAGGAGAGTGAATTTCGTTGTATAAACTACTAAAATGAAGTTATCTCGGATGCCCTCGTCCTCTCGTGTTCAATGTTTGTGTGTCGTTATGTAAGCAAGGGTTCACAGCGGAGACCTATACTCTTGTGAAGAATATAGGCCTTAAATAGTTTCAATTCTCAAAAAACCTCTGTGATGTCATGGTAGCATGTTTGGACTGTAATTAAATGTCTCAGGTTTGATCCCCAGTCCATGTGGGTTGTTTTTTTGGGATGTTTTTTTAAATTGTGTTTTTTCTTTCTTGTTTTTTGTCGGGCACTGTTTCATGAATACTTTGTCAGATCTTTAAAACTTCGAATTTCTCCATTCTGATCATATTACCTTATACCACAATTTCCTTTCGTCTAGTTCATTCCAACACAGTAGCAGACTGACTCGATGGGTAACCTATTTACTTTATGTTGGTTGTAAATTCAATTTTCTGCTTCTAGGTCAACCTGACATGATATCATTTTGAGTTCATTGGTCAAATTTTCCCCAAGTCAGATTGCACCGACCACATCGTCTCCACCGTTAGAAAACTACCACAACATTCAACAATAAGCCCAATCAAGAGAACCCAAAACCAATTGCGAAATTTTCTCTGGGACTCGTTCTCTGAAAAGGGGGAAACCATTATCCAGCTATTTCCGGTCGGTCACAAAATAATCTAATACCGGAAGGAAGTGAGTCAAGTCTGACAGGAGCGGATATGAATCGGATACTATTGTCCAAGGGGGCGTTGATGTGAATCCAATGTTTCCGTGCACGCCTGCTATGGCACTAATTTGTCGGAGGATTTATCCAAAGAACGTCGAAATAATAATATTTTCGTCATATAAAAGTTTGTTTCTTTTCTTTCTTTATTTTTTTTTTTTTTGTTTTTACGGAAAAAAAGGAGGGGGGTGTATAATATATTCTGTCTGTCTGTTATTTGTTGTTTTCAAAATATCATTAATGGAATTCGTGATCCACCGCCGCCAAACCGTATTAGATCTTTCCTACTACAGGTATTTATTTTCAGGTCTGATAACCGGCATTGTTATGGGCCCGTCGTTATTATGGTGATATTCCCAAAACCATGAAAACTTGTGTTCCTTTCCAACAACGTGAAATGAAGTCCATTATTACTTTCAGTTATAGGATCTGCAAAAATGTGCACACAATGTCATGTTAATCTAAACGCGGAAATGCAAGAAGTATGAAAATTAAGTTAAATTTTGCTGTTTTATGAGTAGAAATAATTCAATTTTCCCTATATTATAATAAGGAACTATAATTATGTTGTTTTTATTATCATTTTCTACCTGATTCAATTCTCGATATCTGGTTAACTCTAGGTCACATTTATGAATTAATAAACAAAATTAAATATAATAGCTTTAAAACAAAACAAAATACAAAAACAGAGAACCTTTCGGGCTCAAAACCCTTCTTCAGCCAACACCAAAGAAAAGCCCAAACAATAAGACATAAAAAATACATTACTAAATTCCAGTCCACAGCTTCACATTTATGAAACAAAAATATCGTCATGGAATTTTAGAGGGAATCAGGGAGCGATTGTTTGATGTTATCAGTCGAAACAGCTTGTTTGCAAGTTGTTGGTAGGGAGTTCCAAAGTCGGATGGTGGAGGGGAAAAAGAGAAAAGATGATGGTTTGTTCTTTGTGTATGTATGTGTAACCTTGAACGTTTAGTGACAATGCGCTATGTAAATGCTCATGTTAGAATACGTGTGGTTTTGATGTATAGAATACATTAGACCTAAACATTCACAACCCTCATTAATGTATGAATCATGCCATGTGAGGTCGAGGTCTTGAGGCAATGATTAATAGTATTGATGCTTTGGGATTTACACCACACGATATATTATCATTATCATTAAGGGTTACATAGGTCAAAATAATCTCTAAATGCCCAGTCAGATAAACCGATATGAATATATAACTGTAAATACAAACAAAAGAAAAGGGTTAACTTGATGCTTGGGCAAATATAATATATATATATATATATATATATATATATATATATATATATATATATATATATATATATATATATATATATATAGTCTTAACATCCAATAGACAAACATAATGTCAAGTTGGTGCGTATTTAATTGAAGAGTGGTTTTCCAAAACTCCTTAACTCCGTTTTTCTAATTTTGAGATATTGAGGATTATTTCCCCTAAAAATTTCTCATTCGGTCTATTATTTTATCATATCTAAACTTCAAATTCACACACATCTAAGGAAATTCTGGTTCCATTTGATGCTTAAAGTAAAGTTTATGTTTCAATTTATTTCATGGATGGACAATCTCAAAAAGTAGAAAAATCGACTTAATGAGTTTTGGAAAACCAGCCTTCAATTACTTTTCACTATAGATTTGTTGATCATAAGCATCATTTAAAGAATTTAAAATAATAGAACTGAATATCATTCATCGTATTAGTACTTCAAGGCATGGAATTCTCTTTCAAAACCATTTTGAAAAGCAGATGATATTGGGAAGAAATGTATAAAACCTTCATATGTCACCCATCGCATCATTATAGTATTATCTTAGAATGAGCTAAATCAAGAAAATTGAATTTAATTCCAAAATATACTATACAATTCAAACAAATTTCTGATTTTTAATTGTAAATTAAACTTTTAATGGGACATCCAGTGGTAATTTTTTTAAAAATCAGTCGACGCCATCCACCACTGAATCAGTAAGGTCTCCGGTTCGAGCACCCATCGTCGCGAACATTTCATTCTCTATGTCTTTTGTCACTTTTCTACTCACTTCATTTTCTGTTATTATCAACATAAGTTCCTGCTCTACTCACTTTTCTGTTGTAGTAGATTGTTTTGCCAAAAACATATATTATGTGGGAATAACAAGAACTTATTGCTTTTGTGTTTGATTGAAACTATATATATTTTTGTGTGCGTTGGGTGTTAAGTTATGAAGAAAATCCTGTAAGTGGCCGTAAGCAGAGTGCTAAAACAATTCTATTGCGTTTGTTTTACCTTTTCGTTCTCCCTTTTTTCTATTCTGCTTTTATTTTAACGCTCTTCCTAGTAAGATGAAAACACAGTCTCAAATTCTTCCTTTCGTGCTGTTAATGGCTTTTCCTAATCAAGTAATCGTGGATATTAGCTTGTGTGTGCGAGTGGACAACAACATCTGGGGGTATTCCCCTATCAGCTGACCACTCCATCAACTAATCAGTCTCGCAAGAACGATTGAATTACTCTAACAACAACCCCTCCTCCAATACCGTCTCCTTCCAAATACAGAGGAGGTTCAATTTTGGGACAGCCGCTCATTTTCACACCTACTTTTCTGCCGCAATATTATTGTAAATAAACGTAAACGCCAACCAACGTAAACAAAACAAAGGAGGCCTTCAGGAGGGTCAGTTGGTCCATGGAGCCGAAGTTTATCCCGGCTTCTATGGCGTGAAACGAACACTAGCAATTGCCTGTTGCCCTTTGGATAGGACGCTAGTCTATCGCAATGTACTTCCACCAGATCTAAAAGATCCAGCTACCCCATCACTGCTGTGTGGACAGGAAAGTAAAATCTAGACTGCAATTGGAGTCGATCTTGCTCCCTTTGCGTGTTTCGGGATTCCCCTTTATCAACAAAACATGATTAATGGAACATCAAAGACGAATGAGAGATGTGAGATTTGTTAAGGTGGATATACAAAACAATGCTAGATTTTATAAAAAGCGATATTCACTCAACGTGCTCAACGAGCTTATCAATAGGTCCTAAACAAACAGTAACACTTAACATGCAGGACATGTTTTTGTTCATATAATAATTTTTTCCATTTAAATAAAATGATGAAACTTCAGCAACAACGGCACTGCGGTACTCTGAAAATAAGATTATTTGGCCAAAATATATTTCTTTTTAAAAATTGAGCTTTTATATCGTGCAACATCCACTAAAAGTGCTCAAAGCGCTTTACAAAGGGTCCCTAACCAACAACAACACTTAACATACAGAATGAGACATGACGCCTGTTCGGCGATAAAACATTTTTTCCCGACAGACACAACGCTGTTAACAGATGGGTAATCAATTTTACACCTGAGTACGGTGAGAGAATATGAGTAAAGAGTATTTTCCAAGAACTCGAACCAAGAACCTTTCGATCCGAAAGCGAGTGTCATACCACTAGACCACATATCCGCACAAAATTCATTAAAAAT
This sequence comes from Berghia stephanieae, assembly GCF_034508935.2. Lineage (NCBI taxonomy): Eukaryota > Metazoa > Mollusca > Gastropoda > Nudibranchia > Aeolidiidae > Berghia > Berghia stephanieae. The sequence continues at coordinate 82,420,938 of NC_088361.1, read as the reverse complement.
ATTCATCCTTCATAATATATCAATCAATGAAAATGACCCTCATCTTGTTTTTTTACAAAAAAACACCTCTTAATTCTGGAACTTCAAGGAAAACTTCTAGAAAGTCCCAGGCTTGAAGTGTTTTTTTTTTTTTGACGTTATGAGTACTGAGGTGTAAAATGAGTACCTGGCCTTTAACGGCGTTGTTTCTGTCCGAATTTTGTTTTATATAATATCGCCTTACATGCGTTATGTCCCGTCTTAAATGTTAAGTGTTTTTCATGTTACTTTTGTCCAGGGACCCACTGTAAAGCGCTTTGAGCAAATTTAGTGGGTATTGCGTTATATAAAAGCTCAAATAAAAATTTTGGCGATCAATTTTTGAAGGACGAGATTTCTGGCCAATAAAGAAAATGTGTTGATTTGTTTTTCGGATTACGACAGGTTTTATGCAGACAGTGAGAAATGCCAAAGCATTGTTCTAGGTCGCGTTAACCGAGATTATAATAATGCGTTTCAAACTGAAATGTCGAATCGTCCCAGTGTTTAACAAATAGATTTAAATAGAAAATGACCTTAGTTTGTATCATTTCATCCCGTAAACCACCAAAGTATTTATCTATCCCGTGATAATTCTATAGAGATCTATTTCAAAATTCAATATCTCTACTTTTTCAAATTGTTTTTTTTTAAACTGCATACATGTAGATGTAATTTTTTTTCACAAAATGACGATAATCAGACTATTTAAATATGCTTATAATATATACATAGAAATTATTATACTACAAGTAATTGGCAGTTTTTTTATACTTGAATGCAGGCAAACGTCATTGTATGTGGATTTTAAATTACCATGAAATCACGAACAACCCGCTATGTTCCATATTTAGCCAATTAACATTTTAGTCCCCTCAGGTCTTCTTAAAAAATCTAAGTTTTAAAAATCACAGACCAGCTATTTTAATCTCTCTCTCTCTCTCTCTCTATCTCTCTCTCTCTCTCTCTATCTCTCTCTATCTCTCTCTCTCTCTCACTCTCTATCTCCAAATCTCTACCCCTTCTTCCTCTCTGTATCTCTCAATATCTCTCCCCTCTCTCTCTATCCTCTCTCTCTCTCTCTCTCTCCATCTCTCTCTTTCTCTCTCCTTCTTCCCTTCTCCCTCTCCGTATCTCTCAATATATATATATATATATATATATATATATCTTTATCTATCTATCTATCTATCTATCTATCTATCTATCTATCTATCTATCTATCTATCTATCTATCTATCTATCTATATGTTTATCTATCTATGGATCTACCTATCTCCAAGTCTGCTGACGTTCTCATCTCTCTCTCTCTCTCTCTCTCTCTCTCTATCTCTCTCTCTCTCTCTCTCCCTCTCCAAGTCTCTACCCCCTTCTTCCTCTCTATATCTCTCAATATCTCTGTTCCCCCTCTCTCTCCCCTCTCCCTCTTCCCCCCCCCACTCTCTCTCTCCAACTCTCTCTCTCCTTCTCCCCTTCTCTCTCTCTGCGTATCTATCAATATATATATATATATATATATATATATATATATATATATTATTATATATATATATATATATATATATATATATATATATATATATATATATCCTTCCCTTCCTCACCACACTCTCCCATTCTCTCTCTTTTTTTTCATTGATTCCGTTCCCAATTTAGACAAAAATAAAAACTGACTTTCCAAGCTATTTCCAATTATTACCCAGAGAAAAGAATGACAAATTATGGAGTATGACTTTTGTATGGATTTAATGATCGGGTTTGACTTTATCCGCGTATTTGTCAATGATCTCTTCATGTCATAACAACAGAATAATGGTAGTGATAATCGATACTCTTTGACGATTATCAATAGGAATATCGCAATTAAATCGAATTTTAAAAAGGTTAACAAAACCAAGATGGCATTTTGAACAGCCTTGGGCACCCCCGATTTGAGGACTAGAGAGTATTCATTTAAGTTTACAACATCATTATGGATGCTTGTTATTTGTTTTTTTGTTTTTTAATTCATTTTTGTTGTATTTTTTATTTCAAAAATATTTTGGGCGTGTCTTGACAGAAAATAGGTGTAGGGCGATCTTTTCTGGTCTGATAAGCCCCAGCAATTTTTGTTCTCAATGTTGTAATGAGAATACTCTCAAACCGACATAGAATGTTATCAATTACAACAAGATTAAATCAAGCCCACAATTGCGTTCGGTTATCAGACCTGCTAATTTGTGCACCTAGATGTAGGTATTATTTGTTACTCAGTTTCTAGTAAAAGTATTCTTATCGTTTTATTGTCCGGCTATGTGGTTGTGTGGTATGACACTTGCTTTCGGATGGGAAGGTCATGGGTTCGAGTCCCAATACGCGGCTTATAGTTGAGTCCATGAAAAGATCCTTTGACTTACATTTTCTCACCATACCTGGATACATACTTGTGCAACTGATCTTCTGGTTTCTTCTATGTGACTGCGTCACATTTGTTATTTTCTAGCCTGAATAATTTCTGGTCGTCAATAAGTTCATCCATCCTTGGTCTTTACGCCAATTGCGAGTATGTGGTCTTGTGTTATGACACTCACATTCGGATTGGAAGGTCCTGGGTTGGAGCCTCGCTCGGCGCATAGTTGAGTCCTTGGAAAAAACACTCTTTGCTCACATTCTCTCACCGTACTCTGGTGTAAAATGAGTACCTGGCCGTTAACAGCGTTGTCTCTGTCGGAAAAAAATGTATCATCGCCGAACAGGTGTCATGTCGCGTTCTTTATGTTACATGTTTCTGTTTATCAGGGATCCTTTTTAAAGCACTTTGAGCACGTTTAGTGGATATTACGCTATAAAAAATGCTCTGTTAAAAAAAAAAAAAGTAATCATAAGATTCTGCCAATAGATCCTGGTATGACAACAGTTATGCCACCTTATGATTCAATTAGTAAAGTATTCATTGTTAGTCCTCCAAAGATTGGTTACACACTTCCACTGAGTTTTGAAGCGGAATAGAAGAAAGTGACGTTACGACCTCTGTTTCTCATTAATGCCATGAAAACTATAACAACGTATAGACTAGCTATAAAATTATCAGGATATACTTTTAAAGAACGCCCAATGTCTTTTATATGAATGTGCTTTTAAGTTAATAGCAATGGCTAATGGCGTTAATATAAGTATGCGCTTAAGTCAATAGTTTTGTTGCATGTCCCGAAAACATTTTCCTTAAAAGGTTCTTTCAACTTGAAAGGAGAATTCGATGAACATTAAGTTAATAGGATGGCTATAATAAGGGTTGATGGGGAGATGAATCAATGTCCTTGCGTGCTAGACAACGATTACGTTTCGGTTGTGTCCTTGAGCAGGGTATAGGAATATATTTGTGCGTGGAAAAAGGGGTGGAAGGTGGAGAAGGGGGGGGGGGTTAATGATAGTCACGTTGCTGTGTCAATGATCCTTTGAAGAAGGTGATTATTTTTTAACAAACCAAAAATACGGTATTTTGAGAGGGGATAAAAAAAACTCACAACATTCGCCAGCCAGGTAAAACGTACCAACACACAAAACTTTGTGTAAACTTCTCTCTGACAGACTGTAAATCACAGAGAAGATTTCTGTTAAAAGTCAAATTATCTGTATAATTTTCGAACAAATCTAAAAATTTCTTAATTTTACATCTTTATTTTTTCAGAGAGAAAAAGTTGCAAATGCTGGTAGAAGGCCATTTCTCTTACAGTATTTGATGTGGAATTAGGTGGATTTATCTCCGCCCAGCAATTAACCAGTAGCATCTTGACCAATCAAAAGATGCAATTTGTGACACACCTTCACACGTGCTCGGACAAATATAGTTAGTTGTTTATGAACAATAAAGTGAATGATATCGACCTCTCTCTCTATCGGGATCACTTTTGCTCACAATTATTATTTAATTCTTCTCCTGTACTCTGAACAAAACAAAAATAATCAATCTTTTTTTTTTAACCAGAAAAGTCGTCCTTTAATAACCATCGATGGATTAGAATGGCCCTCGTCTTATCAAATACTCTCAAACCTTGGATTTCACGGAAGTCTCAAGTTTGAGAGCTTTGACAAAGTCCCAGGTTTGAGAGTAATTGTTTTTGCCAAGGTGAGAATCAGTTTAATAGATCGACATTTGAAGAATAATATTTATGACCACATCTTTTAAAATGCGTTTTTTATTTTTGCAGAATAGGGTAGTATCGACTTATCTACAAGTTCTCTGAACGGACAAAATAATGACGTGCTTAGGTAAACACAAAGTACCAATATCATCCTTGTAGTTCGTCGACCTTTTTCTAAATTGGAAATACGTGCGGTTTGTATAATGTCAGTTCTTCTGCCTCATTTTGGTAATAGGAGTTCATATTAGTGTTTGTTGATGCGTGCGACATGGCATGACTTCCGCTCCGGGGCGCATGCGTCGAGTGCCCGCTATCATTTCAAGCCGAGCTTGGCCTCATTTCTTCCGGGATCAAATTATCGTTCTTGCTACCAGGGAAATAGCAGCAAAATAATCCCCCCTGTCATGCCAAGTGGATTATTTCGGGAGTTTTCTACCCAATCACGCATATTCCAGCCACATCATTCTGGTATTTGAGCGCCACAGAGTACCAAATAAAAAAAGAAAAAAAGAACAAGGGGGAAAAAAGAAAGAAAACGAAGCAGGAAAATAGAAAATGGAAAAAGAAGAAAATGGTATATAGAATGCAAGAAATTGCTTGGGTTGTTTAAAAAAAAAAAAAGAGTGTCATCTTTGATTTTATGAGTTCTAAACATGTTGCATTAACTAGAGTGAATTTGTCACCCACCATCTAAAGCGATTTTATGTCATCGTGAATTAAACTGCAAATATTGAATTGATAGTCATATCATCAGACTTTAAACGTTAACTGTTACACACAATTTCTTGCGATGGTTCGATTGATCAAGTGTGTAGAACTACTAAATATTTCTTTAAAGACATACCGTCGATGATAATGGCGTGTAGTTTGCTTAGTTTAGCACTAACTACCATTGTTTATATTCGGACAACTGTCCGAGGGACGTGGGTATATTCCTTTCCACTAGGCGCCTATTCCAGACAAAGACACTCGTGGATTTCCGGTGGACTGTCCTCTATCAGACATGTCTTCATCTTTTTAGAAGTGAGTAGGGTCCCGGAAACCGGAAACAGACGGGTAATCATTTGTCGCCAAGAGGAGATGTTTAGTGGAGAATCTTTTGGAATGAGGATTCTTGAAATCAAAGATATGACCCGACATGAATATCTGAGATTGTCTTAGAGTGAGCCGGAAACAGACGGGGAATTATTTTGTAGTCAAGATGAGATGTTATAGTGGGAAACTTTATGGATCGGAGAATCTGGAAGTGGAATGTTACCAACCATGTCGATCTGATCTTACGTAGGGATGAACCGGAAACAGACCGGGAATTATCTGTACTCAAGAGAAGATGATATTATAGTGGAGGCGGACTTTATGGAATAGAGAAACTGGAAGTCATATGATCAGAAATAACAATCTGACGTTGTGTCGGTATGAACCTGAAATAGACGGGACATTATTGGTTAAAATATTATACTGGAGGACAAAATGGAACGGAGAACCTGGAGGTCATAGGTTAGCAACCATGTCGATCTGGTGTTATGGCCGAATGAACCGGAAATAGGCGGGTAATCATTTGTCGTCGTGGATGATCTGTTATAGTGAAGGAATTAATAGAATAGAGATTCTGGAAATCGAATGTTCCCAATCATGTCAATATGATTTTAGATCGGAATGAACCGGAAACAGACGAGTAATTATCTGTGATCAAAAGAAGATGTTATAGTAGTGGACTTTGTGGAAGGGAGAAACTTGAAATAAAAGATATGACCCGATATGAAAATCTGGTGTTGTGTTGGAATGAACCGGAAACAGTCAGGACATTATCAGTCGTCAAGAGAACATAGTGGAGGACAAAATGGAACGAAGAATCTGGAAGCAACGGTTACCAAGAATGTCGATCTGGTGTTGTGAACGAATGATCCGAAAACAGGCGGGGAATTATCTGTCGTCAAAAAGAGAATATCATAATGGAGAGCCACATAGAATAGAGAATCTAGAAATAAAATGTGACTTATCATTTTCTATATTGTGTCGTGTCGGGAATTGTCTGTCGTCAAGAGAACAGTGGAGAATCCGCAAGTCAAATGTGGCCAACCATGTATATTTGATATTTTATCTTGGTGAACTTGGTACATCAAATTTAAGGTTTCCCATAAATTTATTGTCTTCATTAAGATTACAAGTGAATTGATATACCCAGATGATGCAGACAGAATCTTTGAATCAGAGCATCAGGCGAAAATATACATGCCAATAATATCAACTACTCTAAAAGCATGGAATCTAAAAGTGAATCATTCCAAATTAGAGTATACAAAGATTAACAGAATGAATGGAAAAGAGTACGTTATTTGATCAACGAAAATGAAGACATCAGAAAACGGAAGCAGATGGCGACCAATGTGTTCAACCAACTCCAAAATGTATGGAATAGAAACAACATAATCAGTGAGAATAAACGAATACAGATTTACAGGGCACTGATTATCCGACATTGACATATAATTGTGGAACCTGGGGCCTCACAAAAAAGAATTTGGAAAGTTTTGATCATAACAACGCAAACAATTGCGTCGCGTAATCGGATTCTATTGGCCAGAGACAATCACAAATACTGATATCTATGAAAGAACCAGGGTCCATTGACTGAGTACAAGAAAATAAGAACAGCGATGGTCACATTTGGTCACATCATAACATCCCAGCCCAAACTGCAATGACAGAATATTTCCTACATGGCAACAAATATGTAGGGAGACCACCAACATCAATAGTAACTACCCTGAACCAGCATCTCTCTACATATCAGAAATGTCTGAATTCAGATTAGGCCGAATTAATCCCTGAAGAACTAAGAAAAACTGCAGTGCCCTCCGTACTAAAGTCGCAACAAGATCTTGACAGCCTCAAAATTCGGGTCTCGGACCGTGACCAATGGAAACAATTAATAACATGGATGGAGAGAGCAGCTATACTCATCGAAATTTTTAAAAACTCTGTGGCTCAATCACTCAATTCTCAGCAAGCGTCATTCAGACTGCGAGGTTTACTACTACTACTACTACTACTACTACTACTACTACTACTACTACTACTACTACTACTACTACTACTACTGCTACTACTACTACTACTACTACTACTACTACTACTACTACTACTGCTGCTACTACTACTACTACTACTACTACTACTACTACTACTACTACTACTACTACTACTACTACTACTATTACTACTACTACTACTTCTACCACTACTACTTTAACTGCTACTCATATTCTGTTTAATAAAATCATAAAGCAATCATTCTCTCATTATTTTCATTATTTTGATTTTAAACGCGATTTTCTTATTTAGTACATTTCAACATAACAAGCAGAATTACTCGACGGGTTAAAGTTAATATCTAAATTTTTATTACTAAATTTCTATATATTTTCTTATTGGTCTTTGATAAAAATCTTAGTCTGTGAGCCTCGACATTATATAATATCAAATTATCATTTTGCTGGACACACCAAAGCCAGATGAACTAGAAAAATCCACCCCAAGTATTGGTAGAAACCCGACAAGAACCCGTGAATCGGAAACGGACTGGGGGTTTATCCGTCGTCAAGGCGAAATAATTTAGTCGATGACGATATGGAATGGAGAATCTGGTAGTCAAAATATGACCGGACATCTTAAATCAGCCGTACTCTTGAAAAACACATATTTAGAAATTTGGCCAGAAAACTCGCCCTTAAAATATCGATCGATGTATATGACCCTCGTCTTAGCAAAATCTTTCAAACCTGGGACTTTGCGATGTTTGAAGGACGAGTTTTCTAGCCAAATTTCTAAATGTTATGGGTTTTTCAAGAGTACGGCAGAAATCTCTTGGCATCATGAGGCGCATAAAATCTGGGACATGTTCTTTACATTCTATCTGGTCCTTGACAACAGTCCTGGCTCTCTGTCAAGAGTGTTATCACGTTTTGTCCCTCTCCTTCTCCATCATCCTGCGCCATGTTGTTTTTGGGCCTTCTATTCCTTCTCCCATCACAAGGCCACTGCAAAATCGTTCTCTCCCCTCCCCCCCCCCCGGCCCCCACCCCACCCCTCTCCTCAAGACATCTCCGATCCAATTTTACCTTTCTTTTCTCACCACCACATTATCTCTGCCTCTGCTAATTCCAAAGTCCTCTCAGTCCTTACTTGCTGTTGCCATCGTATTCTCAATATTTTTCTCCATCATTTATTTTGAAAGGCATCCAATTTTCTGTCTTCTTCTTCTTCTTCTTCTTCTTCTTCTTCTTCTTCTTCTTCTTCTTCTTCTTCTTCCTTTTTCTTCTTCTTCTTCTTCTTCTTCTTCTTCTTCTTCTTCTTCTTCTTCTTCTTCTTCTTCTTCTTCTTTTGCTAGCTTCCATTTCCCAGAACCATATAGTAGAAGTGATATTTTTAAACTATGTAAAAATAAGATTACCTTAATTCATCTTTCGAGGAAATATTTCTTTACGGTCCATCTTTTTTAAGTTAATACAAGCGTCAGCCGCAGTGAATGGCTTCAAAGTGAGCAATATGGTCTAATGACAGATTTTAAACAACACTCAGATGCCGAAGCGGACTCAAACCCCGGTCTCCCGTGTGTAAGGGCAATATTCCTTATTCTTCTCTACCATCACCCCAAATATATCTAATTTAAATTCACTTTCCAAGTCAAGTCTTAGAAGTAAGTCAATGAAGTGGGTGGATGAAAGGGGAGGTAATTGAGTGTCATTCTTTGGACTGACGAAATGTTCAGGGGATTTACTTTTGGCAGGTTTAAAGAATTGGCTTGAATTATTCCTGGCATTAATGACCATCTTGGACTGGCCAAATGACCATTGAGAGAGCAGAGGACTCCCAAATATTGACAGTCGATTCTATTTTTTCCCCGCAAGTCCGGCGGGCGTAACTAAGAGAGATAATCAACTTGTCAAGCGACTTCTTCTTCTGGTGTCGCATTTATTTGATATCTGTGTGTGTTTTTTAGGGGGGGGGGGGGGGGGGGGCTGGAACGTGGATTGATGTCTCTGCGTATTTGTGACCAGTTGTCTGGTCAGGTGTTATATCGAGATTTAACCAGATGTCGGAATGTCCATTGCAAAGTATGTACTCTCTTACCGATTTAACAGACCAAGTGTCATGGTCTGATGAGCGCCCAAGAGCTAACTCGACTACATTTATAAAATAAAGATGTGATAAATAAGGCCCCCAGAATTTATTACTTACTTTAAAAAAAAAGAACAAATGACGAGTTGTTTAAGATGATATGAATAGAAAGATGATATTTAACGAAATGAGTCGTCACATAAATGAATGGTGACCACCGTTATAAATGAGAATGTGATGATAATACGTATCTTATACGATCTTGATGAGATGATGATAATGTTAGAAATTGCGTTCGGACTTGCGGGGTTCCACTTCCAGTCTGAAAGTAGTTGCAGTTATTCAGCTGACCGGGCTTGATACATTCTTAACAATGATTGAACTGGCAACGTTGACAAAGGAAGCTCCGGTGTCTTGATGGCGAAATCAAAATTAATACAAAGTCCCGGGAGTGAGACATTCATCTCGAAAATATAGACAATATGAGGAGTGGAAAAACGTGGCCGTCAGGCGTGACTTCTTCAGAGAATTGAGTAATGAAGATAAAATCAACCAGCTTGTATAATGAGTGGATACGTGACAAAGGTTGAAAGAAAAGTATTCACCAATTTAAAATGAATTAAAAGAGAAGGCTATTAAAGGAAATAAAAAGGATGATGATAATAATAATAATAATAATAATAATAATAATAATAATAATAATAATAATAATAATAATAATAATAATAATAATAATAATAATAATAATAATAATAATAATAATTATAATAATAATAATAATAATAATAATAATAATAATAATAAAAAATAATAATAATAATAATAATAATAATAATAATAATAATAATAATAATAATAATAAAAATATATAATGATAATAATAATAATAATAATAATAATAGAGCATTTCCAAAATTATGTAATGTTTCAGTGCGCTTTACATTGGTTGAAAAAAATGCTCCTCTTGTGCCACAACCCCACCCCCCCCCCCCCCCCCCCCCCACACACACACACTCACAGACATCCACACACACACGCAGTTTAATAGCGGATATTCTGCCATAAGTAATGTTTTATAAGTAAGTAAAATTTGCAGACAGCTTCAAACCTAACCATAATTTATAGAGAGTAATATCAACTAAACGTAATTAAAGCGCTGGCCAACAGCAACACATAACATGTAGACCAAAAGATGACGCCTGCGATTCTGCAATTATATACATATGCAGAGAGACACAGAGAGACAGAGAGGGAAAGAGAAAGAAATAGAAGAGGGCAAGTGAGTAGAGGGATAGATAGATAGACAGATAGATAACCAAATAGAGAGATAGACAGATGGAAAGATAGATAGATAGATATATAGATAGATAGATACATAGGTAGATAGATTACCAAATAGATAGAGAGAGATAAATAGATAAATAGATAGATAGATAGATAGATAGATAGATATACATATAGATAGACGGATAGAGACAGAGAGGAGAGAGAGAGAGAGAGAGAGAGAGAGAGAGAGAGAGAGAGAGAGAGAGAGGGAGAGAGAGGATAAGGGTGGGTAATGAGGATAGAGATGGGTGTAGGCAACTTATCGACTGGAAGGAAACGTGATAGAAATAGACGTGGATAATTATCTGGACATCACAGTAACCAGTCATACAGCAAGGTCATTCTATGTTTATATAAAGGTGACAGTCGTGATCTGACATATCCGTAAATCGATATAACGATGTCTTAAAACACGTGTATAACATGAACGAAGATGACGACACTCAGCTCTTTATTATTGTTTATAAACCACCAATTTGGT
>NC_088361.1:82382371-82404871 GCF_034508935.2 Berghia stephanieae | reverse complement strand
CTCGTTGTGTGGCCATGCACAAGTCACCTCGCCCTAGCTCACTTTGCGGTGCTGCACTGCGGCTGACGCCTGGGTTATTCCAGTCTTCCCTTGGGTTTGACCCTAAAGACAAATTTCTCTTTGGGGATGAATGAAGGGATTTTTTAAAAAAATTTCAAACCAGAGAAAGTGATGAAAATTAGAGACAACTTTATATACATTTCCTAATGAAGGTATCATTGGTGTAGTTTTATGGCTAATATTGCAAAAAATGACATTTCTGCACAGCCTAATCTATCTATAAAAATCGACTAAGCAAAACTATTAGGACAATATTATAGTATCTAACATAAGACTAGATTTTGTCGTCATGAAGCTAATAGATTGAGTAAATTGCAACGTCTTTGGTATAATCTTCAGCAGTGAACGATGGTATTATATATATATATATATATATATATATATATATATATATATATATATATATATATATATATATATATATATTGTGATATCTAATATATAACTAACTTTTATCATCACCACACTAATAGAGATAGATACAGGAAGTTGTGAAGACCTTGGTCTATTATTATTATTATTATTATTATTATTATTATTATTATTATTATTATTATTATTATTATTATTATTATCATTATTATTCATCAGTGACCGATGAATTAATATTAATTATCAGGCTGTCATGATCTTGACCATACCGCTGTGACAAAATGTTATAATTTTACATTTTAGAAATACTCTATATTATCTCGATCGACTATAATGAGCACCTAGTATTTGAAAAAATCAACCAAAGACGTCAACTTCATCCAGGATTGTATAAAGTTTTATAACTTTGGCCTCATTTTAGTCCATTTAGATATGGCATAAAGATTGTCTGGCCAGCACGTCATAAAATCCGTTTTGCCTGCCGGAATATGCCCGATTTTCACTTAGGAGAACGGGCTAGAGTTCAAGGTCATACGATAATAAGCTTTCTAATGAAGATATTGTCTAATTAACCTCATGTATAGCAGCAAGTCGTTGTGAATCAATCCTCGATGAATTCTTGTGGAACTCGACATACTTACTACTCTCATTCAATTGAGTACACTTCGAGAGCTTCTTTTGTCTTCAAACTATGTCCGTTGCACACACAATAGCTTATACGTTCTGTCGCTTTTATCATATTGTAAGCAAGATAACAACTTTATTGTACATAATTTAAAACTGATAATGATTACATACTAGACATTATGAAAGGGATTTTTTTTGGGATAATTATTAATAGATTTTTGACGAAGTCGGGAATTATAATATTATAGATCTAAAAGCCGAGGCTTTTTATCTTTCTAGAGCAATAGGATTTTATGATAAGAATTGTATTATAGCATATTACTCTCATATATATCTATTTAAAAAGGGTAGAGGCTAGAAATCGTTCCATAAAAGGCTATGTTAATTTATTTTTACCAACGACCACAGAATAACTGATAATGTGAAGTTGAATGTAAGCTTCAATTTAATTACAAAAACAGATCAAATGGACGCTTCGGGACTACCAAATCGTCTCATTCATCTGTGGTGTTTCATTCATCCTGTTTTGTTGATAAAGGGGACACCCGAAGCGTCCATTTGATCTGTTTTTGTAGTTAAATTGAAGCTTACATTCAACTTCACATTATTATTTATTTCTTCGAGCTTCGAGCAGTAACATTTACAGAATAACTGGCAAATCTATAATTTATAAAACTATTTTTTTTACAGATTGATATGCGAGTGACTTTTTAAAATTAAAAGTATTTCCATTGACTCAGATGATTATTTTAAAAATCTGCTCGGTCATTTGGGTATTTATAAAATCTACCAGAGATCGGTCATCTAATGTTGGAAATCGCCATCAGGCGCCCTGATGCCAGATTCACTTGCACGCGCCTACAGAATAAAAAATGTCCAGACTGGCCTCACACAGCAATAAGAAGGTCCCCACCAGGAAAGAGAAAGAGAGGCACACCATTGGGCACCTGGAGGTGGACAGTTGAAGAGGAGATAAAAGAGGCTGGAAAGACATGGATTGAGGTGAGCTGGCTGGCCCAGGACAGAGATTCCTGGAGGAACTTTGTTGGCGCCTTATGTTTCACCAAGCAACCAAGAGGATAAGAAAATAAGTTATTGATTATATAGCCGGACCGTTAATTATCCTAGATGGCTCAAAAGATTTGTTTCTATCTATGTTTCCCCACAATATAGGTGTACAATCATTATGATAGACAAGTGCCTGTTCGCAATAGCCTCTTTATAGATAGTGTGCGCTTGGCTAAGAAGCTCATAACATTGCCATCAGGAAGTATAACGGACCAACACACAAAACTATGTGTAACCATGAGCTTTTATAGTCTTGTTAATACAGTTTAGTGAAAATTACTCATAGACGAGGATGGCAAAAAACAATAAAAAAGACATGAGTGACGTCAACTTTGTTCTGTCTATATCTCCACGCATATTGCTAGTTCTTTATTATTATTATAGAAAAATCTAAGAAATGCCAACGAAATTAAACGGAAGAGACCTTTTATGGCATAGCACACCAGAGTTTTTTATGCTTGCCCACCACATCATTAATCCTTTTTATATATGACCCCGTTTAATGTAGATTATCTATTTTCGTAACATATTTTCCCCGTTGCGTTGAAATAGAAAGAGTTAAAAATGTATTTCGCTATCATTCTTAAGATAATGGGCATCTATCTCTGCTAATAATATTATTTGCAGGCTTATTATCCCAAACTGGTCTGGTCTCGTTGTTACAATGGAAATATGTTCGATCAAAGGAAATATTTTCCATTTCAACAACGCTAAAACAAGACCCCCATAATTGCGTTCGGTAATCTGATCTTCAAATAAGTACAGGTCGGCATGTATCAATTTTAGTTTCTTTAACATAACATAACATAACATAACATAATATAATAAAATAAGGGTTGCTTGGGTCAAAGGTTTTTAATAAATACCATGTTAAAAAAAAAAAGAAACAGTCTGGTTACAAATTCCCTGATATATTTATAACGATGTGATCATATAAATATAAATATTCGCCGATTCATAACTATTATCACCCATTTTCATCATAAACAATAAAAATTATATCAATTAATAACTTATTCATCAAATTCATATATGAAGTTATAGAACACCCTTCCAATTTCATTTTTTGAAGTGACTTTTATATACTTTTGGAATCTTTGGTTATAAATTTCAAAATGCTCCGTGTAGTAACTGTCCTTAAAATATGTTTTTAAAATGCCGAATTATTGTAGAAGAATGTGTTATAAAACATTTGTATTTGTCTCCGCATGTGAATTTTATATTATACTTCAAATCTATACTAAGCTGCTAGAATCTGTGATAATTCTCTGTTGTCGATCTGTAATTTAGTAATGTATTTATCTCTTTATTCTTGTTTATTGTTGGCTGAAGAAGGGTTTTGAGCCCCAAACATTCCGCGATTGGTATGTTGTTCTTTATTAAAGCTGTTAAATTCAATTTAAAAAAATAAATTTTACAGTAAATTTTATATGGGAATTCTTTAAAGTATATCTAGATATGTTCAAATAATACCAACTATAAGGTAGACATCAATCATATAGGGCAACATAAAATTCGTGACTATGTTTCCAATCTAACTATCTATAATATTCAATCCTTGCCACAAAATTCAAATGATATTCTACTACCTCTTACTTCCACCCATAAACAAGCAATCTATATTCATCGCATTGGTTCGTTATTTGCATAGCATGCCTCTCCACTGCTTCACTAATCTAATCAGGACTCCAACGAAAGAGAGCTATTCACCCATTATAGATTTATCCTACAATGAGATGCTCAACAAGTATATATATTTTTTATTCACCACTCTGAAAATCGTAAATTCTTTAAGTAAAGATAGTTTTGTGATGCTAAAGTTAAAAGATGCGTCGGAGCGATTAATTGCTTCTTTCATCTCTTATAGTGGAGGTGCTTTTAGGTGACCGTAATGTTTTTATAATGCCAAACGGTAGCATTAATAGAGAAAATAATGCTCAGTGAGCATCTTGTATTTACAATCTATTCCACTCACGCATTGTAAATATCGATGATTAAGTCAGTGCGGGGTCGGCTAATAATCGTTACACTTAATCACATTATAAAAAATGGGACGGCAAACTGAGCTCCTGAACTAATAATTTGAATACATTTCCAAATCTCAGGGAACTGGATATTTGATAATACCAAACAAAAAATAATAAGAAAATAAAATACATAGTTTATTATTAATTTCATGCACAACAATGCTTTTAATGATAATACTAATAATGATGATGATAATAATAATAACAATGATAATAATTAATAATAATAATAATAATAATAATAATAATAATAATAATAATAATAATATTAATAATAATATAATAATAATAATAATAATAATAATAATAATAATAATAATAATAATAATAATAATAATATATAATAATAATGATAATAAAATGATAGTTATAATAATAATAATAATAATAATAATAATAATAATAATAATAATAATAATAATAATAATAATAATAATAATAATAATAATAATAATAATAATAATAATAATAATAATAATAATATTGATAATAATAATAATAATAATAATAATAATAATAATATATAATAATAATAATAATAATAATAATAATAATAATAATAATAATAGCAATAATAGTAATAAATATATTGTTATTATTATTATTATTATTATTATTATTATTATTATTATTATTATTATTATTATTATTATTATTATTATTATTATTATTATTATTATTGTTATTATTATCATTATCATTATATAAAATAATGATAATATAATAATAAAATGAATCGGTATGTTGAAATTATGGCTGACGTATGCAGGCAGATATGATCAGCATAGTTGTTTGGGTTTCTTTTTATTATTTCTTTCTATGTTCTACATTTGCGTTGTTGTTAAAAGGAGAGAAAAAAAAAACATCAATATTATACCAATGACATATCTATGTCATGTGCCGAACCTTATATACTTGTGCGTAAAAACATTATTTCATAACTATGACAACCAAAATAAATAGAACAAATTAAATGTTTTTTTCTTCCCTCCGATGGAGAAAATTGTATATTTTCTTTTTTTTTTTCTTATCTGTCGTTCTTTAGCCAAATATCGGTTCGATTCAAAGCGAAGTGCTTCATTACAACATAGACGTACGTACTTAAACTTTCCAGAAATGTGGACTCTTCTACGTCAAATCGTAGCCCAGTATAATCAATCAAAAGATAGATGGAATCCAAAAAAAAAAAAAAAGAAAGAAAAAAAGCGTCCATTAAGTTCTTTGCAACATCCATAATATATTCATAATGTACCCAAGATCACACTTTGTGTACTTGTGGTATTGACACTTGCCTTATAATCGGTAGGTCTCTGGTTAGAGTCCTGTTGAGTGCGGAGAAGCCTTTTTATTCATATTCTCTAGATATAAAATATTTGGTTACAAGGTACATACAGTGTGATTTTTATTATCGGCACATTTCAGGTATGAATAGCTCGAGACCAATGTAAGATTTCATCAAACGTTGTTTTTTTTTGCCATATTTAAATGTGTAGAGTCTATTCAAATTTTGATTGATATAAGCTTTAAAAATACGAGTATGCGGCCTTTGGTAGCTGAACTATGACGTCATCAATAGAAAGAGTAATTTTGACATAAATCGTAATTATAATATTAATAATAATAAATGGCATTTATATAGCGCTTTACCCCGTTGTCACAGGCTCTAAGCGCTTTACAGTGATATAAAACAAAACATATTACAGTGAGACAAGTGTGAAGGAAACATGATACGAATACAATTTAACAACAACAAATAAATATGAAATATAGTGCAACATTATGACGTAAAAAGATAAAACTTTAAGCGAGATTTGAACGTTGTCAACGAATCCGAGCATCTCACGTGTGACGGGAGAGAGTTCCAAAAATGGGGGGCCGAAAATTGAAAAGACTGTTCACCTATTTTACGCAATGGCTTAGGTTTGACAAGGATTGATTGGTCACTGCTTGACATCAAGTTTCTATTGGGGACATATATGTTTAGAAGGTCTTTAATATAGGAGGGACTGCTCGTGCTTAGGGATTTGTAGACAACAGTACAAATCTTATAGGCAACTCTTTTTTCAACAGGAAGCCAATGTAACTCACGGAGAAGAAGAGTTGCTGACGGGTATTTTCTGTTATTGAGTACAATGAGCCTGGCTGCGTTATTTTGAGCAACCTGAAGTTTGCTAATTTTGTCTTTAGCTAAATTCGCCCAAAGGGAGTTACAATAGTCCAATTTAGATAAAACCAGGGAATTAATTAAAAGTTCTGTTATATGCTTCTGTATTAAATTACGAATTTTGCTTATTTTTTTTCATTTCTATGTACATAGATTGTATGGTGTTATTCACGTGGCTTGTCATGGAAAGATCTTTATCAATGATGACGCCAAGGTTTTTTGCTTTATTTGAAAATTCTATTGTGCTATTTACGAGAGTAATAGTTGATTTATTTGCCTGTTTAAGGATACTCGGCCTTCCACACATTAAAATCTCAGTTTTACTATCATTTAATTTTAACTTATTGTGGTACATCCAAGATTTAATCTCATTAAAACAGCTCGTAATTCGTTGTATTAAGAACTGTAAATTACTAAGGGGTGCTGAATCATATATTTGCGTATCATCTGCATAAAAATGATAACTCAGGTTGAATCTGGATATCACACTAGAAAGGGGCTGCATATATACAGTAAAAAGGACAGGGCCAAGAACAGAGCCTTGTGGCACTCCAAAATTTAGTAAAACTTGTTCTGACTGAACACCATTCACCACGACAGTCTGTCATCGATCCTGTAAATATGATGTAAACCATTTAAGGGCAATTCCTTTTATGCCGAACGTATTTTCTAGTCTTCTTAACAAAATGTCATGGTCAATGGTGTCAAAGGCAGCTGAAAGATCTAAAAGGCATAATACATTGATATTTTTAGCATCAACATTACATAACAAGTCATTAAAGATTTTAAGAAGCGCCTTTTCAGTACTGTGTTGATGTTTGTAGGCTGACTGAAAGGGTTGTTCCAAACTGTTGTTCTTAAGATGAGATGCTAATTGTGTAAGAACTACCTTCTCCAAAAGTTTTGACAAAAAAGGTAAATTTGATACAGGACGATAATTGTTTAATATATTGTGGTACAGTGATGGTTTCTTCAGAAGTGGTTTGACGAGAGCACTTTTAAAGCACAGTCAGTATGGATGTATTTATGCTTGATGTAATGGATGGTAATAATGTATCGATGGAGCTGGCCAAAAGCTGTGCTGGTAGGGGATCAAGGTCGCAGGATTTAATGGGGGGCTTTTTTTATCAACTCGTTTATGAAACTAGGTGAAACTGGTTGGAACTTGTCTAAAGGGGTACCACAGAATGTATTTATATCTATAAATGGTTCATGCCGATCTAGTTCTGAACGAATGTTATGGATTTTGTCTTTAAAAAAGTTGACAAATGTGTTTGGCAAGTCTCTTTGATTGGTTGTAGATGGTAATGAAGTGCATCTTTCACGTCCAAGTAGATCATTGCAGATGTTAAATAATTGTTTACAAGATTTAGAAGTTTCGAATTTTGAAAGAAAATACGTGGTCTTAGCCTTTTTTATTGTTGTCTTCCAGGCACGAAATGCGTTCTTGAATATTTCACGATGAATCGTAAGGCCTGATGTTTTCATCAGTCTTTCTGCTCTCCGACACAGGTAACTTTTTTCTTCTTCATTACTGACACATTTCAGGCTCCAAAGCTGTGTAAATGTAATCAAATGTTTGTTTGTTTTTGGAGTTTTTTTTTTTTTTGGGAGGGGGGGGGGGGGTTTTTTTTTTTGCCATAGGTGTAGAATTTATTTAAGTTTTGATTGATACACGTTTTCACACTGTACACCCTTTGGTAGCTAAGTCATGACATTATGATATAAAGCTCAACTGACGTTCAGCATGCCAGAACTGACCAACTGCTCTTTTGACTGGAATAATTTATGCTCAAAATACAGTTGTGACCAGTTGTGTCCAAACGGTATTACGTCTGGATGAACCCAGTGCTAAAACTTCAATCTTAAGCTTAAGGTATGAAAATTGAGCATTTAGACAGAGCAATATCCATAAGAGAGTCCCGATTGCTTAGTTGGAAGAGCACTAGCTTCCCACGCAAAGGGACTAAGATCGATCCCGGGTGCAGGCGAGATTTTTTGTTCTGACCCTCCTGTCCACCCAGCTGCGAATGGGTAGATGGGTCTTTTAGATTTGGCGGAAAGTGTTTTGCGATAGACCAGCGTTCTATCCAAAGGATAGCAAGCAATCAGGGACGGCTGGTAATAATGGGCAGGGTGGGCAAATACCAGCCTGTTTTTTCAAGTTAAAAGCTGTATTACCAGGTCCGAAATAATCAAATTTAAATTAGATAATTTCAAAAGTTACTACTTAAACTTGATACTTCGTACTGAAATCAATTTGTGTGTATCTTTGATAGATTGCGAATCACCATGCACCCCGTAATGCATAAACCAGGATGCGCTCCTGTTCTTTTTATCCCCCCCCCCCCCAACCACTCCACTCCACTCCGCCCACATCGTCATCTCATCGTCACGTCGCCTGACGGTGATTTTGCTGTCAGGCCTCTCTAGTACTAGGTCGGGCTAATTCAAATGAGCCCACCTTATTAACCAGTGTACACTAAATAGAGATTTTGGCAAACGAACTTTTTTTTATTTATTGCCTTACTTGTGCTGGGAAGGTTCCAGTATTGAATTAAATTTATTAATTTACTAATATTATATCAATTTAGTATTAGTTTGTGTTGTTTTTATATATTTGTTTATCCATTTAAATTATTTCTTTTTTTTCCCTCGTTTTCTTTAGTGTTTCTCAAAACTCATTTATTTAAATTGTTTTCTTATTTGTTTGTTGTTGTTGTTGTTGTTTTTTGTTGTTTTTTGTTTTGTTTTTTAACAAATTAATTTGTTAATTCTTTTTTTTATTATTCTTAAAGTAATTACCGCAGTATTTTTATTGCCAGACTAAATAATTTTGCAAAACAATGTAATTTTCTATTGTATTCCGTCTAATAAAACAAAACACTTTTATTCAAAAGTCACGACTAAATAAATATATAAAATACAACCACCATTTTGGTTTTCTCAACAATTGAATTAGTATACGAGAAATACTCTTCTGAGTAAGGAGATAGTTGAATTTTAAGTTATAGAGGAAATAAATACCTTTAAAGGAAGGGTGGGCAGATTCCGTACTTGCCCGTCCTGAAGCTAATACACACATAAGATGGTTCGCGATGAAGAGGCGGGAAGCAAGGGATTGGTTGGGTAAGGAGCAAAGATAACACGGTAATTATTGTGACGATAGTCAAACGAATACATGAGGAGAGATTGGTAACATTATTTTGTCTTAATTATATTGTATGAAGTATTGGCGAAAGCCTAATATTAAATAAACGTTGTTTTTGTTTGTCTTATTTTGACTATGGAACTGATACTGATACTTGTCATAGCAGACCTGCCTACTTTAGATAGGAAAATAAAAATCGTAGTTTTCAGGGCTAATAAAATCGTAGATATTTTAACTACCCTTTAAAAAAATCACCGGAATTTTCGTCTGTTTTGATAGATATCAAATTTTTAAAAACGAGAAAAAATAATTGGAAACGTAATAATGATGGTGATGGTGGTATAGTGGTAGCGGTGGTGGTAGTAGTAATGATGATGGTAATATTATTATTATTATTATTATTATTATTATTATTATTATTATTATTATTATTATTATTATTATTATTATTATTATTATTATTATTATTATTATTATTATTTTTATTTTATTATTATTATTATTATTATTATTATTATTATTATATTATTATATATTATTATTATTATTATTATTATTATTATTATTATTATTATTATTATTATTATTATTATTATTATTATTATTATTATTATTATTATTATTATTATTATTATTATTATTATTGTTATTATTATTATTATTATTATTATTATTATTATTATTATTATTATTATTATTATTATCATTGTTATTATTATTGTACGTATTGGTGGTATTACTATTGTTGTATTTTTTTTTGGTGGTTATTAATGGTATCAGTTTATTGTTTGGTCCCATTTGCCATTATTTTCCACTTTCATGTATGTGGTCATCAAATTGTATGATTAATTGGCGAAAGCCTAAGATTGAATAAATTTTGTAATATCGTATGGTAACCATCATTGTCGACGACATCGTCGTTGTCATCATAATCATCATCATCATCATCATGATCATCATCATCATCATCATCATTAACAACAACAACAACAACAATATTAACAACAAGTACAACAATAGCAATAAAAACAATATCAACATCATCATACAATTTCCGTCATCGTCTCCACAACTATCATTCTAACCAACAGCACCACCAAAACCACTACCATAATTACCCCTCACCGCCTCGTCTTCCTCCTCCTCCTCCACCACCACCACCACCGCTACCACTATTCCAACCACTACCACCACCGGCACAATCATTCTGACCACCAAGACAGCAGTAAAAATTATGCAATTTGAGCTCTGAATGAAACTCGAGTCATATCGCTGTTGTTGCTTCTCCATGAAAACTTTAAGGTTACTACGTACTACTGAAAACCAGAAATATGTAAAAGCAATATTAATATCGCCGTTGAGGGATTAAAGCATCTCTTTAATTTTTCGAGTGAAGGAAATGGACTTGTATTGTCAAGGTGTTGTCGCATTATGTCTCGTCGCTTTATTTTTTAGTTGTATTCTCTTTCGTGATTCATTTTTGATTACGTTTGGAAGAATTAAAATCTACTGGTATTGTCATTTCATTGTGAATGTGATTATTGGTGGTTGAAATATTTTTTGTTTAAAGGCGAAAAAAAAATCAAAAAATTTTTTTATTAAAAAAAAAACAAAAAAAATAAAAAATAAAAAATATATATCATATATATATATATATAATATATATATATATATATATATATATATATATATATATATGACCGAATCCTCTTTGCCCCACAACTGTAAATAGGCTAGAACCGCCACTGCAAGCAATTGCTATTGTCCGCTATAGAAACCGGGATAAACTCCGACTCCATGGGCCTAATGGCTCTGAAGGACTACTTTTAAAAAAATATACTCAAAGCGCTTTACAATGAGTCCTGAGCCAACGGCAACACTTAACATCTAGGACAAGATATGACATTTTAAAGAGTGAAACCCCCAGCAACCTGAACATTCATATTGCGCAAAATCCTCTAAACGTGCTCAAATTGACTTCGCTAAGTCTATTTTAGTCCCCATGTTTGAGAGTCTTTGCCAAGATGAGTGTCATTTAAATCGATCGATATTTGGAGCTAGAGGTGACTAAATAAGCCAATAAATTTGAGAGTAAGATTTAGTGAGTAAATGTTTCTCATATATAATATAACAACACAAAACAAACAACGTTATTTCCCCAGAGTATTGTAGTTAATGGTTTAATTGTGACCAATCGCCCCAAAACTGTAATAGGCCAGTAAAAATTATACAATGGGTAACAATGCTGACCCATCGTGTCAAACGGTATTATATTGAGATGAATAGGAACCTTTAACTTTAGAATGAGGATGAAAAGAAATATAAACTTAGATTGTTATTTCACTGTACGAAATTGTATTATTCTAAATGAAAAATTAAATTGAGCTTTTATATAGAGCAATATCCACTAAACGTGCTCAAAGCGCTTTACAAGGGGTCCCTGGTCAACAGCAACATTTAACATGTAGGAAGGGACATAATGCCTGTTAGGCGATATTACAACTTTTTCGGACAGAGACAACGTTGTTAGCGGTCAGATACTCATTTTACACCTGAGTACGGTGAGAGAATGTGAGTAAAGAGCCTTCTCCAAGGACTCAACTATGCGCCGAGCCAGGCTCGAACACAGGACCTTTCGATCCGAAAGCGAGTGTCATACCACTAGACCACATAGCCGCACAATAGGTAGCCGACTAGAAACATAGCATATGTAATTCATCTTCCGGTATAAGAGAGATGGTATCTTATTTTCTAGTCTAAATATATACTGGTCGTCAATAAAGATCACCGATCCTCTTTCTCTTTAGGTCCCGTAATCCTGAGAATCTGCTTATACATCGTGCTATTGAAATTACAAGAGATGAAGTGAGTAGGAAAGTGCCAGAAGACAATAGAGAATAAAAAAAATGTTCGCGGCGGTGATGGGGGTTTGATCGTGGATAGCTCATACGGTAGAGTTACGCTCTCACCGGCCAGGCGGAATTGTCGAACCAGTTAGGTCGCGGGTTCAAACCCCCATCACCGCTGCGCAAAAAAAATTCTTTATTGTCTTCTGGCACTTTCCTACTTACTTCATCTCTTGTTGTTACCAACATAAGTGCCTGCTCCACTCTCTTTTCTGTTTTGAAATACCTAGTAATGCCACCTTTATGTAACGTATTCATTGTTTGGCCTCAGCAGGACTGGTTATTCACAAACTCCCAAAGATTTAGGAACCAAAAGAATAGAGGATTTGATGTCACGACTTTTTTTCCCTACTTCAATTTAAAGGCAAAAGCTAGAGGTGACTAAATGCGCCAATAAACTTGAGAGTAAGATTTAGTGAGCAAATGTTACTCATATATAATATAACAACACAAAACAAACAACGTTTCGGGCGGCCCTTGGCCTTCGTCAGGAGACAAACAACAACGTATTTTGTAACCTTACATATTTGTGTTTTGTTGTTTGTCTCGTGACGAAGGCCAAGGGCCGAAACGTTGTTTGTTTTGCGTTGTTAAATCATATATGAGTCATGTTTACTCACTTTATCTTTCTCTCTTTTCAATTTAAAGGACATGGTTTATCCCGACATCATATCATTTTGAGACGTTGGGTAAACGTTCAACTAAATTCCCTTTGTCTAGCCAGACAAATTCATCATAATACCACTTTGACGCGGATGGTCACGATGATAATAAAAAGATAAATACACTTGAGCTTTTATATTGCGCAATATCCAATAAACGTGCTCAAAGCGCTTTACAAGGGGTCCCTGGTCCACATCATCTCTTAACTTGTGGATCGGGACATTAGCCTGTTAGGCGATATTACACTTTTTTTTTCGGACAAAGAAAACGCTGTAAACGGCGAGGTACTCATTTTACACATTTGTCCGGTGAGAGAATGTGAGTAAAGAGCCTTTTATAAGGACTCACCTATGCGCCGAGCGAGGCTCGAACTCAGGACCTTCCGATCCGAAAGCGAGAAGTCATACCACAAGACCACATGGCCGCACAATAACATTGCATGAGCTGTGACAGGCGACAATCTTACCTGTATCCACCGATGCATTCATCAAGGAGATGCAAAAAAAAAAAAAAAATAGAGAATAAATTATATCTATTTTTTGTTCAAAAAACATTTATTGCTTTATTTCAGCAACTTATTTTTGATTTGTTGAAGTAACAAATTTGGCACGACGTGTACATGTATGCAGGTCTGATAACCTAACGCAATTATGGCCTCGTTTTAGCATTGTTGTAATGGACAATATTTTGCGTCGAATTTTGAGATTTCCATTAATACAATGAGCCCATGATAGGGGTTATCAGACCTGCAAAAAATTGCACGTCAATTTTGGACTAAGCAAAATGTAAGTTTGATATATCGTGATGTCACCGTTTCCATGGAGACGGTGTGCAATACTTTCATCCGTCTTGACTTTGTGACCTGTTGCATGGATACAAGTAAGTTGGGCCAAAAAAACAAACAAACCCTGAAACTCTTTGGCAACCAAATGAAAAACCTGAAACTTAATTTGAAATGTGACCTACTGCCTCAGAACTAGAGGTCGAAAAGAAAGTAAAATCAATTTCAAAAAGCAGGAAATCCAAACCCGGAACGTTTCCGGCGCAAAAGTCTTCTTCAGCCACGAACAACACAAACAACAAGAAACCCAATGAAAACATGTATACTTTACTAAAGAAAACAAAAACAGATCGAGGGCAGGGAAAAATTCCGCACCTGTCGAATATTTCTCCAAATATTTCTCCCCCGTCGATGCTTTTGGGTTTTTTTTTTTTTTTTTTTGTTTTTTTTTTTTTTTTTTTTTTTGGGGGGGGGGGATGGGTGAGTTGTTTATAATTTTTTTTGTTTTCATCGTTTATTTGTTGTTGTTGGCTGAAGAAGGGCTTTCAGCCCGAAACGTTCCGTGTTTTGTATTTTGTTTATTAGTCTTTACAGTCCACAGTTTTTGGCAGCTTAGTATTGACTACGCAATTTCTATCCATTTTAATACGTTTTATTTAATTATAGCGCGTATTCATTCCAACCCTCTCCCTTCTACAATTGTGCAAAAAGATACAATTCAAAGATTTAGACAGTCTCGAATTAATTATTTTAGGGAAAAGGCGATGGAAATAAAAATGTATCACTTTGACTTCCATTATATCATCGTAGAAGCTTTTAGATTTATTTCATCTCAGCATTACTTCAATTTAATATCTTACATTAGCGTTGGGTCACAACCGCTTGCTGTCAATTTAACTGTCCATTACAGTTTGGGCGCCGTTATTCATATAATTGTCACGTTACTTCGTGCTGCTGTTAATTCCCATTGGTTGATTCAATGTCGCACGTCATGTCTTAAATTTCCCCCTCACCCCCTACCCCCCCCCTAACCCCCCCCCCCCCACCCTACCCCTCCCCCGGCCCAAAGACACACAGCATTGTAGAGAAAATCTTCCACATTCCCTCATAAAACATGCCCATCGAGAGTTGTTGGGTCAGCATTAACATCTAAGGCAAAACATCATATTGAAACTGTTTCTTCCCTTTACTAATAATGTAAAAATATCGAATATATCCATATTACAGCTATATTTTAACCCTTTCCTTACCAACTATAGGAAAATCGTCACATTCGTTACGATACAACCAACATTTTTCTTGTTCAAATTTCTTTTATACATCATAAAATTTAAAGAAAATTAACAGTCTGTTGTATAGTATGTTTTGCTAAAGAAATTATGTATTGCAAGAACTTTACAGCTATTGTGTTTGAGTGATAAAAATTGTTTTGCGTTAGCTTGATGTAAAGTTTTGGGGAAAATTCTGAAAATGGCTGGTAAGTAGAGGGTTAAACAAATGTTGAAGAAAATTATATTGAAAATGGAATGTTTCGGACTCAAAACCACTTCTAAGTTAATAACTGCCCATTACCAATTGAAAACCGCTCGATCTTTGGCATCTCGCTAACATCAACATAATAACGTTTTGAGATGTTTGAAACATATAAACTGTCATGACAAATTCTATTGACTGACATCCATTGGTAGAAATGATTTCTGTTGATGCCACGTTCTAAACAATATGTAAAGTAAATATTTAAAATATAGGGCTGCTCCTCAAAAAGACGACCTCTCGAAAATGCAACAAACGGACGTTCTCAGAGGTCAGAGAACCTCTCTAAAATGTAACGAACTGATGTTCTCAGAGGTCAAAGACGACCTTTCTAAAATGCAACAAACTGATGTTCTTAGAGGTCAAAACGACATCAGACCTCTAAGAACATCAGTTTGTTGCATTTCAGAGAAGTCGTCTTTTTAAGGTGCATCTCAATACTCTAAACCTTTACTTTTCAGATTATATTCTGTACCAGATTAAAAGAAGACATTTTTCATCAATAAATCTATCCAAAATTGGGAAAAGCCATCAAAACTTCTTTATAAAGATTAAAACATTATACTTATACGGATTTAATTCCGGGATTAAGGTGTCCTTTATGGACCCCTCTTTACACTTTGCTGTCGGACGACTGCATTTCAATCAAGAGAAAAAAACAAACAAACGAAGTGTAGGACTTTATGTCATGATATGCGGTAAAGTAAAATGCTCACAATTTCCGCCTGCCGTAACCTGCACACAAAACTATTTGTAACTTTATATATTTGCGTCTGACTGTCAGATCCTTCGGGGTTCCGATAGCTCATTCGGCTTCAGAATCAAAGGAATCGTGATCCCGGGTGAAGTCGAGGTTTGTTTTGTTTCTTTCTGACCCTGTCCATCAAGCAAGATTTGAGTTGCTGGGTTTGGTTGATCTGGCGAAAAGTAATTATTAGTATTACTTTGTGATCCTTTGGTATGACTCACGGCCTCTAGCCGTTCAAATCCTAGCGTTGGCAGAACGAAGCCGAGTGCTTGGATATGGCTCTTTATGCACATTCTCTAACCGTTGCCTCTAGTGTCATCTCATAAGAGGCCAACTGGAAATGGCTCGCCATTCTTCTGGGTCTCGTATCTGTCTGGTTCATTTCTTACTTCACATCCCGGTCCCGCTCTTGATATCGTCTATATATTCAGTGTTGCTGTTGGCTTGGGATCCTTTGTAAAGGGCTATGAGTACATTGAGTGGATATAATTGCGCAATCCAAAAGTTCACTTTGGTTTCAATCATGCATTAATATCACGGTGGAATCCCGATAAAACCAACACAGCCGGACTAGAAAGTTGGTTGACTTTATTTAAGCACGGTTAAGTTTATCCATTAAAACACACAGATAAAAAAGAAAATCAGGGACCAGTAGAGTAAGAGGTGTTGAATTTGAGCAGAAGATGAACTTAAGAGTTTTGACTTTATGCGGTTTCCACTGTACATCCTTACCTCTTTATTTCAATTATCTATTCAGCATTGTTTTCAATAACTCTGTCAATCTATCCTTTTTCTCAAGCACAGGTCGACCTTTCCCTCTTCATTCTAATAGAGAATTCAATATTCCTGTATCAAAGTGACGATCATAATCTATTCTTCTCTCCTTTTGTTACGCCTCCACGGGACTAAGATAGTTTGTAACGTGTCTTCGCCAATGGCGTGATGATATAACGCGTCCAAAGACACATGCATGCGTCAGCAGATGATGAGATACTAACAAAGATTTATTAATGAATGCATTCCTAGGGAGCTCTTCAACGGACACCTTTTTGCGCCTGCATTCAAAGACTATTTTTTATAAAAGTCAGGATAATTTTTGTCACAAAAGTTGTGTCAAACCAAAACATTTCCTCCTTTCGTTTCATGTGACAGCTGCGCTCCAATATATCATTAAGAACAAAAATATAGCGTTCATCAGAGAGAAAAATGTTCGCTGCACATCTTCAATTTTATATCTATTGTAAAGACAAAGATGCATACGTGAGATGAGATGAGATGCTAATGAAATCATTTGTCTTGTGTTGCCCGTGGGGGAAAAGGGCATGCCCGACTAATGCCTTGTTAATTTCACGCTGCTCTTGTCTGATAGAAGGATAAACGATAAGTTACAAATATAACCCACCGTCTCAAAAAGGTATTGTGTCAGAATGGATCGGGTCCATAAACCGAATTAAGGATTATAATGCTAGGAAATACGGACTTTGGGATTTTTGTAATGGTGAAATTGTATTTATTCTCGACCATAACGATCAGAAATAAACCCCAGGATGCATATTATCAATTGATATGTACAGCTACAGATTAAATTGCATTCTTGAGTGGGTCAGCGTGGCTCAGCGATATGGTCTTTGCTTCGTACCCGTATGGTACCGACCGAGTTCGATCACCCACCGCTGCGCTCTGTGGCCTTGAGCATGTCACCTCGCCTTAGTTCAATTTGCGGCGCTGCACTTCAGCTGACTCCTGGGTTATTCCAGTCTTCCCTTGGAATAGACCCTAGAGAAAAAAATCCACTGTGGGATGAATAAGGGGATTTTGAAAAAAAAGATGGATGGCCTCTTCTTATTTTGTTGAATATCACTGAGAGGCAATTACACTTGGTCGTTTAGGCCTTTACAAAATAGTGTCACTTTGTCGCGCTATCTTTTCTGCTGTTACAGTTCAAGATCCAAATCAGTTCTGGTTATTTTTCTCTTTTGATTTACCAGTTAACTGCCATCGTACTCGCAAAGTCTCCGTTTGAGAGTTTTTGCCAAGAGATCATTTAAATCGACGAATTTTCTGGCCAAATTTTAAAATACACGTCTTTCCAGAGTACGGCAGTTAACTGATTAACTGCTTTGTATTTGTTCGATTTCTTGGATGAGGGTCCCAGACAGAGCTGCTAACTTAGTGTAGGTCTAGCGAAGTCTTTGTAGAACTTTAATTTTATTTCTTCCCTGTTGTCGTACGCTTGTAACTGAAACATGCTTGGTGCTTGTAAATTCTTTGATTTACTTCTTTTGTATCCAACTTGGCGTTTAGATACACAGGATTTTCCTCAGAACCTGCTCAGAGAGTAGCTGCAGAGGTAATAAAATAAAGACAAAATTCCCCAGATAAGACTAGAAAATCAAAGCACATTTATTTGTTTTAATGTAAAAACTATGCCTTTAGTCGTTTGTTTAAAATATTGTATAGTCTACATGACAATTGTTTAACGCTGGCGAAATCTGGGTGAATGATTTTAAATGTTTTACGGCGCATGGGACAATTTTAGGCCATTTAAGCGCCAGTTTTATATCATATATATATATATATATTATATATATATATATATATATATATATATGCGTGTGTCAGTGTGTGTGTATAGATGTGTGTCGGTGTGTGGGTGTGTGTGTGTGTGCCATTGATAAATCTTGTCAAATTCGATGAAATAACAAGATGAAATTGGCAGCTGTAGAAAAGATTTAGGATGTGACTTCAAAGTAACAATCACTACTACTCCAGTCCGAATCAATAAATCTGTCCCATATCCTCGGTGCCATTAAAGCGGCCCTCCACTTTTGACACAAACACACACAGAGTCACACACATTCTGAAGACGCCTCTTCACCAATTTAGCCCTCGCGTCCAAATAAGAGATGCCTCCTGATTCAATTTGTTCCTCGTTATGGCGCTATTCCTTCACGGTTTTTCCTAGCCTTTCACACCCCCTACCCTCCCTCGCTGCCCCTGCCCATCCTTTTCACAAGTAATGATTTGAAGTACGTTGCATGGACCAGAGCCAGAAATAAAGACTGAAAGCCTGTCGTAAAAAAAAAAAAAAGGGGGGGGGGGGGGGGGTGGCGGCTAGATGGACAAAATCAAATTGTTAGGATGATAACGATGATGATATTGAATAACATAATAATACTGTTACATACCACCATTTTAAAATTTCCATGATTTAACTCTCTCCTTATCGATCCTTTTCAGTATTTTCCCAAAATTATGGCAGGCTTACCCTGCAGAAAAATTGATTTTAAAAAAATAATTAAACAATCTCTTTACAAAACAACTTTATGTCCTTATTAATTAAGCAAAGATCATTCTTCAAAGTTTGTGATGTACAAAATAAATTTGAATAAGAAAAATGTATATTGTACCGTAACAAATGGATGTGACGATTTCGTTTTGATGTGGGTGAGAAGGAGAGGGATAAGCTAGGTTCCCACAGCAAAGAGGGGGGGGGGGGGGGGGGCGTCCTGTAAGCTCAGTGGTAGAAAATTCACCTCAAAATCAAAGATACTAGAATCAATCCTTGGGGCATGTAAGGGAGCGTTCACATATTACGTCATCAGCTAGGGGGGGAGGGGGGGTCTACCAAATGTTGACATGTGTTGACATGGGGGAGGGGGGGGGGGTCAGACCCAAGATGATGTCATCAAAACATAAATTGCTATGATGAGTATTGCCCATCTCTCAAGAAACAAGATGGGAAAGGGGTATCACTTCTCAAAAGGCGAACTTGCCCTAAATGTTCATTGTATCACTCCTCGATCACAGCAATGAAAGACCATTCACGAAAATGTGGCATACAAGAAAAACAGCAAATGGGAGAAAGTGATGACGATGAAGATGAAATTGATGATACTATTTATAGTACATTGCCAGAGGTCCAAGGCAGAAACATTTTTGAATCAATTAATTTTATGTTTGGAAATTGAACCAGAAATTCATTCCACTAAAAGACTAATATGCTATAAAATAATTTGCCTCCTATACTATTTTAAATTACACTTTCTGAAATTTTTTAAATAGCACCTGCACCAGGTAGCCTAATTTAAATAATGTTTGTCAGATTTTATCTTTGCAAATTTAAATTTTATGTCCCCATTGTATCGTAAAACATAAATTATCAACAGTTTCTGAAATTAATAAAATGTCTGAATGTGTTTTATCAAACGTTGATAATCAATGTTTATGGTTTGAAAAATGAATAATAAATATTGTGAAATTAAAGTTATCTTTTAGTTTTTATTAAATTAGATGACGTCATCATCTGTTGGGGGAGGGGGGGGGGGTCAGGTCAATGATGACAAGTGATGACTTGGGGGAGGGGGGGGGGGTCTAAAAAGGTCAAATTTTTGATGACGTAATATGTGAACGCTCCCTAAGATGTGTTTTTTTCTGACTCTGTTTCCTATGTGCATCTGAAGTGATTGAGGTATCTGAATCTATTAAATTTGGCGAAAAATACTCAACAAAAACCGTTTGTCTACGAAAAATCTTCCAAATATTTTGACCCAACAAAATTTCAACTAAAGCTCTTCTAAAAAAAAGCTGACATGACCCCCATTTCTGAAACAGTCAAATCAAGAAGATGGAGATGGATTGGCCGTGTTTGTCGGATGAAGGAAGGAGCAATCCCAAAAACAGCGCTCAGATGGAAACCGCAGGGTATTTGTAATAGGGGATGACCACTGGATACTTGGAGAAGATCGGTGGAATGAGAGATGACTTCCTTCAGTTGGACCTGGGGTGAGCTCCGGAAGCTGACAGAAGACAGAAGTCACTGGCTCTCCTTACTGTCGGCCTCATGTGTTTATGATATACCAAAGAGGAGTAAGTAAGGAAAGTACTTTGCAAAAGATTTGTGCGGCTATGTGGTCTAGTGGTATGACACTCACATTCGGATCGGAAGGTCCTGGGTTCGAGCCTTGCTCAGCGCATAGTTGAGTCCTTGGAAAAGGCTCTTTACTCACATTCTCTCATCGTGCTCAGGTGTAAAATGAGTACTTGGCCGTTAACAGCGCTGTCTCTGTCGGAAAAAAATTGCAATATCGCCTAACAGGCGTCATTCCCGTTCTAATTGTTACAAGTTGCTGTTGGTCAGAGACCCCTTGTAAATCGCATTGAGCACGTTATGTGGATACTGCACTATATAAATTGTCAAGTCTTTTTTTTCTTAACTTCCCATGGCGTTACAAGCAACTGTTGCTCTGTTTAAACCTTAGAGAAATTTGGATAGGTGTTGTTGTTGGGATTTTTTTCTTTTTTAAAGGGTTTTACCGCTCGCACAGCACTTTTATCATATTTCAGTGCCAGTAAAAAGGAATGAGATGGAACAATTAATATGTGTCTGTGCATGACATACTCAGTCAGAAGATGAAAATTTTGGATTTGCATTTTTTATTTTTTTTCATTTTCTGAAAGAATATGCTCCCCAGAGCATTTTAATCTTGATTTGAAGTAAATTGGGTGATTTTGCATGAAGTTATGGTCAGATGCATGGGAAAGGTATCCAGCAACTTTTCTCAAATTTCATACTTAATCAACTGTAAAAAAAATATTTAGAAGTGAAATTAAGCTTTGATATTTCCCGAAGATGTACAAAAAAGGTTGAATTAATCATTTATGACAAGAATTCATTTTTGATAAAAATTGACCTTCTAACTAAACTTGGCAATATCTCAGTTCAAACCTTTTCACCATCCGTCTGATTATGTCATTCACTGTAACATATTTTAGTTTATAATAAAAAGCAGCGAGGAAAAAAAAAGTAAAACAAAGGGGGCTGGACCAAATAGTGAACACATTAAGTAGATTCCAAGAGCAAAGCTATCAATGTGTTTAGTTTAAAGTCACTTAAAAATGACATCCAGTCGCAAACTTAGGATTAAAAAATCATATTTAAAATATAATAATTAATTTTATTTTTTTTCATGAAAAAGAATAATAGAAAAGCACAAAACATAGAGATGATTTAAAGAGAGTAAAAATATCATCTCCCAAAACAAAAACTTTACATTTGTCATGTTTTGTCTAATTCAAGGACTCCGGAAAGGGACTGAGCATAGAAATAAATACATTACCTTGTATGCGTCCCCTATGTATTTTATTTCTTTATAGTCTATATTCCAATGGAAATCTAAAATAAGCCAGGTATAAGCAGTGGTGCATTGCCGCAGACTGAGCTAGGGCGAGGTTACTTGCTCAATGTTGGGGATTCAAATTCGGTACCTTTTAGGTACCAAGCGCAGTGCCTAAATACCCCCTTATTTATTACTTATTTTACTGCAGTAATATGCAGACAAATCACAATAGTTTTCCTTAGTATCTTAATGATTTAAGAATCCGAAGAAGTGTCTAGACA
>NC_088361.1:82377371-82379871 GCF_034508935.2 Berghia stephanieae | reverse complement strand
TACTACCAATAAGGATTTCAGGGTTAAAATAAATAAATAAAGGCAAAAATGGTAGTATGTCCCGTTAAACAAGCATCTTTGGAAGCGTGTGTGTGTGTGTGTGTGTGTGTGTGTGTGTGTGTGTGTGTGTGTGTGCGTATGTGTGTGCATTTAAAAGTGTAAAGCATGAGATCATACTTGGAAATTATGTATATAATTTATTGTAAAGCACACATATGATTCAACAGTGGGCGCTATATGAGAAAATGTTTTATTATTATTATTATCATTATTATTATTATTATTACTATTATTATTATTATTATTATTATTATTATTATTATTATTATTATTATTATTATTATTATTATTAATATTATTATTATTATTATTATTATTATTATTATTATTATTATTATTATTATTATTACTCCCAAAAAGGATTTCAGGGTTAAAATAAATGTAAAATTTAAATCTTTGTCAGCTTCAGAATCGATATCAATGCTTTGCTTTTCAACAAAATATAAATATACTTAAAAATGTAATCCAAGTCTCATAATATTTTCTAATATAAATTACATTTGTAGCATCTAACTTGAGCTTTCATATAGCGCAATATCTACTAAACATGCTCAAAGCCCTCAAAAACAGAGGGTCCCTGACCAACAGCAACACGTAACGTATAGAATGAGACACAACGCCTGTTAGGCAATATTACATTTTTTCCTACAGAGACAATGCTATTAACGACCAAGTAGTCATTTTACACCTGAGTACGGTGAAAGAATGTGAGTAAAGAGTCTTTTCCAAGGACTCAACTATGCATGGAGCGAGACTCAAACCCAGGACTTTCATATCCGAAAATGAGTGTTATACCAGAAGACCACATAATCGCAACCCCCACCCCCCCAAAAAAAAAAAAATAATAATATAGACCTGTAAATGAGCTCTATAAAAATTGACTGAAACTCTTCGTAATTCGTAGCGAAAAAATCCAAAGAATCGAAATGAATAATAAACAGTAAGTTCGCTTGAGCGAAACAATGGCAGAAAACTAATTAATTAGGCTACTTACCATTGTTCCTTTTAATTAGTTACCCAATCAGTGAAGAAACTAGAAACGGTCAACCAGTTTGTTTACAATGTGAGGCAATCGAGATGTGTTTGTAGCAATCATATAACTTTCGATTTGGACGCGTCTACATAACGCACTTCAACGCACTTCTAGCGTTTGCATTATACTTTTTCATACCTTTACTCTTCACCAGGTAAATGTGGTCAATTTTGGCTTAGACAAAACAGTGAAATTTATCGCTCACCGGCTCAGTTAAAATTGGCTACCATTGGGATCACGACAGGCTTGGAAAGTGAAAAAATAATTTCACGAAGGCTGTGTGCAGCTGTGGAATATTCCTAATTACTTTACAGTCATTCATGATTCATGAATTCTTTCTTTCTTCATTTCTTTCAATTTGACGAGTTGACTAATTTCAGTAAATTGAGTGAGAATTGACAGGTCTAATAATAATATCGTTAATTGAGGTTTTGAGACAATTATTCAGAAATGAAAAACAGATTTACCTTGAAAGTCGTTTTCAGCATCATGTACTTTGTCTGATTTGTTTTCATCTACAACCCATTGAGTCACCGGAGTGTCAGTGGTCAAGTGAGTCGATGATGCGTCAATGTTGACATGTGTAGGTGTTTGAAATTCTGGGGAGAGGAATCTTACTGTGTCTCATCATCGTCGTCACCATCATCATCATCATCAACATCATCATCATCCTCATCG
This sequence comes from Berghia stephanieae, assembly GCF_034508935.2. NCBI lineage: Eukaryota > Metazoa > Mollusca > Gastropoda > Nudibranchia > Aeolidiidae > Berghia > Berghia stephanieae. Next base: position 82,378,100 of record NC_088361.1, on the reverse strand, counting down.
TTATCATCATCCTCATCATCATCATCATTGTTATCATTATCCTGATCATCATCATCATCTCATCATTATGGGTTCTATATCTATGGGGTCAGGCAACGACCATCAACAATCGTAACTTCATTGATTTATATTTGTAAAAGAAAATTAAAAATTATTACATTTAAGGTAAAGTGGGTTTTTTTTTTCTCTTAAAGAGAAACAATATGTAATAAGTAAATTGCTAACTATAGCATAAAAGGGAAATAACTTACTATTTATCTTTTCATCCAGGTCTCTAAACAGTTGGAACAATTCACTCCCTTTACCCTTTACTCTCTGGCCTGAAAATTTCAACATAAATGTGTATACAATATAAAAAAGCTTTATTATTTTTTTATTTTTTTTATTTTTTTTTTTTTGGGGGGGGGGGGGGGGGGGGGGGAGGTTGAAGAGAGAGCAGAGTTTCAAAAATTTGGAATTTAATTTTCAATTTTCAATTTAATGTGTGACTTTGTGGTCTTGTGGTATGATACTCGCCTTGAGACCTGAAGGTCCCTGGTTCCAGACCTGCTCTGGCGATGCTAAGTTGAGTTCCATAAAAATGCCCTTTACTTATATTTTCTAACCACACTCGGGTGTAACATGAATACCTGGCTGGTGATAGCCTTGTTTATGTTTTTAAAAATGTAATATTGCATCATAGGCATCATGCCATATCCAATTCTACATATTAAGTGTTGCTGTTGGTCA
>NC_088361.1:82364871-82369871 GCF_034508935.2 Berghia stephanieae | reverse complement strand
CATTCTTTGGATGTAGTTCTTTGTCTATGGATCAGCATATAAACAATAATGTGAAATTATGTACTTTGAGCTCAGTAGAATATCACAGATGAGGTCATTTTTACATTTCAACACCTTGAAGATAATTGTCTCTGCATTGGTCTTGTCACGTCTTGACTACTGCAATTCACTGCTCGCTGGTCTCCCTAATAACAAAATAAACAAGCTCCAGAGAGTACAGAATTGTGCGGCTAGGTTAGTCCTGGGAAAATCTCATTACGATGATACACAGGACATGCTTCGAATCCTCCACTGGCTGCCAGTCCGGGCTAGAATTGAATATACAATAGCCCTTATCTGCTTTGGTGTATTTGAGTCTTCTGTCCCTCTTTACATTCAACATTTACTCCAACCATACGTACCTCTGAGAAATCTTAGATCCCACGATTCAAAATTGTTAGCATCTCCTAAAACTAAACTTAAGTATTTTGGTGATAGGTCTCTTATGAAATTCGGACCCACGATTTGGAATGATCTCCCTCAATATGTAAGATTCTCGAGCTCAATAGATATTTTCAAAAAAGCCCTGAAAACATATCTTTTCAGGAAATATTTACTTAATTGAATTTTAAATGTATTGTATCTGACATTTATATTGATGATGTATTGATGCCCTTTTATGCTCTTAATTGTTTTGATACCTTGGTTGAATTGTTTTTTGTTTTTTTTTTGTTTGTTTGTTTGTTTTTTGTTTGTTTTTGTTTTGTTTTTTGTTTGTCTTTTTTAAAAGCGCTTTGAGATTTCGACGAAAGGCGCTATATAAATATGCTTATTATTATTATTATTATTATTATTATTATTATTATATATATATATATATATATATATATAATATATATATATATATATATATATATATATATATATATATATATATATATATATATACAGTAAAATTACTTTAAACCGGAAGACGCTAAACCGAAAAATACCTTAAACCGCAAAGAATTTAATAAATTGTAAGAGTTTCTTCATTATCTTTGTACTAATTCTTACGATGAACCGAAATACTTCTAAGCAGGACTTTCCTTAAACCGAAACAACTTGAGAGCACCTTCCCTTTTTCTCTCTATATTTTTCTTCAAAAATTCGGGAAGGAGGCCACACGTAATAATGCCCGGCGATATTTAACAGAGCGTAAGTATAAGATGAGGGTGATGGGTGGGGTGGAGGAAAACACTTCAATCACTGCACTTGGGCTTGGCCAACACCACAATCGCACAGACTGGGAAAGGAAGACAGCGGGTGACTGACAGGCGAAAAATGAGGAAAGAGGGGGAGTTGGGGTGTAGAATAACGCAAGCGAGATGTTTTCGCTCGTGTGTTGATACTTTGGAATTGACTGGATTTCCAACACGACGATAAGGAGGGGGGGGGGGGGGGGAGACAACTTACCATTGAAATGCCATTTCATTTCCACTTTGTTTAAATGTGTGTGAGAGGGGGGGGGGGGGGGTTCTATGTAATTAGAACCTAATGGCTTTGAACCTAATGGCTTTTCAACAAAAGAGGGATGTGTAGTAGACAGCTTAGCATTGACACGCCTTTTCATTTCCATTTCACTTCACCTCTGAGTAGTTGCGCATCATTTATTATCAATTATCACACAAGAACTTTCGATCTTATTTTAGCTTTGCATTTTACTAAAAGTTGTCTAAAAGAAAGCACTGTGCTTACACGTTTGAGTTTAAAATCAAAATACTATGTGAAGTCGATGAAAAAAAAGTTGATCAAGACGGAGATATGTAAATTACACGACATCCCGAACTCAACTCTTTCAACAATTTTGAATTGAAAACGAAAACCCCCCAAAATATTTTTAACACACACAATTTTTTTTATTTTTTTTTAAATTAATGGTTACGAAGACGGCATTTATTCAACAACTCCATTAAAGGGGAAACCCATGATACGATTAAATGAGCAAATTCCTTAAATAGTTACTACCCTTGAAAAACATTGCAACACGGGAACTTACTTTAAACCAAAATGTCTTTAAACCGAAATGGTTTAGAAGGTCCCCAAAATTTCGGTTTAAAGTAATTCTACTGTATATATATATATATATATATATATATATATATATATATATATATATATATATATATATATATATATATATATATATATATACAACAATTAAATAACAAACCTTTCTCTTTAAAAGAAAGAGTGTGTGCACTCTCAATATCAAATTCTCCACTTTTCATCTTCACCAAGGTCTTGGTAATTACACCTGAAAAACAATATAGAAAGCAACAAAAGTCAGTTTTAAAAATGTTTGTTAAAGATAAAGCTTACATTTATTTTAAACTTGAGGAGCTTTTTTTTATTATTATTATAATATGAGGCTGCTGGGATTTTGAAATTCTTCTTTATTCTTTTTTAAAAGGATTTCTCGACTGCAGTTCTTGAGGATCATCTTTATAATTACGCATGCAGAGAGATAAATAAAAGAGTATGAATTACATTATTAACCACATATTGAAATAAAAAATTATAACAAACAAGACAGTGAATCTTTAGAAAAAACAACAAGACATGGTAAGTGATAAACGAATCAAACACTTTCTTTTACAGATACTACTTGGTTTGTTTGTTTTTGTTTTTGTATTTGTTTTTTTGTTTGTTTGTTTTTGTTTTTTTTTTTTTTTTTGGGGGGGGGGGGGGGGCACACACTCCTCCTGTTGTTGTTTGTTTTGTTTTTTTTCTCCTGTCCGGCATGATTTAAAGAAAAAAACAACAAAAAATCCTATGGGCAAGTCCAGGGCACCAATTGCGTAACCCAGAAGGGACTAATTATTATGGAAATATCCCTTACTTACCTTAACACTGAACAAAGTATTCGATTTTACAGACTGACTATTTTCACCGTACAGTGAAAATAGTCCAACAAGCTACTATCACCATATGCTGAAAATAGCCTACCAAGGAGGCTATTTTCACCTTATGTATCAGTCAATCAGAAGCACTATTATCCATTGAGTCCTGAGACATCAATATTACAGATCTCGCTGATTGAGTCCCTACTACTACTGCTAACGCTCCTAAAAAACTTGAGCTTTTATATAGAGCCATATCCACTAAATGTGTTCAAAGCTCTTTACAAATGTCCCTGACCAACAGCAACACATAACACGTAGAAAGAGACATGACACCTGTTAGGCGATATTACAATTTTTCCGACAGGACAACACTATTTACTGCCAGGTACTCATTTTACACCTGAGTACGGTGAGAGAATGTGAATAAAGAGCCTTTTTCAAAGACTCAATTATGCGCTTGAGCGAGGCTTGAAGCCAGGACCTTCTGATCTGAAAGTGACTGTCATACCGTGTCCTTACCACAAGTGTTATTACCCACCTAGTCTCTATCACCAGCGCTATTATTATTGTCCACTTATCCCTACCTCCAGTATATCACTCATAATCAAAAAAGAAAAATAGACGTCTATGTTTTAGTTTTAACAACATGGTCAGTGACGATTCTGATGGCGACATGCGTACATTGCTCTTTTATTTCAATAGCACTTCTATGTTTCTGAGCGGTGGAGGTGCACAATATTTTTTGTTTTGTTTTGTATTTTGGTTAAATTTAAAAGACAAAACACATTTAATTCTTTAGATTGGCCCTATTTACTTAATCATCGTGATTGTATTACTTTGCGGAAGTTGTTTTTTGGGTTTTTTTTTTTTTTGTAAAGCTGCTACGAATGTCAACAATGGTGATAACATTAAAATATCTATCTTCATTTTATTACTTCCGACCCGAAAGTAAGCGAGTGTACTCATACTCATACCACAAGCCCACACCGCCATACCCGCACCTGCCTTGAATTTGAACAGATATAAGTATATCGAGGCTCCAGGCTATAGGTGTATTTCACATCTGGGGACTTAACTTCAGAGTCAAATCCTAACAATATCTCGATTTCAGAAATGAATACGTTTCTTTAACTCTGTTCAATCCAGACGGCGAAGGAGTCGAAGACGAAGTTTCGGTTGCAAGTCGGTTCGTCGCAGTTGTTTTAGAGAACTCGCGGATTACGCGAATCTTTCTGGAAACTAAGATTTTTTTCAAATTTTAACAAATGCTTTATTCTGAACATAATTTGTATATTCCTTTCAAACCATAAATGCTTTCTAACAATATGTCCCTTCTTACCGTCGGTATGTTCGGATACGGCAGCCATTTGTAAACATTTTGAAATGACTCCAGCAACATCAAGTAATCTTTTAGAAAGGAGTTAAACTTTTATTTCATTGCTCTCCATTGAAATGGTTCCCTGCAGTCAAGACATTATATTATATATTATATTTAGACTAGATTTATTCTATTTTGTCGTTAGTACGAGGAGAAGAAGAAAAAGTTCAAGTTCAAGATTTTATTTTAATCCTTCTCTGGACAATAACCATATTTTTTCCCTGAACAAATTATATAATCACCAGCAACAAAAACAACAGTAATAATAATAATAATAATAATAATAATAATAATAATAATAATAATAATAAATAATAATAATAATAATAATAATAATAATAAGGATAATAATAATAATAATAATAATAATAATAATAATAATAATAGAAGAAGAAGAAGAAGAAGAAGAAGAAGAAGAAGAAGAAGAAAGAAGAAGAAGAAGAAGAAGAAGAAGAAGAAGAAGAAGAGAAGAAGAAGAAGAAAGAAGAAGAAGAAGAAGAAGAAGAAGAAGAAGAAAGAAGAAGAAAAGAAGAAGAAGAAGAAGAAGAAGAAGAAGAAGAAGAAGAAGAAAGAAGAAGAAGAAGAAGAAGAAGAAGAAGAAGAAGAAGAAGAAAGAAGAAAGAAGAAGAAGAGAAGAAGAAGAAGAAGAAGAAGAAGAAGAAGAAGAAGAAGAAGAAGAAGAAGAAGAAGAAGAAGAAGAAGAAGAAGAAGAGAAGAAGAAGAAGAGAAGAAGAAGAGAAGAAAAGAAGAAGAAGAAA
>NC_088361.1:82360067-82364771 GCF_034508935.2 Berghia stephanieae | reverse complement strand
TTTCCCCTTCTTTTCTCTTCTTTTTTTTTTTTTTTTCTTTTTTTTTCTTCTTCTCTTCTCTTTTTTCCTTCCCCTTCCCTTCTTTTTCTTCTTTTCTTTTTCCCTTTTTCCCCTTTTCCCCCTTTTTTCTTCTTTTTTTCTTTTTTTTCCTTTTTTTTTCCTTTTCCCCTTTCCCCTTCCCCCTTTTTTTTTTCCCCCCCCTTTCCTTTTTTTCCCTTCTTCTTCTTTTTTCCTTCTTTTTCCCCCTTTTTTCTTTCTTCTTTTTTTCTTCTTCTTCTTCTTCTCTTCTTCTTCTTCCTCTTCTTCTTCTTCTTCCTTCTTCTTCTTCTTCTTCTTCTTCATTCCTTCTTCTCTTCTTCTTCTTCTTCATCTCTTCTTCTTCTTCTTCTTCTTCTTTTCCCTTCTTCTTCTTCTCTATTTCTTCTTCTTCATCATTCTTCCTTCTTCTTCTTCTTCTTCTTCTTTTCTTCTTCTTCTTCTTCTTCTTCTTCATCTTCTTTCTTCTTCTTCTTCTTACTTCATCTTCTTCTTCTTCTTCTTCTTATTCTTCTCTCTTCTTCTTCTTCTTCTTATTCTTCTTTTCTTCTCTTCATCTTCTTCTTCTTCATCTTCTCTCTTCCTTCTCTTCTTCTTCTTCTTCTTCTTCTTCTTCCATCTCTTCTTCTTCTTCTTCTTCTTCTTCTTTTCTTCTTCTTTTCTTTTCTTCTTCTCTTCTTCTTCTTCTTCTTCTTTTCTTCTTCTTCTTAATATTATTATTATTATTATTATATTATTATTATTATTCTCCTTATTTTAATATTATTATTATTATTATTATTATACTTATTATTATATTATTATTTATTATTATTATATTTTATATTATTATGTTTTTATGTTCGCTGGTGATTATATAATTAGTTCAGGAAAAATATGGTTATTGTCAGAGAGGATTAAAAATAAATCTGGAACTTGAACTTTTTCTTCTTCTCCTTCGTACTAACGACCAAAATAGAATAAATCTAGTCTAAATATAATATATAATTATAATGTCTTGACTGACCAGGCGACACCTTTTAAGGAGAGCAATGATAAAAAGTTTCATACATCCTTCTAAAATAAGAATTACTTGATGTGCTGACAGTCGATTTCAAAAGTTTACAAATGCTAGCCGAGTATCCGAACGAGTATCCGACGTGACGAAAGGGATATTGTTAGAAAGCATTTATGGTTTCGAAGGAATATACAAAATCTGTTCAGAATAGCATTTGTTAAAATTTGAAAAAATATTTAGATTCAGAAGATTTCGCGTAATCCGCGAGTTCTCTAAAACAACTGCGACGAACGACTTGCCAACCCGAAACTTCGTCCTTCGACTCCTTCGCGTCTGCGATTGATACAGAGTTAAAGAAACGTATTCATATTCTGAAATCGAGGATATTGTTAGGAGTTGACCTGAAGTTAGTCCCCAGATGCTGAAATACACCTATAGCCTGGAGCCTCGATATATTATATCTGTCTCAAATTCAAGTACAGCTGCGGGTATGGCGGTGTGGGCTTGGGTCTGAGATAGGAGTACACTCGCTTACTTTCGGGTCGGAAGTAATAAAATGGAAGCATAGATATTTTAAGAGATCACCATTGTGACTTCGTAGCAGCTTACAAAAAAAAAAAAACCCCAAAAAACAACTTACGCAAGTAATACAATCACGATGATTAAGTAAATAGGCCAATCTAAAGAATTAAAGGTGTTTGGTCTTTTAACTTTAACCAAAATACAATCTAACATCACACACAACAGTTCCGAAACACTACTTGTGCACCTCCACCGCTATCCTCAAGAAATGGTCATATAGAAGTGCTATTGCAGGATATCATAAAAAAAAGCATGCATCGATGTAGTCTGCATGTCGCCTCAGAATCGTCATGTCCATGTGTGATGTTGAGATAAACGATGCAAAAACATAGAGAGTCTATTGTATCGGGAAGTTTTTGATTATGAGTGATATACTGGAGGTAGGATAAGTGGACAATAATAATCGCGCTGGTGATAGGACTAGGAGGGTATAACACTTGGAGGTAGGACACGGTATGACTAGTCACTTTCGATCAGAAGTCCTGGCTTCAAGCCTCGCTCAAGCGGCATAATAGGTCTTGAAAAGGCTCCTTATTTCACATTCTCTCCACCGGTACTCAGGTGTAAAATGAGTACCTGGCAGTAAATAGTGTTGTCTGTCGGAAAAATTTCGTAATATCGCCTAACAGGTGTCTTGTCACTATCTACGGTTCTGTGTTGTGGTGGTTCAGGGACATTTGTAAAGAGCTTTGAAACCACATATAGTGGATTGGCTCTATATAACAGCTCAAAGTTTTTTTTAGGAGCGATAGCAGTAGTAGTAGGGACTCAAATCGCGAGATCTGTCATATTGATGACCTCTCAGGACTCCATGGATATAGTGTTCTGATTGAATGATACATAAGGTGAAACTTGCTCCTTGGTAGCTATTTTCAGCATATGGGTGATAGAGCTTGTTGAGACTATTTTCACTGACGGTGAACATAGTTCGTCCTGTAAAATCGAATACTTTGTTCAGTGTTAAGGTAAGTAAGGGATATTTCTACTATTTGTTCCATTCTGGGTTTACGCAACTTGGTGCCTGGACTTGCCAAAAGGATTTTTTGTTGTTTTTTTTCTTTAAATCATGCGGACTGGAGAAAAAAAAAACAAAACAAACAACAACAGGAGGAGTGTGTGCCCCCCCCCCCCCCAAAAAAAAAAAAAACAAACAACTAACAAAACAAAAAAACAATACAAAAACAAAAACAAACAAACCAAGTAAGTATCTGCCTAAAAGAAAAGTGTTTGAATTCGTTATCACTTACCAAACACGTCTTGTTGTTTTTTCTAAAGCTTCACTGTCTTGTTTCTGTTATAATTTTCACTATTTCAATATTGGTTAATACATGTTAATTCATCCTCTTTTATTTATTCTCCTTTGCATGCGTAATTCATAAAGATGATCCTAAGAACTGCAGTCGAGAAATCCTTATAAACAAAGAATAAGAAGATTCAAATCCCAGCAGCCTCACTATATATTATATATATATATATATATATATATATATATATATATATATATATATATATATATATATATTATATATAACAACAATTAAATAACAAACCTTTCTCTTTAAAGAAAGAGTGTGTGCACTCTCAATATCAAATTCTCCACTTTTCATCTTCACCAAGGTCTTGGTAATTACACCTGAAAAACAATATAGAAAGCAACAAAAGTCAGTTTTAAAAATGTTTGTTAAAGATAAAGCTTACATTTATTTTAAACTTGAGGAGCTTTTTTTTATTATTATTATAATATGAGGCTGCTGGGATTTTGAAATTCTTCTTTATTCTTTTTTAAAAGGATTTCTCGACTGCAGTTCTTGAGGATCATCTTTATAATTACGCATGCAGAGAGATAAAAAAAGAGTATGAATTACATTATTAACCACATATTGAAATAAAAAATTATAACAAACAAGACAGTGAATCTTTAGAAAAAACAACAAGACATGGTAAGTGATAAACGAATCAAACACTTTCTTTTACAGATACTACTTGGTTTGTTTGTTTTTGTTTTTGTATTTGTTTTTTTGTTTGTTTGTTTTTGTTTTTTTTTTTTTTTTTGGGGGGGGGGGGGGGGGCACACACTCCTCCTGTTGTTGTTTGTTTTGTTTTTTTTTCTCCTGTCCGGCATGATTTAAAGAAAAAAACAACAAAAAATCCTATGGGCAAGTCCAGGGCACCAATTGCGTAACCCAGAAGGGACTAATTATTATGGAAATATCCCTTACTTACCTTAACACTGAACAAAGTATTCGATTTTACAGACTGACTATTTTCACCGTACAGTGAAAATAGTCCAACAAGCTACTATCACCATATGCTGAAAATAGCCTACCAAGGAGGCTATTTTCACCTTATGTATCAGTCAATCAGAAGCACTATTATCCATTGAGTCCTGAGACATCAATATTACAGATCTCGCTGATTGAGTCCCTACTACTACTGCTAACGCTCCTAAAAAACTTGAGCTTTTATATAGAGCCATATCCACTAAATGTGTTCAAAGCTCTTTACAAATGTCCCTGACCAACAGCAACACATAACACGTAGAAAGAGACATGACACCTGTTAGGCGATATTACAATTTTTCCGACAGGACAACACTATTTACTGCCAGGTACTCATTTTACACCTGAGTACGGTGAGAGAATGTGAATAAAGAGCCTTTTTCAAAGACTCAATTATGCGCTTGAGCGAGGCTTGAAGCCAGGACCTTCTGATCTGAAAGTGACTGTCATACCGTGTCCTTACCACAAGTGTTATTACCCACCTAGTCTCTATCACCAGCGCTATTATTATTGTCCACTTATCCCTACCTCCAGTATATCACTCATAATCAAAAAAGAAAAATAGACGTCTATGTTTTAGTTTTAACAACATGGTCAGTGACGATTCTGATGGCGACATGCGTACATTGCTCTTTTATTTCAATAGCACTTCTATGTTTCTGAGCGGTGGAGGTGCACAATATTTTTTGTTTTGTTTTGTATTTTGGTTAAATTTAAAAGACAAAACACATTTAATTCTTTAGATTGGCCCTATTTACTTAATCATCGTGATTGTATTACTTTGCGGAAGTTGTTTTTTGGGGTTTTTTT
>NC_088361.1:82265067-82355067 GCF_034508935.2 Berghia stephanieae | reverse complement strand
TATTGTTTGCTGATGACAAACTACAAAAGACTACAGGTGACTCTTCATCTGTTTGTGATAAAACACAATGTTGCAAGATATCAAGTTCGCTTACATAACGAGTCCCGATAGAAAATGCCAGGAGCAAAGCGAAAATAATGAGGGATTTGAGACAAGGCATCTTTATTGCTTGTTGATGACAAAATTGGGAGCTCTCACCAAGATGAGGAGATGGAAACAATGGATTAACATAGAAATTTAATTGAAATTAATACTCACGATTAATATCATAATATGAGGCATTGCCTCTAAGCGGTACCACTCGACTCAAAGATGAATGAACACCATTTTTTTTCCGACAGAGACAACGCTGTAAGCGGCCAGGTACTCATTTTGCACCTGAGTACGGTGAAAGAATGTGAGTAAAGAGCCTTTTCCAAAGACGCAAAAGCGCAAAGCAAAACTTGAACCCAGAACCTTCCAATCCGATAGCGAGGGTATGCTAAAGGACCTTGTATGCAAAACTTCATGCTTTCGGCCCGATTTTGCACGATTTTAGCCTAGTTATCCCTATTCTTCCTGACCCCCCCCCCCCCTCTCCCACCTGTAACACCCAACAGTGATTGGGTAGCTGTGTCTGTTGGATCCAGTGGGGAACACTTTGTAATAAATTGTCGTCCTATCCAAAGGGTAACAAGCAATTGCAATTGTCCGTTCCTTGGTGTAAACAGGGAGAAACTCCGGCTCCATGAGCTTACGGCTCTGATTTACTACCCCTCTACTAAGTTTCTTTCGCAATTTTTTTTCTGCACTGTTAAAATCGCTCACTTGATATAAATTTCAGAGAAAACAATATCATTATGTATCTATAGATAGAATGCGCTTGGCCAAGGAGTTCACAACATTGCCATCCGGAAGTACAACGGACCAACACACAAACTCTGTGTAACCATGAACGTTTATAGTCAGGTTAATACTGTTTAGTGAGAACAACTCACAAACGCGGATGGCAAAAACAATAACAAAGGCCTGGGTGACGTCATCTTCGAACTATCTATAGTCAGAGAACTTTAAATTTGGCTCATAGGAATTTCGGACACCACTCGTTGGAATTTCAATGCCGAAAGAGGAATTTCCGCAAACAAGAAAAGGGAATTGGGAAGGTATTTGGCATTGTGTTTACATATTGTAAAGTTCTAAATAGATAACTGATTAGAATAATACTATGATATATAAACACAATCACAAATACAATCCCAAAGTTTCCTTATTTCAAATGAAGTAAAGCTCAAACACCTAATGGTAGTGATTGTAGTACTGGTGGTAGTGAGGATGATGTGGTGTTGGTGGTTGTTGTAGTAGTAGTAGTAGTAGTGATGATGATGATGTGATAGTGGTTGTAGTAGTGGTAGTGATGATGATGAGGTAGTGGTGGTTGTAGTGGTAGTGATGAAGATGATGTGGTGGTGGTGATTGTAGTAGCAGTGGTAGTAATGATATGTGGTGGTGGTGGTGGTTGTTGTTGTTGTAGTAGTAGTAGTAGTAGTAGTAGTAGTAGTAGTAGTAGTAGTAGTAGTAGTAGTAGTAGTAGTAGTAGTAGTAGTAGTAAATATGACGAGGTAGTGGTGGTGCTTGTAGTCGTTGTGGTAGTGATGATGATGTGGTGGTGGTTGTAGTAATGGTGGTAGTGATGACAACGAGGTGGTGATGGTGGTTGTAGTAGTGGTAATGATAATGATGGTGGTGGTGGTTGTAGTAGTAGTAGTAGCGGCAGTAAGGATGACGTGGTGGTGGTGGTTGTAGCAGTAGTGGTAGTGAGGAAGATGTGGTGGTTGTAGTAGTAATGGTAGTGATGGTGATGTGGTGGTAGTGGTGGTTGTAGTAGTGGTAGTGATGAGGTGGTGATGGTGCTTGTAGTAGTTGTGGTAGTGATGATGACGATGTGGTGGTGGTTGTAGTAGTGGTGGTAGTGATGATGATGTGGTGGTGGCGGTTATAGTAGAACTGCTAGTGGTGATAATGTGGTAGTGGTTGTTGTAGTAGTAGTGGTAGTGATGATAATGTGGTGGTGGTAGTTGCAGTAGTTGTGGTAATGATGATGTTTTGGTAGTGGTGTTTGTAGTAATAGTAGTAGTAGTAGTAGTAGTAGTAGTAGTAGTGATAGTGATGATGATGTGGTGGTTGGTGGTGGTTGTAGTAGTAGTGGTAGTAGTAGTAGTAGTAGTAGTAGTAGTAGTAGTAGTAGTAGTAGTAGTAGTAGTAGTAGTAGTAGTAGTAGTAGTAGTAGTAGTAGTAGTAGTAGTAGTAGTAGTAGTAGTAGTAGTAGTAGTAGTAGTGGTAGTAGTAGTAGTAGTAGTAGTAGTAGTAGTAGTAGTAGTAGTAGTAGTAGTAGTAGTAGTTGTTGTTGTTGTTGTTGTAGTTATGATGATATGGTGGTGTGGTTGCAGTAATGGTGTTAGAGATGACGATTTGGTTGTGGTGGTTGTGGTAGTAGTGGCAGTGATGATGTGCTGGGGGTTGTAGCTGTAGTTGTAGTGATAATGATTTGGTGGTGGTGGTGGTGATAGTTGTAGTAGTGTTAGTTCAGATGATGTGGTAGTAGTAATGGTGGTAGGGACGATTATGTGGTGTTGGTGATGGTTACGGTTGTTAGTGATGATGATGTGGTGGTGGTGGTTGTAGAAGTAGTGGTAGTGATGATGATACGATGGTGGTGTTTGTAGGAGTAGTGGTAGTGATAATGATGTGGTGGTGGTGTAGTAGTGATAGTGATAATGATGTGATGTTGGTGGTTGTAGTAGTAGTGGTAGTGATGATGTGTTGGTGGTAGTGGTGGTTGAAGTAGTAGAGGTAGTGATGATGATGTGGTGGTTGCAGTAGTAGTGGGAGTGATGGTGTGGTGGTGGTGGTTATAATGGTCGTGGTAGTGATGGTTGTAGTAGTAGTGGTAGTGATGATGCTGTAGTTGTGTGGTTGTCGTTGTGGGAGTGATGATGATGTGGTGGTGGTGTTTGTAGTAGTGATGATGATGATGTGGTGGTGGTTTGTTTGTTTGTTTTTGTTTTTAAGGGTTTTACGGCGCTTGTTAACACATTTAGGTTATATCAGCGCCAGTAAAAAGGAAGAAAATGGGATAGTAAAAAGTACTAGAATTACAATTAAAGCACCCAAGAAAAAGTAAGACATAGGGGAACCGGGAACAAATAGGGATCAGATGTAGAATCCAAGAGTATACCACCAATGTACTTAGTTTGAGATCATCTATAAGTCTCTTCCGGACACAAACACAAAATCCAACAAAGAGGAATACACTCAAATGCTTACATTATACATTCAAAATGACAAATATAATAATACATAACAGAGAGATGATTTACAAGGAAAAAAATATCATCTCCCAAAACAATAACAATGCATTTGACTGTCTCCCTTCCAGCTAGGACTCCAGCCAGGGCCAGGACAAAACCAAGTAATCTCATTCCAAGACAAAGACAGAATGCAAGTTGGAAAACAGATATAAGGGGATAGAAGACACAGTATGTACCTCCATGCCCACTATGGGAGGTCAGGAACCCCACCCAGATGGTGGTGGTTGTAGTAGTAGTGGTAGTGATGATGATGTACTACTACTACTACTACTACTACTACTACTACTACTACTACTACTACTACTACTACTACTACTACTACTACTACTACTACTACGGCGACGGTTTTATTTATGCTATACATTTAGATAAAATACAAGATGCGCCAGCCTGATACAACTTTCCAACACACACAACTGTGTATAACCTTTAACGTTTTCGTCTGATTGATATAATTTAGTGAGAACTAGTCACTAAAAGGCTGTCTAAAACTGATAACAAAGAACTGTGTCGCTTGTTTTGAAAGAATGAAGTTGACTTCAATCAATAAAAGTAGTGCATAATCATTCAGAGCCATTAGACCCATGGAGCGAAAGGTTATCCCGGTTTCTATAGCGTTAAACGAACAATAGCAATTGATATTAAGTCCCATGAAACACAATATCATCTGGTAAAGTAAATGTAAAGTCCAAATAACAAATACATAAATATGAGCATTTATATAGCGCAATGCCACAGATTAAGCATGCTTGATGCGCTTCACAATGTTTTATTTATTCCTCCAGCAGGCCATATTGATCCAAATTTTCACTTTCATACATTACCAACGCCTGTAAAGCGTCCATTTAGTACTAGCCTGAATCTAAAGGGGTAATGCATGTAAAGAGCCTTTTCTAAGGACACACCGTTGGGACCAGGATTCTCCACGAGTACTTTCACCCATCATGCCACTGACCACGCTTGGCATCGCTTGATAGTTATGACATAACGGGGTCGCTTACCGCTTAATGTGGTCCCTAGAATGAAAACAGTTTCTTGAAGTGGCCAAAATCATTATTAGATTATCTTTCCTTAATATTTTAATGCTTTTCATAGCAATATCAGTGGCAATGTGGAATTGAATGTAAGCTTCAATTCAATAAACGGAAACAGATAATGTGGACGTTTCGGGTTTCCTCTTTATCAAGAAAACAGGATGAATGAAACACTCAGCCAGACGAATGAGATAATGTTATTTATTAAATTGAAGCTTACATTCAATTTCACATTGTTATTTATTCCTTGGAGCTTCGAGCAACATTTACATTCTGAGCAACATCAGGAAAACATTCACATTCATCAGGATACAAACAATATTTTTTTTTATTTTATAAATCACACAATTTGAAGAAAAATCTTTGTTATATTTATAAAAACTTACTGCTGTTTTGCAAAGCTTGTTTTGGTCAATGAAATTAGATTAGAATGTACTTATTCTTTTGTTGTTGTTTAAAATTCGTGTCAATACAGTAAATATATTATTTGAGATGATCGGTAAGGAGAGGGAGAGTTAAATCAATTTATGGCATCCAACCAACGTGCACATATTTGCAGGTCTGATAACCGAACGCAATTATGGATTTGAATTAACATTGTTGTAAACGAACAATATTTTGCATCGGTTTGAGAGTATTTCCATTACTACAATAAACCCCAAACAATTAGGATTATCAGACCTGCAAATAACTACACATCGCATCCAGGTCATCCCGATATATTGAAGACACGTTTTCTGGACAAATATCGAAATACGTGTCTTTCCAGAGTACAGCAGTTAACTGGCAAAAATTCATATTTTTAAAAGCACCAGATTCATCTCAAAATAATACCGCTTTAAGAAATAATATGGGGTGAAATTACTAATATTTTAGAATTCTTTGCTATATTAATTTCCACATACGTAAACAAGGCTAAAAAGTCTTGATGAGATATCCGGCAAATCCAGTGAAAATAGAATAGTGAAGCCGGTTACCGGCTCGATTAACATAGGAGACCTGGCACACGACTTGTTGCCCTGCCTTTAAGTGGACAACTGCACTGACTGATGATTGGTCGTAAAGATCAGCAGCATGTTCAACGAGACACGAGGCCAACGTCTTGTCTCCGGCCTTTATCTCAACGTATGTGCTACTGCCTGTTGAAGAAAGTATGTTGTGGAGTACAAGCAGTGACAAATTAGTTACTATAAATTATGATAATGAATTGTTTATCATCTACCGTTTCTAATGATAATAATAATAATAATAATAGTAATAATAATAATATTAATAATGATAATAAAAATAATGATAATGATAATAATAATAAATAATAATAATAATAATAATAATAATAATAATAATAATAATAATCATCATCATCACCATCATCATCATCATCATCATCATCATCAACATCATCATCATCATCATCATCATCATCATCATCATCATCATCATCATCATCATCATCAGTATAATAATAATAATAATAATAATAATAATAATAATAATAATAATAATAATAATAATAATAATAATAATAATAATAATAATAATAATCCCATTGGTTGAACCATTGAATAAAACTCGTGGTTCGATTTCTTTTGTGGCCAAAGACTTCTCTTCCCTGGTGAGCAATGGTCAAATAATACATTGGACGACACAAGTAGGCCGTTAGGCGCTTATACGTTTTTCGGACAAAGACATAAATTATGTTAAAAAACAGGGGGTCTTCGAATTTTTACAAAGACGTTCGCAAAGACATAACACCCGACGAACTGTGAGCAAGACATCTTATAAAGCTGGGGCAAGACATGTCACGAAATTCCACTGGTCACCAATCGATTACGCTACGTGTTCGCCAATCTTAAATTATGTTCGCTGGAAGGGGGGAGGGGGCGCTTTGAATGTATTAATGTGAAACATCACTGAATGTAAACTTCTTTAACACCAGATCCCATGTAAGTTTTTTTTTACAGTATAACCTTTCAAAGGATCTGCAGTTTTCAAGTACAAGAGATGCATAATTAAGATGACATAAACATTTATCAATTTGACCTCTACCCTCTGAGATCCTGGTTGTAAGCAATACTGCTATTTGCCGCGTGCCATGAAAAAGAATTACACGCTTCGCCTCTCTGGAGAAATACATGAAAATTTTCCTCTGTGAGAATTGTGCATGTTTAATCCATATTTTTTTTATCAGTTTTTATGAATGTAGAATCCACAACAGGAAGCTACGTCTCTGTCTTTCAAATATTAAATTGTAACAATGGGAGCGATCTATATTCAGGTTTTCGTCCAACTTAGTCATCGATCACATGATTTGTTGTTGCCCAACGGTTGGATATTTCTAAACAAATGTAAACACGCTGCTTTGTTTATGAATGTTATAAACATACCCATGTGTCAAGCTGAATCAAATGGCCAATCGTAATGTTAGATATTTAAGGAGCTGTGAACACTTTTCACTATGTGGGTCATTTTTGAGCACATTTTGCAATGTGACCAATGACCTCGAGCACATGGAAAGGGAATATAGATAGAATGCGCTTGGCTAAGAAGTTCACAACATTGCCATCCGGAAGTATAAAGGACCAACACACAAACTCTGTGTAACCATGAACGTTTATAGTCAGGTTAATACAGTTTAGTGAGAACAACTCACAATCGCGGATGGCAAAAACAATAACAAAGGCCTGAGTGACGTCATCTGCATACTATCTATAGATCATGCCCATTGTTTATGTCAAGTGCGTACAAAGTGAACATTTTGCTGTGTCATTTTGAACTCAAGATGACAGTAATAGTGAGTAGTGTACATGAATCTCGTGAAATGGAAACACCTGGTCAAGCCTGTGGGCGAGTTTAGCGATCGTTATCACAACATAATTCACTGTGTGTAACATCGTATTGTAAAACATCAAAATGTTCACTCATCCCAGACCCTTCGATTTTTATAGATAGAATGCGCTTGGCCAAGGAGTTCACAACATTGCCATCCGGAAGTATAACGGACCAACACACAAACTCTGTGTAACCATGAACTTTTATAGTCTGGTTAATACAGTTTAGTGAGAACAACTCACAAACGCGGATGGCAAAAACAATAACAAAGGCCTGAGTGACGTCATCTGCATACTATCTATAAGTAATGAAGAAAATTTCTAAAGTACAATACTGTAATCGATGCAAAACAATCGGCTTAATGTCACTAACAAGTCGGGTGTTCGAGCCAATGGGAGCGATCTATATTCATGTTTTCGTCCAATCTAGTCATCGATCACATGATTTGTTGCTGCAACAATTGGACATTTCTCAATAAATGAAAACACGCCGCTGTGTTTATGAAGAGTGTAAACATACCCATGAGTCACGCTAATACGCTTCAACAGTCATTACGTCACTTCCCTCGTAAAGACTCATATTAACTTAACAACTGTCTCTAAACTATCGGTAAAAGGCGGACACCCTTATGAAATATTTCTCCGACGAGCATAAAAGCGTATCCAGAGGAGAAAAACATTATAAATCTGCCGTGTTTATAAAAAGTACCAAATTTCTTTGTTTAGAACCACGTGACATCAGACTATTGGATCCAATTGCGATGTTGGATATTTCTCAAACTGTAAATACTTTTCACGATGCGGGTCATTTTGAGAACATATTCCAATGTGACCAATGACCTCGAGCACATGGAAAGGTAATATAGATCGCTCCCATTGCCATTAAAATCCATCAAAAGGTTGTGAAGATATCCATGTCAACGCGTGCACACGGCGGGTTGTGGAACGGACGATAGTACTTTATATCTGACAGGTGGAAGTTATGAGTCTTGTGAAAAAAACGCATTGCATCTGTACTTGATTTTAAATTTTCGAGTCAAAATAAAACCAATGAATTGTCATTGATGCTATGCGTTTGGTTAACAAGCTCACAACATCCGCCATCCGGATAAAATAGTTCAACCAATGAGCATGATCTATATGCCATTTCCATGTGCTCGAGGTCATTTGTCACATGCAAAGCGTGCTCAAAATGACTCACATAGTGAAAAGTATTCACAGCTTTTAAAATATCTTACATCACGACTGGTCATTTTGTTCAGCTTGACACACAGGTATAATATGTACAACTTTCATAAACAAAGCAGTGTGATTACATTTGTTAAGAAATATCAAATCGTTGGACCTCAACAAATCATGTGATTGATAACTTGGTTGGACGAAAACATGAATATAGATCGCTCCCATTGATGCAGCCCGCCAGTCGGTTATAACGTGAATTTTTTGGTCAGTATCCGGCCTTAAGTTTACGAAGGTTTATAGCCACTCCGTAGTTTACCCCGAGATAAGACCGTTTTGAGAAGATTGGGCCCCAAAGAAAGCTTGGCTTCTTTACTCACCTTTTTTGTAAGACAAAGCAAATAGATGGAAGACGTAAATCCCATCGACTGGAGCTGTGTATATCCCAGTATCTTTGTTGAAGTCATTTCCAATGTTTTCCACTACTTCTCGAAATGTCAGTATTGTGCCCACGCTCAGTGGTCCCACATCGGTATAGCGAGTGAAGAATGCAGATGAGATACGGTCTGGGTGGTGATATTATGAGATTTTCAATGCTTATTTGTAGTGATGATGATAATGATGATGCTGATGATGATGATGATGATGACGATGATATCGATGATGATGATGATGATGATGATGATGATGATGATAATGATGACGACGACGATGATGATGATCGCAATGATGATTTTTGATGATGATAATTATGGTGCCACTGTAGATGATGTTGATAATATTGGTGGTAATGATGATGATGATAATGATGATGATGATGATGATGATGATGATGATGATGATGATGATGATGATGATGATAATGATGATGATGATGATGATTATGATGAGGATGATGATGACGACATTCGACTGACGAGCTAATTCTCAAATAATAAGAATAGTAAGTACCAGTCAAGATATATGTTGGATTACCTTTGTTTATGAATTCCATCATAGATTGGCTTTGATTCTTTTCTTTCTCAGCCAGTTCATCAATTCTTGATAATGCTGTGAAAATTGTATGATAATCGTATTAATTTGCATAGAAGGAACGACGTTGACGTCACTCAGCTCTTTGTTATCAATTTTAGACCCCCATTTTTATGATTAGTTCTCACTAAATTCTATCAATTAAACTTTGAACTGTAAAGGTTATGCATAGTCTTGTGTGCTGGTAAGTTCCATCAGACTAGCGGATGTTGTGAGTATTTTACCAAAACGCATAGCATTAATATTCAGCAAATAATGACCGTGATTTCTAAACTAAGAGAAGGTAGATTGCAATGGGCGTAAAATATTTACAAGTATTTCTTCCGCCAGATCAATCATACTAATACACGAAACTTTGCGTAGCCTAGACGTTAACATAAAAGAAACGAAATTGACGTCACTCGTATTGTTTTTCGACAGCCATTATGGTAATTAGCTCTCATTAGATGATATCAATCAGATAACAATCCTTCAAGGTTACACATAGCATTGTGTGTTGATACGTTGCATTCAGTTGGCGGATGATGTGAGTACTTTATGTAAAGGCATGTCATCAATTGAAGCTGTGCATTCAGTTAAAAAAAAACATAGCATCCGCCAGCAGTATAAAACGTACCAACACTCAAAACTATGCGAAACTTTGAACGTTTAATTCATAGCCTGGTTAGTACAGTTTAGTGAGAATTACTGATAAACGTGGATAGCAAAAACCAATAACAAAGACCTGAGTGACGTCAACTTCGTTCTATCTATAGTCTGTTTAATCATAGCCATCCTTAACTTATAGATTGTAAACGCTTGGCTAAGAAGTTCACAACATACTATCAATAGATAGTATGCAGATGACATCACTCAGGCTTTTGTTATTGTTTTTGCCATCCGCGTTTGTGAGTTGTTCTCACTAAACTGTATTAACCAGACTATAAAAGTTCATGGTTACACAGAGTTTGTGTGTTGGTCCGTTATACTTCCGGATGGCAATGTTGTGAACTCCTTGGCCAAGCGCATTCTATCTATAGATAGTATGCCCTTGGCTAAGAAAATCACACCATTGCCATCTGGAAGTATAGATAGTATGCAGATGACGTCAATCAGGCCTTTGTTATTGTTTTTGCCATCCGCGTTTGTGAGTTGTTCTCACTAAACTGTATTAACCAGGCTATAAAAGTTCATGGTTACACAGAGTTTGTGTGTTGGTCCGTTATACTTCCGGATGGCAATGTTGTGAACTCCTTGGCCAAGCGCATTCTATCTATAACGGACCAACACAAACGTTCTGTGTTGCCATGAACATGGTTGACGAAATGAATTTGGAGGTGTAGCCGTACGCTACTACTTCTACTACTATCTCCTTAATGAAGAAATAAAGGAAATAAGTGGGGCTATATCACTAACCTTCTGATGAAAAGGTCCAAGGTTCTTTCTTTTCGACGCATAGTAGAGTCCTTGTAAAAGGCTCTTTACTCACATTCTGTCACCGTAGTCGGCTGTAAAATGAGTATCTGGTCATTGACAGCGTTGTCACTGTCCGAATAAAAAATGAACGAGAACATGACGCCTGATAGGCATTAATACAATTCTTTTCGGACAGAGGCAACGTTCTTAACGGCCAGGTACTCATTTTACAGCTGAGTACGGTGAGAGAATGTGAGTAAAGAGTCTTTTCCAAGGACTCAACTATGCGCCGACTGAGGCTCGAACGCAGGACCTTCCGATCAGAAAGCGAGTGTCATACCACCCGCACAGCCGCACAACTAGCCACGATTTAAATAATCACTACTTACCCAATGCACTTTGCTCCTTTAACTTGTCTTGTTGAAAAATCAGTTGGTTAACTTGATCACCAATTATTTTCTTGTGGTCCCTTAAGGAATGGTCCTGTTTTTCAAGCATTGATTCGAGACCTTTGAATCTCATTTCTTGGCCCACAAATTTGACATCCTGATTTTTCAACTTCAGTTCCTGATCTTTTATCTTTAATTCTTGATTGCAAATTGTTGTTTTCTGTTGATCGAAAATGTCTTTCGTGTTATCAAGTCTTGATTCCAGGAACAACACCTTTTCCCGTAAAGCACCGACGGTTGTTTTTGTAGCATTTTCTGTGGATATAACGTATTTGGTATATTATTATATGAGACGGTTGAAAATAGGATTGCCAGATTGGCGTTTTTAAAGCCAATTACTTTTAATGATGTTTTCGAAGCCATTTTGTGCCATCAAATTTTCTTATTATTCTTTAGACATTAAAAAAAAAATTCCTAAAATTCTACAAAATACTCAATAATGAGATATAATTTGCCCATTTCCACACCTGTTGGCATATAAGGTAAACTCTCATAGATGAGTAATTTTTAAAATGAAGATAAATTTCTATGTATACATAAGGCCATATAACACATTTTCTCTTGACAAAGACAGCGCTGTTAACGGCGAGGTATGTACTCACTTTACGCCTGATTACACCTGACAGCATGTGAATAAAGAATCATTTGCAAGGACTCAATAATGCGCCGCTCAGAGTGGGATTCGAATCTTTAATCGGGCTTTTAATTGAGCTTTTATATAGCGTCATATCTACTAAACGGGCTCAAAGCGCTTTACAATTGGTCCCTGGCCAACAGCAACACTTGACATGTAGGACGAGACATGACGCCTGTTAGGCGATATTACAATTTTTTCGAACAGAGACAACGCTGTTAACGGCCAGGTACTCATCGTACACCTGAGTACGATGAGAGAATGTGAGTAAATAGTCTTTTTCAAGGACTCAACTATGCACCGAGCGAGGCTCGAACCCAGGCCCTTCCGATCCGAAAGCGAGTGTCATACCACTAGCCCACATAGCCGAATCTGGGACCTAACGGTCCGGAGACAGCAGCTTCTAATGGAGCTCACACTATTATGTTATGACGATCGACCCAATCAGCAAAGTCGTTACCGCACTCGTGCACCGTTGCGAACCCATCCGGAAGCTTCGTCACAAAACACCGTTCAACTAGATGCTCTGCGGTTTCGGGTTCCTTCCCACATCGGGTACATATTGTACAGGTGGAAAGTCCCCACTGATGAAGCAATTTTGCCGTGAGGCAGATCCTTGACCGAAGCAGATTCGCTACCACCCAGTGACTCCTCTTACAGGTGGAGAAGTCTGGCAACTTCTCACCTAGTTTAGAGCAGTGTATGTCCCCGCCCCCTCGAGGGATTGAATTCGTACAAACCAACTTCCATCTCATCTCGTATGTGCATCTCTGTTCGTAGTCAGGGAAGCTGTGTACAAGGGTTGCTGGGACTTATTTCGGCTCGAAACGTAGGCACCGTCCATTATGCGCTTCAGAGGGATATCCCCATCCCCTCTGTCTCTTTGATCTCATTAAGCCAGTTTTCTGTAATCGTCTCCCTCCGGACACCGGGGGCCTGGATTGCTTCCATTATTGGGTCACATTCTCTAGGAATTGTTGCCAGCGATCCTGATACTATGTGAAGTTTAACATCTACTAGCAATGACTATCCCGCACAAATCTTTGGGCCTCTTTTTCGCTCCCGTTGCCCAAAATCGCGACAAAATATGGGACGAAGCCGTTCCGTACATGCTATTTTAAAAAATTAATTACGACGCTGTTTATCGATGAATGTGACTGAAAGTTGGCACACAGTTAGAAAAAAGGTCATTTTAGATTATGTCAATCGACAAAACTCGTACAATTACTAGAATACCGTTAAAAATAGATTTTTACTCTTTCGAGTACACTATTTCTAAAACTACAAAGAGAGATTTTGTCGCTCATAAGATTATATATGCACATTTCTTCTATTTATATTTCAAATTTCATTGGATTATGATAAGTACTTTTCCCGTATTCTCACAAAACATCAACCCAATTTGCATTTCAATGAGTGAAAATATGGAGACGGCCATTTTGCTTCCCCCAAAAATGACGTGAGCGAGGCAAGGCTGTCAGATGGCCAGACTTTAACCTGAGCAAATTCGACTTCAAAAGCGGCTAAATAGAAAATCATATGTCTTTCACTATTAAGACTGGCCCACTTAAAATGAACTAAATTTTAACAAACAAAAAAGGTTATAGACTAGGATAAATTAATGCCACTGAGACAAAAATAGACGAATAAAATTTAATAAAAGAAACAAAATTATATATTTGGCCACACACGTGGCCATCTGGCAACCTTGTTCGCGATGACTGACGACACAAATCCTCGCGCGCTTTTTAAAAAATTAAGGTACCTATTGTTTCATTGTTATGTCATAGGGATAGTAGATTAACACATTCTCTCTCTCTCTCTCTCTCTCTCTCTCTCTCTCTCTCTCTCTCTCTCCCTCTCTCTCTCTCTCTCTCTCTCTCTCTCTCAATACTAGAAATAACATAATAATTTAGCAGGCTTTTTTCTTGTCATTTGTATGGGTTGTAGACACAAAATTACACTTCGGAAAAGTTCCAAATGATCAATATTATTTATATGCTAAAACAAAATTTTAGTTGACCCTAGCCATACAGCTCTAAAACTATACAAGTTAGAACTCCTCTGATGTCTTCATCATATTTTCTGATAATTTTGCATTTAATATCTAATTCCACGCATTAAACGAGATACAGCCACAAACCAGAATAAAACGCAGAAAAAGTTTCCAATATGTTCCGTATTTTTTTCTCTTTGTGAGTCATCCAAATAAATGACAAATTTGAAACTGCATAACTTTGTTATAATATATTAATGGATTTTCAAAATTCAAAAAGATTTTTACTCAGTGGAGATAGGGCTTTGATTTAAGAGTAGTATTTCCTACAAAAATAGAAAACAAAAATTTTCATAGTCATTGTTACATCTACTTTCTTAACGTTCCTACCCCACACTGGAGCGCAATACTCCGCGGTAGAATAGCTTAGTGCCTATGCGGACGTCCTTAGGTGCGCTTGGTTAGCGCCCCAAGGTGATCTCGCCAGCTTCCTCAGAAGACTGTTGCATTTCTCTATCTTCTGGGAAATTCCTTCGAGATACACCCGATAGGTAAGGCTGCGGTCCAATCTGGGAGTGGCTAGTCCCGGACGAGGACGTTCAGTTTACGAGTGTGCCAGCCACTGCATAGGTGGAATGCAGTGGCCACGGTTTTTGAAGTGTTCATCTTCAGGTACCACTTGTCGAAGTAGCATCTGAGTCTGGTGACGTACTCTCTGAGTACGCTCTTGAGACAGGTCCACACTTTACTTTGAGTAACGAGTGCCCAGTCGTCCGCGTATCCCAGCCACAGGGAGGAAGTGTTCGGCATGTCGCTAATGTAAACGTCCGGAGGCGAATGTCAGACCACAATGGCCCGTTTAGACGTACAGACTTTTCGTATACAGCCCGACAGATTTTCACAAATTGTGCATAATTGACCAAAACTGAGCGTGCAAACGAGGAATTTCAATCTCATCCGCCCAAATTCCTGATATCAGGAGCCGCCTGACGTTTTCCTGTCGTTGTGTTGACGGATCATCGCGGCTGATTAGTTTTCATTGAATTCCCTCTTGCTTCAAACTACGTAAAGGGGTCCCTCTTTATTGAATGAGTGAATTCAATCATTTCATTTATCTGTGCTGTGTGGTTGTGTGTGGCCGTGGTGTGATGGTGGTGTGTGTGTGTGTGCGCACACATAATAATGATAATAATGATGATAATAATAATAATAATAATAATAATAATAATAATAATAATAATAATAATAATAATAATAATAATAATAATAATAATAATAATAATAATAACAGCAATAATATCTAGTATTGTTTTTGTAAATGAGGACCTGTAGGCCTATATCTAAATGGACTATATGACCAAGGGCTTGATTTATCATCATTCATTGCTGTAATAGACAATATTTTGATTTTGATTTCCACTACAATAACGAGTCTATACTGATTTAGGATTTAAGACCTGCCTGCGACATCGTTTTTCAGTAATTGGATCTTATTCCTTTTTATAATTAAAAGAAAACACGACACTTGAGCTTTTATATAGGGCAATATCCACTTAACGTGTTCAAAGCGCTTTACAAATTAAAAAGAGAAATGATTCCCAGCACACAGAGCATAAAAAGAATTCAAAATGGGATAATTCCTGCTCAAATCACTGCGGTTACTCCATCAAATATAACTCTGTTAGAAAAAAATATTTTTAGAACATCCAACCTTACCTAAACGTTTATAGGGTCTAGACTGTTTGAGAGATTTTTATAAAGAACTCCCTGCCCAACTTGACGGGCTAGAAATAATAGCAAATGGCTGGATGACGTGTATTTCATTCATTCTCTATTTTACCTTGTTTCTCCGCATTGTCTTTCTGTCTGTTCAGTAGTTTATTCTGCTCCTGTATGATATTTTCTTGTTCTTGGACAGTTTCTTTCAGATTAGACATTTCCTTCGCCAGATAGACCAAGATGGCGGACGTGTTTTCATCTGTCAATAAATATATTTAAAATAAAACTTGAGCGTGCATCTATTTATCGGGGTCCCGATTGTTTAGTTGGTAGATAGAGCACTTGCTTCACAATCGAAGGGACCGAGATCGGTCCCAGGTGCAGTCGAGATTTTTATTTTTTGGAACCTCTGCCCCCCCCCCCCCCCCCCGTAGTAATTGGGTAGCTGGGTCCAGTAGGTCTGGGGGGGGGAACTCTGCGATAGATTACCGTCCTATCCAAAGGGTGGCAAGTAATTGCTATTATCAGTTTTACGCTATAAAACCGGGATAAACTCCGGTTCCAAGGACCGAACAACTCTAAAAGAACAAGTTTTATCCAATTATTGCAATATCCAAAACAAACAACAAACAAAACAAACAATAAAAAAAACACGTGCTCAAACGACTTTACAAACTTTCCTCAGCCAACAGCGACCCTTAACATTATAAGACATAACATGACGCTTGTAAAGCGATAGTACACATAACTTTTGACGGAGATGACATTGTTAATGGCCAGGTACTCGTTATACACCCGAGGACGGTAAGAAAATGTGAGTGAAAAGCATTTTTCCAAATGACTCAACTTTGAGCCCAACAAGACTTAGGGTCAGAAGGCGAGTCATGCCACAAGACTTCAATACAGCACTAATCAAATAATATACCTTTTATTCTATCACATTGATCTTGGACGACGTGCACTTATTTGCAGGTCTGATAACCTTATGGGCTCATTGTTGTTATGGAAATCTTTTTTTAAAATGACGCAAAATATTGTCCATTACAACAATGTTAAACTAGGCCCATAAATCGGTTCGGGTGCCAGACCTGCAGATAGGTACACGTCGATCTAGGATAATGAAAACGTTGCTGCTTGAAACTCGAAGGATACATTAACGACAAGTAATGAAATTTAAGCTTCTATTTATTGGATGAAGACAGATAATGTGCACGTGTCAGGTTTCACCTTTATCAACAAAGCATGATGAATGAAACACAAATGACGAATGAGAGAAGTGAGAAAGGTAAATAAACAAAAACAATCATTGGACAGGAGATTGAATGCTCCTTTGTAAGGGAGCACGAATAAGAATATAACAAGAAATACAAATAAAAAGGTGTGCAATTGATTAAAGAATTTAAATTACACATTTGCCCCATGATATGCCTCAAGGTGACACGTTAGGGGTGAGTCTGACGTGCACTTATTTGCAGGTCTAATAACCCAGTTCCTTATGGGCTCATTGGTGTAATGGACATTCTTTTTAATGACACAAAATATTGCCAATTGCAACAATGTTCAACTAGGCCCATAAGTGGGTATCAGACCTGCATAATATGTACACGTCGGGTGAGTCCATCTGCAAACTCACTACTGCTTTCATGTTTATTGTCGAGAACTCAAAGCCCGACCCAACGAGACTAAAATGATAATAAATTTAAAGACTCATAAAACTTAGGGGCTACTTCGTATGTGGGTTTTAAAAAAAAAGTCAAGTCGGTAAATAAAGTATTTGAGTATTGATGGTATGTTTTAAGAAAAATACACACCAATTCTACCCGCCATATAAATCTTACAAGTACACAAAACTATGTGTATGCCCTAAAGTTTATAGTCTGCTTGAGAGAATTTAGTGAGAAGCGACAGTGGGAAGTAATCGCCCTTTTTAAGATAGGAAGCGGTGAAAACGAGCCAAATTTATCGAAGTTAAATTATAAATAAACAGTATGAGCGAGAGGATCTTTACCGACTTGGCACTGTCTGACATTGATACGCATCGGCTGCTATCAAAAGCTTATTGCCACTTCAGAATTTCCCGGTCACTATATTTCAGCCAAGGCGACGACCACAACCCTCCACCCCCTCCAACACCCCCCCCCCTCCGCCCTCACCCCTCCCTCCCTCCACATCTTAAATGATAAAAAGAAAAAAAAAACAGAAATATAACAAGACAACACAGAAAGACCAATCGTGAGTTGTATCCAATAGCTCAGCCTATAAGATGTGATTTGTTTCCTTGAGTATTACTAACGACGATTCACAAGCGCTAACCTAAAATGACACGACCATAATGAATTTTCGCGTTGAACGGTTTAAATTTTGACCAGACGCTATCGATGCCATGTTGTCATGATGAAGCTCAAGGGACCCAATCCGATGCAAACATTATTATGCAAACATTACATAAGATATATATCCAGACCTCCAGAATAAAACAGTGGTTATACACTTCCAATTAGATTGGAACCAGTTTTCTGACGTCACATCATTGTTCTCTTTTACAAGCTTACTATCAATTGTTATGTCTGCCTCGGCAAACACCTCCTTCACTAGAAGTGACGCTTCATTCACATAGAGCATCTGGCATACGTAAGTCCCGATGTCTTCAACACCTGGGTTCTTGATCGTTAATTTGATGAAGCTCTGGCTGGCATCCTTCTCGATATGGCCTTCTGCCTGAAATTTACAATTAAGGCCAAACAAACAAAAAGAATTCTCCTGATTTCCTTTAAATAATATTAACAATAACAATAGAATGATAATCATAATCATGAAGATGATGATGTTGATGGTGGTGATAATGATGATGATGATGATAATGATGATGATGACTATAATAATGAAAATAATGATAATAATAATAACAATAATAATAATAATAATAATAATAATAATAATAATAATAATAATAACAATAATAATAATAATAATAATAATAATAATAATAATATATAATAATAATAATAATAATAATAATAATAATAATAATAATAATGATAATAATAATAATAATATAACAACAGTCAGAGGTCAATTGTGATAGCACAGGCCCACAAAGTAGCACATCGTTCCATTTACAATCTACGTCGTTGAAAGCCAATAATTGTGAGGCAAGCATATAATATTCTGTCTGTTATCTTTAATTTTGGTCTTTACCAGCTTATAGTCAAAGCTGATAATCGACACACAGTTTAATTTTTATCTTATCTTTATGTTAATCTGTTAACGTCTACTTGACCCATTTGCAGGTCTGATTTTGTTCTGTACCAGCTTTTTGTCAGAGCTGATAATTGACACGCAGTTTAATTTATATCTTATCCTTATCCCCATGTTCATGAATTTGTTTACGTCTACTTGAACACATTTACAGGCCAATAACACATAAAAATTGTATTATCACCTAACAGGCGTCATGTCCCGTCCTGCATATTAAGTGTCTCTATTGGCCTGGGAACCCCATGTAAAAGCGCTTTGAGCACGTTTAATGGATATTGCGCTATATAAAAGGTCAATTCTTTTTAAAACATTTTTTTAATTCAATCGTTTTCAGGTATAAAACGCTGAATGATTGACATTTGAAATTATTTAAAGTAACATACCTTTATATTGCTTTTCATACCAGCACCCGTGCTCACCCCTCCTTGACTATACAAAGCAATAGGTTCTTGTCCTTTCTTCCCCAGCTTCAGAGTGACGACATTTTGAATCCAGTAATCACTACCGTCGCATACACACGTCACGCTGAGTACATCGGTGACCATTTCATTGATGACAGCTGGGTTTACTTCAACGCGAAGAGCCTGGCCTGTAATCGTAACAATCATAATTATGATGATAATAAATATAATAGTAGTGATGATGATGATTATGATGATGACAATAATAATAATAATAATAATAATAATAATAATAATAATAATAATAATAATAATAATAATAATAATAATGATAATAATAATGACAATAATAATAATAATAATAATAATGATAATAATAATAATAATAATAATAATAATAATAATAATAATAATAATAATAATAATAATAGACTATATATTATGACCTGAAAGAAAATTGTGGGAACCTTTCGAACCCCATATCTTGAAACCAACATGTGCATGACTGCAGGTCTGACATCCGAACCCAATTATGGGCCTAGTTTGACGTTGTTATAATGGGCAATATATGGCGTCATTTTTTGAGCTTTCCATTACAACAATGGACCCTTAATGATATTTGTTATCAGACCTGCAAATAAGTGCACGTCGCTTGAAACACACTCCGCCAGCATTTGAAAAAAAAAAATGATGTAAATTGTTTAAAACATGTATTGTTAACATAACCATCAAAAGATGTAAACATAAAAATTATAGTGAGATGTTTTTATTAATGGCACGTGTTTTTCTGGTTTTTCTCAAATGTCTCCTCTATCAAAAGCTGTAAAAAATTGTGTCAACCTCTGAATCAATATGTCTTAACTGAATATAAAATTTTGAACCGTATTTGTTTTGTTGGTTTTTAAGGGTTTTACGGCGCTTGCAACACATTAAGGTCATATCAGCGCCAGTAAAAAGGAAGAAAATGGGATAGTAAAAAGTTCTAGAATTACAATTAAAGCACAAAAGAAAAGGTAAGACAAAGGGGCATTGGTTGAAATAGGGAACAGGTGTAGATTCCAAAAGCACACTATCGAAGTACTTAGATCACCTAAAAGTGTCATCAGACAAGCACAAATCCACTCAAATACTCGAATACACTCAAATGTTTACCAATCATATAATATAATATGTAAACTAAACAATACAATGCATAACAGACATAATTTACAAGGAAAAAAATATCATCTCCCAAAACTATAACTATACATTCGAATGTTTCCCTCTCAGCCAAGGACTCCGACCCAAGTCAGGACAAAACCAAGCAATCTCATTCCAAGACAAAGGCAGAAAGCAATTGAAAAACAGATAAGAGGGGATAGAAGACATAGCGAGTACCTCCCTGCCCGCTATGGGAGGTAGGAACCCCACCCAGTTGAACCGTATTGATGCTATATCAAAAAGTTTTCTTCTTTAAGACCTATAAAAATACTCAAAAACCGCTGTCATAAAATTAGAAATTTTACACTGTTAGACATGTAAACAAGCTACGCACCAAAAAGTAAGAGATGAATTAACAAGTAGAATTTTGAGCAATCAAAACATCGAATTTGTGACACACCTTCACACGTGCTAGGACAAACATATATGGTTGTTTATAAACAATGACGTGAATGAAATCGTAGCCATGGCTACGATGAAATCGACTTCTGTCTTATCATTGCTATTGTTTTTATACCGCCAGGTGACTAGTTATCACACAATTTTCTCGACCATAATATATTGACGTTTAAGTTTACACATAGTTTTCTGTGTCAGTTCTATTGATCAATCGGTAGAACGCTGGGTATTTTACATTGATGCATACCATCGATAGACAAACCCGTGTAGTTTGCCATGTTTACCAATCATTGCCATTGTTTACATTATGTCGACTGTCCGAGAGGCGTGGTTATCCAGGTCTTTTCATCGTATTTCCAAAAAATCTCGTACTGACACGGTATTGTCGCTAATGATTATGAGTTCACGTCATACATGTTTCCGAATAGAAACAATAGACACATAGATAACAATGCCTCTCGGACAGTCGTCATTATGAAAACAATGGCAGTGATTGGTTAATAACCGACTACACATGTTTTTTTAAAGATGCCCACTATTCTACCGCTTGATCAATAGAACCAAAACAGAAAACTATGTGTAAATTTAAATATTTATAATAAGATCAGAGAGCGGTCAATTTCACTCACGTTATTGTTTATAAACAACTATATTTGTCCGAGCATGTGTGAAGGTATGTCACAAATTACATGTTTTGATTGGCCAAAAATATACTGGTTAATTCGCTTTAACTGTTATAAACTTACAACTTATGTAGTTTGCATTAATTTTTGAATTTATTATTAATGCCATATTATCGTTTATTAATATTAACTACGCCACTACCACATCATCTCATTCATCTGTGGTGTTTCAATCATCCTGTTTTGTTGATAAAGGGGAAACCCGAAACATTCATTTGATCTGTTTTTTGTAATTAAATTGAAGCTTACATTCAACTTCACGTTATTATTTATTACATATTATCTACATCATGTCGATATTACCGAAGACTGATATGAAATCTCTCGCTTTAAATAATTTGAAATTGTGATATATCATTCAACATTGTCATATTAACAACGAATGCTGATTATATAGCTTTGAAAAATTATATCTATGCATGAACGTTTCACAGAGCCTGTTTTTAAAACATATTAGGCTCTTAAACAATACAATACAAAATTTCTATCGGTTCCACTTTCGTAAAGCTGTGATGAGACGTGTTCTTGTATCTATCGATTAGCCATAAGAGAGGACGGCTATGGAATTGGAATTTCACAATCAACTATGAGAAGATGGTTTTCGAAATACGACAGAGAGATTACCAGTGTGGAGCGACGTGATAGGAAAAGGATACTAGACAAATTTGATATGGATATCATCCAAAGATGTTTGGAGCTGGATGAGCGTAAATATACATCCGATAAAATATGGAACGTCTGATAATTCGGGCAGAAAAAGCCCCATGGATTCTGGACAGAGGATCATTGTTATTTTTGCAGGTGGTGAAGATACTGGATATTTAAAAGGATGCCATTCTATTTACTTTCTTCTCTGCATCATCTAGAAGGTAGAGAATATCATTCTGAGGTTTGAAGACTGTCAATATCGATTGCTGCCTTCCCTTTCAGCACCAATCTGTTTCGTATTGGACACCGCTACCATTCAGTGACCCATGATCACTTCAAGACTCGAACTTTGGCAACTATAAAAATGAGTACATGCCGTTAACAGCGTTATATGTGCCCGAAAAAAATTTTAATATCACCTAACAGGCATCATATCCTGTCCTACATGATAAGTGTTGCTGTTGGCCAGGAACCCATTGTAAAGCGCTTTTAGCACATTTGGAGGATATTGCTCTATATAAATGCTCTAATATTTTTCAATTACTCAATTATGCGCCGCTCAAAGCAGGACTCGAGCCCATAACCTTCCGATTCGAAGGCGAGTGTCAAACCACTACACCACATAGGTCTGATAAAAAGATACAAATTAATTAACGCATATCTAATCACTAAAGCTGGGAACACGCATATATCACTCACCAAAATCCAAGCAAGTCATGGCCATTATGAATATTATATTTAGAAACAATTTTCTTGGTGGAGACATCATCATTTAAAGATATTTATTGTATCTTCTCTTTCTCAGTTCCTTTATTCCTTTGAATAGAATCAAAAGTCAGAATGTTTATATATAAATTAATATATATATATATATATATATATATATATATATATATATATATATATATATATATATATATATCCGTATTATCGACGTTAATGTGCTGTGTTAGACCTTAACGTTATCTAAAGGGACTTTGATTTCTGAAGTACAGGGTTTTTGCTACACATTAAGATAGATAAATGGACAATTATGTCGCTTTTAGTTTGAGACAAAAAATTGGCACTTTTTTATATTAGCTCATGATATATATATATATATATATATATATATATATATATATATATATATATATATATATATATATATATACGCCAGAAGCTATTCCTCAGGAAGATATGACTCGTCGTGCCTATCCGGTAATATTTTGGAATAAACTCGATGACAAAAGTTGAATTTAGAATCAAAATGGTCGGATAATGAGAATTCAAGCATTTTGAAATGTTCTAATCCAAACTCATCCTCATGATAGGAGACAGTAATGTTAACTTAAATCCTATATACGTATCATACTCAAAAGTCAATTTTAAGCATACATTTTAAACAACTTGAATTTTTATATAGCACAATATCCACTAAACGTGCTCAAAGCGCTTTATAAATTATCCCTGATCAACAGCAACACGTAACATGTAGAACGAGACATGACGCCTGTTTGGCGATATATTACAGGGGTTTCATTCGACAGAGACAACAATGTTAACGGCCAGGTACTCATTTTACACCTGAGTACGATGTCAGGAGATAATGTAAATAAAGAGCCTTTTGCAAGGACTCAACTACGTGCCGAGCGTTGTTCGAACTCGGGACATTGCGATCCGAAAGTGAGTGTCAAACGACGAAGCCACATAGCAGCGCAAATTTATCCAAACATAATACAATGTTGATACGATTGGTGACATATCATTATAACATGAATTTATTATCATATCAAGGTCAACCTAAATCTGTTATCATTTAACATTTTCTATTCTATTATCATTAACGTTGAAGATGATGATCGTAATGTCTTACTCACCATCCCCAAACGGTACTTTATCGGACCGTGAAACGAGAGTTTAGAATTTGACCAGTAAACTGTCGTACTCGAGTGAAAAAAATCTCGTATTTAAAATTTTGGACGGATAACTTGTCCTTTAAATATCGAGGGCCATTTAAATTGATCGATATTTGAGGGACGATTTTTCCGGCCAAATTTCTAAATGAGTGTTTCTCCAGAGTATGGCAGTTTACTGGTTAAGGATATGAAAGATAAACTATTATTTTGATAATAATGATAATAATAATGATAATAATAATAATAATAATAATAATAATAATAATAATAATAATAATAATAATAATAATAATAATAATAATAATAATGATAATAATAATAATAATAATAATAATAATAATAATAATAATAATAATAATAATAATAATAATAATAATAATAATAATAATAATTAATAATAATAATAATAATAATAATAATAATAATAATAATAATAATAATGACCAGGAGTTCTATTTATAGAATGCCCAGAAATAACATTTTAGTTTTGTCATTTTGCCATAATCATATAAAGATTAACCACACGTTTTTTTTTTCCTTTAGACTATAGATAGTATGCACTTGGCTAATAAATCACAACATTGCCATCCGGAAGTATAACTGGCCAACACACAAAACTGTGTATAACCGTGATCGTTTATAGTCTGGTTATTACAGTTTAGTGAGAATTACTCATAATCGCGGATGGCCAAAAAAAAAAAACAATAACAAAGACCTGAGTGACGTCATCTTGGAACTATCCATAAAATCAATTACTATCTTCTCTATAACCCCGTTAAAACCTATTTGCGTGGGGTGGGTGGGTGGGGGGGGGGGGAGGCAAATTGTATTATAATTAGTATGGGTCAACGTGGCTCAGCGATACGGTCTTTACATTGTACGTAGCCAAAAGATACCGACATTCGAATACCTACCTGCTGAGCTGTGCGGCCTTGAGAAAATCACATCGCCCTAGGTCAGATAGATTTCATGACTACGAACAGAGATGCATATACGAGATGGAAGTTGTTGGGTTGGATGAATTCAATCCCTCGCTGTTTATGCGGCGAGGACGTGTTACACATCGTTCTTGTGTTTTTCTATATTTAACCAGGGTATACTCTGATCTTCTTGTATATTTTTTATATAGCAGGATAATAAGCAATCTGTGATACATTGGACTTTAAATTTATAGAATTGTACAGATAGATTTTAAAAGAATATCAAAATAAGCTGTGATGATTTCAATTTTACGTTATGATCAAGTACAGCTCGACATTTTAAAATATCAATATCATGAAAACAAACACAGCAGTACATGTATTGTTATACCAAGTCGCAAGAATAAAAGAGGAAGGAAAGGGGATGTTAAAGCCCGTATGAAAAGGAGAAAATGTAAACCTGTGCTGCCTGTGATAGTGAGTTGCAATGCTAGAGCTATTAACAACAAAATTGAAGAATTGCAGGTCGCTACTAACTATTTATGTGAATTTAGAAACTCGTCAGCAATATGTATTACAGAGACGTGGCTTCACAGTGACATTCCTGACAGCTGTGTTAAACTTAATAATTTTATCATAATTAGAAATGAACTGCTTACCGTGTTAGTCAGGCCATATTATGTGCCACGGGAGTTTACCAAGGCAGTGTTTATCAATGTCGTCTACCGGACGCACATGGACCGACAGCACTGGAATATATGACGGGAAGTACTAATAACCAAATGACATCATCACCCGATAGCATAGTCCTGGTGACGGGGGACTTCAATCACGTTCCTCTTGATAACTCGTTTCCCCTACAACAACACATCATTTGTGCCACTAGAAACGAACGCACAATCGATCTGTTTTACTCAAACATTCAAAACGGGTATTCTTCTCGTCAACTGGCCCCTCTTGGTGAATCCAATCACAACATGGTTCTCATGATACCTAAATATAAAACAAAATTGATATATGTCCCATTCGTTCAAAAACAAATTCAGGTATGGGACAGCGATGCAACTAATGCACTAAGGGAGTGCTTCGACTCCACCAATTGGAATATTTTTTATTGAATCAGAAAATGACCTCGATGAACTTTCTGACATCGTTACTAACTATATAACCTTTTGTGAACAAAACATCGTGAAAAGAAAAACAATATAATCTTTTGGAAATAACAAACCTTGGTTGGCAAAATCGATAAATGAGTTGTTAAATGAGAAAAAATATGCATTTAAGACTGGTTACCAAGAGGAAAGGGAAAAAGTTCAAATAAAATTAAATAAAGCCATCCGAGAGAGGATACAAATATACAAAGAAAATATTGAGAGGAAACTGAAAGCTAATTACATGAAAAGTGTGTGGAATAATATCCAAACAGTCACAGGAATGAAAGGTAACAAAAACTCAAAATTTAAGTTCGGAAAGGGTACAGAAAAAGAATATGCCGAAAGCTTAACAACTTCTATGCTCGTTCCGATAAACACGATTTCACAGACGAGATTAACGACCTAACTGAGCAACTCAAACATCAAGGAACAGAGGAACAAAGGGAAATCACTCATTAAACTGTTCAAAAATATTAAAGCGGGTAAAGCAAGCGGACCTGATCAATTTTCATCAAATTTATTGAAATCATGTGCAAATGAACTTTCCTATATATTACACACATTTTAATCATTCCCTAAGAAACGGGCACTTTCCAAGAATTTGGAAAACTTCAAAAATAATCCCCGTCCCAAAACAACAAAAAGTCAAAAAAATGAATGGTTTTCGTTCTGTAGCGATGATATCCATCCCTATGAAATGTCTAGAAAGGATTATTCATCAAAGATTACTACAACAAAGTACACAACAACATCTAGACAAAAAACAGTTTGCTTACAAAGCAGGGCGTGGGGTTTACGACGCTATATAAGTGTTTTCTCATAACATTTACAAACACTTAGACACTCCAAAGGGGTATGTCAGAAACCTATTCGTAGACTTTTCGAGTGCATTCAACACCATCCAGCCTCACATACTAATCCATAAACTACTGTCCATGGAGGTGAGTCCCTCGATTGCACTCTGGGTACTAGAATTCTTGACGGACCGACTACAATTCGTTTCCCTCACGGATGATGAGAACAACAAAGTTGAATCCTCTACCCTTATCACCAGCACTGGAGCACCCCAAGGAACTAACTGTTCTTGCTCCAACATTTTTCGTTATATACACAAATGACTGCAAAAGCGGCACAAGTAATGTGAATATTTTAAAGTATGCCGACGATACTGCCATTCAGGCCTTGATAACAACCGGGGATGATGTATTGAATTATTATAACGAAATTAAAAGATTTGTTGAATGGTGTGGTAATAACTATCTAGAACTTAATGTAAAGAAAACTAAAGAAGTTATATTTGATTTTAGGAAAGAGAGTAACATACATGAAAATATAATTATTAAAAACGAAAAGGTAGAGAGGGTAGAAGAGTATAAATATCTCGGTATACTTGTCAATGAAAAATTAGACTGGGCAAATAATTCATTCAAAGTACTTAATAAGATGAAGACAAGATTATTCATGATTAGGAGACTGTACTCCACAAATGTTGACAAAGCAATTTTATCTTTGTTTTATAAATCTTGCATTGTAAGTCTTTTTTGTTTCTGTGTAGCTGCTTGGGATGGAAATTGTAAAAAAATCTGAAGTAATAAAAATAAATAGAATAATAAAGCATGCTAATCGAATGTAAGGAAATGATGGATGGAACAATTTTTAAGATTTTCACAAAGATATTGGTAATGTTAAGATTAACAAAATTCAAAGAGACGAGTTCCACCCTCTGTACAACGAAATCAAAATAAGCCACAGGAGTAACAGACTAATACACATGAAAACCAAAAGACAAAGATATTCTAATTCATTTTTACCATCAGCAATATGAAACTTTAGGATGATTTTTACTCTAAAATCTTTTTATTTATGCATGTTTACATGGTGATTATTTATTTATACATTCAAATACCATGCTTTATTTTCCTATTTATCAACCTGTGTTGGCTATGTGCAATTCCTTCCCAATTTATTTTCAAAATTCTATTTACATTACAAAACCATTATAAAAGTTTGTTTTTATAATTAGCTTCGTATTTTGATAATCAATTAGTTCTCTCTAAAATATATTTCTTTATGCATGTTTACATGGTGCTATATCTACATTATTTATTATTTATTTATACATTCAAATGCCATGCTTTATTTTTACTTTTTATCAATCTGGTTGGCTATGTGCAATCCTTCACAATCTATTTTCAAAATTCTAGTTACATTACACATCAATTATTACAACTCTGCTCTACTTTCATGTCCGATTTTTATGGCATTGCTTGTAACTGCTGTATATTTTATGAACATTTTATTTTATTTTATTATATTTGATGTTTATTTTACTTTTAATTAGCTTCGTATTTTCATCAATTAGTTCATGACAGTGTATACATCTGTGCTCATATAAGGATGAATGATGTGTAACATTATGATAATTTCCATTCAGGATCAATAAAGTATATCTTATCTTATTTTATTTTATCTTACATACACTCCTCGAAACTAGGTAAGAAGTTGCCAGGCTTCTCCACCAGTCGGAGACATTGGGCGGTAGCGAATCGGCTTCGGTCGAGTACCTGCCTCACGGCAAAATCGTTTCTTCATTGGGGACTTTCCACCTGTCCAACATGTACCCGATGTGATAAAGAACCCGAAACCGCAGAGCATCTAGTTGAAAGCTCAGGTGTTTTGTTACGAAGCTTCCGGGCGGGTTTGCGACGGTGCACGAATGCGGTGAAGAATTTGCTGATTGGATAGATCGCCATAACTTAGCAGTGTGAGCACAATTAGAAGCTGCTGCCATAGCTCAGTTTGCGGCGCTGCATTGCAACAGCTGCAGCTGGCTCCTGAGTTATTCCAATCTTACCTTGGAACAGACCCTGGAGACAAATTTCACCTATGGGACGAATAAAGGGAATTTTTACATTAATTTTTTTTTTTAATAAAATAATTATACAGTAAGTTTGGTTTGCTTGTTTTTTTTTTCCTGATAAAGCGAACCTTGGTCTGTCATTGTCATGTTTTTATTATAATAATGATAACATATTATATTTTATCATCCTGGTGATAATAATTTATGACAGCACTGATAGGAAACGGTATCACATCGACACGATTAAGTGCGGCTCTGTGGTCTAGTGGTATGACACTCGCTTTTGGATCTGAAGGTCCTGGGTTCGAGCCTCGCTCGGCGCATAGTTTAGTTCTTGGAGAAGGCTCTTTATTAACATTATCTCCCCTTACT
The DNA here is from genome assembly GCF_034508935.2 of Berghia stephanieae. Lineage (NCBI taxonomy): Eukaryota > Metazoa > Mollusca > Gastropoda > Nudibranchia > Aeolidiidae > Berghia > Berghia stephanieae. The sequence goes on along the minus strand of NC_088361.1, from coordinate 82,325,658 downwards.
CAGGTGTACAATGAGTATCTGGACGCTGACAGCATTGTCTCTGCCCGAAAATAAAAAGTAATATCACCTAACAGGTGTCATGTCCCGTCCCGAATGTTAAATGTTGCTGTTGGCCAGGGACCCATTGTATAGCGCTTTGAGCACATATAGTGGAAATTGCCCTATATAAAAGCTCAGTTAATTAATAAAAAAAGTACGATGTCATAAAGTGTAAAACCAGTCTTCCGAAGGACTGGATACGTAATATATCTTGTGTAAATGATCTGGTTTCAGAATGATGACGTATTATGTTTTGTTGGCCGTTAATAAACATCATCCATCCTCTCTCTTTGTGATACTAGAAGATGTGGACTGTCAAAAGTAATAGACAAAAATGAATATACCAGCATCAAAAAAAGAACAAAATTCCAAACACGGAACGGTTTGGGCTCAAAATTTGGAACTCCTTACTTACATATCGAACGCCTTTTTGTTTACTTTCCAAGATTTTCCGACAGAGAGGACTAAAAAAAATATCTCTGTCGTAAATCTGGAATTAAGTAATGTATTTATGTTTTTTGTTGTTGGCTGAAGAAGGGTTTTGAGCCCGAAACGTTCTGTGTTTGGTATTGTGTTCTGTTTTGAAGCTGTTAGATCCTCTTTTACGTCCCGTAATCTTAAAACTCTGCCTATACATTTTGCTACTAAATTAGTTATGTCACCTTATGATTCAATTCTCTATCTCTGTCTCTCTCTCTCTCTCTCTCTCTCTCTCTCTCTCTCTCTCCCTCTCTCTCTCTCTCCCTCTCTCTCTCTCTCTCTCTCTCTCTCATATCCATATTTCTCTCTCAGCCACCCTTCTATCGTCATATTATCTTTATAGATATCATTTGGTAATAGAGAGATAATAAGTTAGGCTGATCGATTTAAGAAATGATTGTTAATTTAATTTAAATTTAAATTTAAATTTAGGCTAATTTAAATTTGATTTGTTGATGGAATATGTTTTGCAATTAATTAAAGATTCTTATTTATAAGCTGCATCATCACAAGGTTGCAATAATACAGACACTAGCCGAGTTTGTTATGTAAAAACAAATACCTCTTGGTCTTTTGGCCAAAAGTTTATCATAATCACTTGATTTGGTGGGCGACATTATAGGCCTCTAAAATGTTTAATTGGAAATGACAAGTCATTAAATTATATTTGCAAAATGTCAGGATGTGTCTAATGATCAGAAGTGCTTTAGGACTAATAATATATTAAATAACTATGAATAGCTATGTTATATTTGTATAAGATTTGGGTTTGACTACCGGGCCGGTAGATTTTTCTCCTTTTTGACAAATTTTCATTATCATCACTGGGGGACCTGTGCTTGTGTCAGTTAGATAATCTCAAAAGTTCACTGATAGCGTGTTCTTCCTTTTTCTTGGGTACTTTAATTGTAATTCTAGAACTTTTTACTAGATCCCATTTTCTTCCTTTTTACTGGCGCTGATATGACCTTACATTCGTTGCAAGCGCCGTGAAACCCTTAAAAACAAACAAATACCTTTTCTTTCATGAACGAATTATGGGTTTTTAGGAAAATTAATCGCAAATTTTTGCAAATTTTAAAAAAAATTTGCTGTTTTTAGCTTGCAAAATTTGGGATTTTGCTTGCAAAATTTGGGATTTATTTTTGCAAAAAAGCGCCATGTCAGATAATATTTTTGAGGACTTTACTTTTAATATATGGTAATATTATTCTTTTGCGTTGTGTTGTAGATGTCAAATACAGTCTAGATACCTCGTGCTCTAGATATAGAATTCTATGTCGGTCTAATTTCTTACACTTCAGATACTAGACGTCAACGCTTACAGTTAAAGCTTTATTCGTTGTAGTAAATTCATTCCGAATCCAAATCAAATAACATGGATGGATTTCAATTTCAAGGTCCGTAATATGGAACCAAATTGGTCACCCCAAATTATCTATCTGTACACGTCCATACACAATTCCATTATCCATACGCTTCACAGTGTGTCACATAACTATAACGCTGTCACATAAAGCCTTTTCGTGTGTTTACATAGCGCTCTTTTTCACAGTGTATTGAATAATTTTTTTTAATAGTAAAAAAATATTGCACTAGACATGAAAATCGACATTCATACCAATCTGAACTGAATTCATCTGAATGAGTATATTATAGTCCACATTTATTAGACTATTAGCAGATATTATTATTTCGCGGTTTTTTCAAAAGTAAATTGAATTTGAAAGCATTAAATTCAATAGCTTTTAACAGCCTCATAAGCCAAATATTTTAAACTTTGTCAACTGTGTAGTGTGATATGAGTGAAAATTGGAGGTCAAAATAATTAACTGAGTTATGCCCCTTTGTATTTTAAGACGTGAGATTCTTTGCAGGTGATTTTTACAATGAAGCACCTCAAAATACAAGGAAAGCTTTCTTGTGCTTATAGAAATAGTAAAATAAAATAACTATAAGTATTCAATTGTAAGCTTCAATTTATTAGACGAAGACAGAAACTGTCTAATAAATTGAACCTTACTATTCAATACTTACCGTTTTTTCTTTCTTCGAGTTGCCATCAGCTCCATTTTAATTATAGAAATAGTGTATCTGCACAATATATCAAACTTTGAAAATAATCCCAGCTGACAATTGTGACTGTTTTGAGCCTTGAAGTTGGCGAAAATTTACGATTTTGTTGAGCATCACATTATACTATGAATTATTGTTTGGAAAATTAGAGTACCAGACCCATATTTTTGCTATTTCATGTTGGACCAAATGTTATGTATTGAGATTCACATCATCAATGACCAAAAATGAACCACTAAAGTCAAGAAAAAAATACTCTGAGCTATTTTCAAGAGCAGATAATTTCAAAAGTTGAAGGAGATTTCCATTTTCTTTCAAATAATTGTAATCTATGCTAAAAGTTGTACAGGATTACAAAATTTGAGAGATTTAGCCTCTCAAAAATGGACCAGCAAGCAAATTTGATTTCGACACGTATTGAGAAAAAATTTCAACAAAGTGTCAAAAATTAAAATGTCCATACTATGAACTGAAAATTTGGTTCTCTTCAAGTCACATAAGTATCTTCAATCAAGTTTGAGGAAAATCAAAAGGAGTGTGGTTCCCAATTTTCGAAAATTTGGTTCACTTGACATGGAATCGCCCTACAGTTAGTTTAGAGTGACCGGTAATAATATGGGCATTTTTCTCCTAAAGCGAGATCACTATTAGGGTCAATACATGGAAAGCAATTTTAAGGGTGAGTGGTGGCCACTATATCGCCTTTGGTCAGTGCATGTAAGACATTAAGATGGCGTAATTAATCTACAAATCACACTCGTCTTATGTAATTGAGAAACCAGAACGCCCCATTGTTTAGAGAGATGAACAGCTCTATCACATAAGCTCTTATCTCAGTCTGTCTTGGTCAAATATGAAATACATATGGGGGGATGGGGAGGGGGGGGGGGGGGGGGGGGGGGCGAGTGGTTAAGGCATTGCACTGTGGCCCGCTTCAGGTACTTTCGAGTTTTTTTTCCTTGAGCAAGATTATTAACCCCCAATTAGCTCACATGGACAACCTGTTGACATCAAACATCCTGTTTGGTGGATTATCTATAGTCCTTTGTGGAATGCCTAGGGGACGATATCTTATGATGTCGTGGTGGAAGGGCATTATATATATATATATATATATATATATATATATATATAATACAAATTGTCACTCACATTTTTTGTGGCCAAGACGTTCGTTTCTGTGGGCTTATTCCACGTCCTCAGTCGGCGTACTCCTTAATAATGTCCGACTGAGGACGTGGAATAAGTCCACAGAAACGAACGTCTCGGCCACACAAAAATGTGAGTGGCAATATGTATTCTATATCAGCTCTAACCATCATTATCGAGCACTTTCGTACCACAATATATTAAACAATTATCGTCCTGTATCAAATTTACCTTTTTTATCAAAACTTTTGTAGAAGGTAGTTCTTACACAATTAACATCTCATCTTAAGAACAATAGTTTGGAACAACCCTTTCAGTCAGCCTACAAACATCAACACGGTACTGAAACGGCGCTTCTTAAAATCTTTAATGACTTGTTATGTAATGCTGATGCTAACAATATCGGTGTATTATGCCTTTTATATCTTTCAGCTGCCTTTGACACCATTGACCATGACATTTTGTTAAGAAGACTAGAAAATACGTTCAGCATAAAAGGAATTGCCCTTAAATGGTTTACATCATATTTACAGGATCGATGGCAGACTGCCGTGGTGAATGGTGTTCAGTCAGAACAAGTTTTACTAAACTTTGGAGTGCCACAAGGCTATGTTCTTGGCCCTGTCCTTTTTTACTGTATATATGCAGCCCCTTTCTAGTGTGATATCCAGATTCAATCTGAGTTATAATTTTTATGCAGATGATACGCAAATATATGATTCAGCACCCCTGAGTAATTTACAGTTCTTAATACAACGAATTACGAGCTGTTTTAATGAGATTAAATCTGGGATGTACCACAATAAGTTAAAATTAAACGATAGTAAAACTGAGATTTTATTGTGTGGAGGGTCGAGTTTCCTTAAACGGGCAAATAAATCACCTATTACTCTCGGAAATAGCACAATAGAATTTTCAAATAAAGCAAAAAACCTTGGCGTCATCATTGATAAAGATCTTTCCATGACAAGCCACGTGAATAACACCATACAATCTATGTACATAGAAATGAAAAAAGTAAGCAAAATTAGTAATTTCATAGCGAAACATATAGCAGAACTTTTAATTAATTCCCTTGTTTTATCTAAATTGGACTATTGTAACTCCCTTTGGGCGAATTTAGCTAAAGACAAAATTAGCAAACTTCAGGTTGCTCAAAATAACGCAGCCAGGCTCATTGTACGCAATAATAAAAAATACCCGTCAGCATCTCTTCTCCGTGAGTTACATTGGCTTCCTGTGGAAAAAAGAGTTGCCTATAAGATTTGTACTGTTGTCTACAAATCTCTAAGCACCAACAGTCCCTCCTATATTAAAAACCTTTTAAACATGTATGTCCCCAATAGAAACTTGAGGTCAAGCAATGACCAATCAATCCTTGTCAAACCTAAGCCATTTCGTAAAATAGGTGAACAATCTTTTCAATTTTCGGCCCCCCATTTTTGGAACTCTCTCCCATCACACGTGAGATGCTCGTATTCGTTGACAACGTTCACATCTCGCTTAAAGTTTTATCTTTTTACGTCATAATGTTGCAATATTATTTTCATATTTTGTTGTTGTTAAATGGAATTCGTATCACGTTTCAATCAAACTTGTCTCACTGTAATATGTTTTGTTTTATATCACTGTAAAGCGCTTAGAGCCTGTGACAACGGGGTAAAGCGCTATATAAATGCCATTTATTATTATTATTATTATTATTATTATTATTATTATTATTATTATTATTATTATTATTATTATTATTATTATTATTATACGGGAATTGTAGAATGGACAAATCTAATTTATGACTTTTGTAGGACTCCGATCTGACCATTTTCTAATCCATTGTTTGGAATTCACAAACAAAGAGTTTTACAAACTGAAATCATAGATTCCAGTATTCCACCTTAGATTACTACCATCAGCATTAACCAACATTAGGTATTTACAGAAGTGACAATTTTTCTCCTGATATTTCATTTTCAAGAGATTGATTTTTTTTTAAAATTGGCAAGGTCAAAAAATTATTAGTTACTATTATCATTAGGTGCAAGACTGCATATCTTTCAAAACATAAGTTCTTTGCTCATTTATCTGTTTACAAATTCAAAACATAAACAAGAAATACATCTTTTTTATTTTTGATTCACTAAAGGACAGCATGAAGATACAGGATTGCATCGTGTCTTCTTCAACAGATTGTATTTGTAATGGAGATCCAATCTTGAGGTAGGTACTCCATTTAGTTCTCTCTCTCTCTCTCTCTCTCTCTCTCTCTCTCTTTCTCTCTATTTATCTCTCTCTCTTGCTCTCTCTCTCTCTCTCTCTTTCTATCTCTCTCTCTCTCTCTCTTTCTCTCTCTCTATTTTCTCTCTCTCAAACCATCTGTATCTCTCTGTGTCTCTCTCTATCTCTTTTTCTGTATGTCTCTCTCTCTCTATCTCATTTTCTGTCTGTCTCTCTGTTGGCTTAGTTAATTGGTGAAGGCGTTGTATGGAAAGGACTTTTTGATAATTCGATAATTATTCTTGCTAAACATCAACTGATTAAATAGATAAGGAATTATAAATAAAAAAGATTTAAATATGAGGACACAAACAGCTGTAAACTGTAAAATATTGGAGATCAATAATTAAATAGTGAAAATATCCCATGATATGAAACTCATTGAATCCATTGTTTGGAAAGCACTGACAAGAGTGCTTCAACTTCAAGTTCAAAGAAAAGTGGCCGAGTGGTTAAGGCATTGGACTGTGACCCGCTTCAAGCACTTTTGATCTTTTTTTCCTTGAGCAAGATTATTAACCCCCAATTAGCTCACATGGACAACATGGGTGATTCCTGTTGACATCAGACATCCTGTTTGATGGACTATCTATATTCCTTCGTGGAATGCCTAGGCGACGATACCTTATGATGTCGTGGTGGAAGGGCATTATTTATATATATATATATATATATATATATATATATATATATATATATATATATATATATATATATACTTTGGTTTCCCGACCATTTTGCATGTTGCGTTGTATTTTGCACGTTTTCTTCTTCTTCTTTTCCTTCTACTACTACTACTGCTACTACTGCTACTACAGCTACTGCTGCTACTGCTGCTACAGCTACTACTGCTACTGCTGCTACTACTACTGCTACTACTACTGCTTCTACTACTATTATTATTATTATTGTTATTATTCTTATTCTTATTACTTCTACTACTATTATTACTACTACGGTTACTACTACTACTACTACTACTACTACTACTACTACTACTACTACTACTACTACTACTACTACTACTACTACTACTACAACTACTACTACTAGTAGTAGTAAGTAGTAGTTGTAGTAGTAGTAGTAGTAGTAGTAGTAGTAGTAGTAGTAGTAGTAGTAGTAGTAGTAGTAGTACTGCTACTACTACTACCACTACTACTACTACTGCTACTACTACTACTACTACTACTACTACTACTACTACTACTACTACTACTACTACTACTACCACTACTACTACTGCTGCTGCTGCTGCTGCTGCTTCTTCTTCTTCTACTAATGCTACTACTTCTTCTTCTACTACTGCTACTAGTTCTTCTCTCCCTCCTCCTGCTACTTCTTCTTCTTCATCATTGTTTTTGTTTTTGTTGTTTTTAATGGTTTTACGGCGCTTGCAACACATTTAGGTCATATCAGCGCCAGTAAAAAGGAAGAAAGTGGATAGTAAAAAGTTCTAGAATTACAATTAAAGCACCCAAGAAAAGGTAAGACAAAGGGAACTGTGAACAAATAGGGATCAGATTTAGATTCCAAGAGCATACCACCAATTAATGTACTTAGTTTGAGATCACCTAAAAGTCTAATCCGGACACAAGCACAAAATCCAACAGAGAGGAATGCACTCAAATGCTTACATTATACACCAAAAATAACAAATATAATAATACATAACAGAGATATGATTTACAAGGAAAAAATATCATCTCCCAAAACAATAACTACTATGCATTTGACTGTTTCCCTCCCAGGCAAGATTCCAACCAGGGCCAGGACAAAATCAAGTAACCTGATTTCAAGACAAAGACAGAAAGCATGTTGGAAAACAGATATAAGGGGATAGAAGACACAGTATGCAGGTCCCTGCCCGCTATGGGAGGTCAAGATCCCCACCCAGTTCTTCATCATTATCATCATCATCATCATCATCATCATCATCATCATCATCATCATCATCATCATCATCATCATCATCGCCTTCTCTTTTATGTGAAGCAACAGACTATGTCAGACTATTATTGTTGATATGCATCCAAAAAAATATTGGCTATTTGATTGAGAAACACTTTGAATCGTTGCACGAAATAAATAGTATAAAATGATTTAAGAAATCTTCTCTTGTTGTTCCGGCAAGCGTATTTCTCTAATAGTTTGCATTTTTTATCCGGTGATTTAAAAGGTAACCATGATGCATCAATGGACAATGGACAATGACCTTCTATTATGTAGATGTCTACATGCAAAGACTGTAAAGAAGACGTTGCGAACAGGGATCACTCGTCAAAGCTCCCAGGTAGTGTTGTCCATTACAGATGCTCACATCGTGGACATTTCGCACATACCAGGTGTATTTGACAGTTCTTAGTTTATCGGTTTCATTTTATTATGATTTAACAAGATACTAAATATAGTTGTATCTTACATAATCATATAATTTATATACTTATGATGTGATAATGTGTCCACTAATCATTGCTTGACCAACACTGACAGTTATCATAAACACAGGCTTATATGATTCAGATGCTCCGTAATACTCTTTATGTAGATACCTTGTTAAATCAATCAAGATATTAACAAGTTAACAACCGTACTTAGAAAATCATATATCTAAAAATTTGGATAGAAACCTCGTCGTTTTATTATCGATCGAAACATTGACACTCATTTTAGAAAAAACTCTAAAACCTGGTTAAATCCCAAACTTGTATTGGATTTCCCAGAGAGCAATGAGTCAAATGAATAAAACACGTCTCTCCTTGAATAGGACGAAATGCCTTGTTCATTCTAACATATCTGTCACTTGACAAACCAATACAAATAATTTTCTGGTTATAAAAGCATGCATTGAGACACAACTGATTAAATATGGAAAATGTTTCTTTTACCAACGTGATAAGAAATAAAATAAGAAAAATAAATAAAATTCCCTTTATTCATCCCATAGGGGAAATTTGTCTCTTGAGTCTAGTCCAAGGGAAGACTGGAATAACCCAGGCGTCAGCCGCAGTGCAGCGCCGCAAACTGAGCAAGGGCGAGGTGACTTGCTCAAGGCCACACAACGTAGCGGGTATTCGAACTCGGTACCTTTCGGGTACGAAGCAGACTGTACCACTGAGCCACGCTGTGATAACATTGAGGGAAGCAAAACCATCATCATCATCATCATCATCATCATCATCATCATCATCATCATCATCACCACCATCACGTAGAATGCAAAGAAGTTTACGAGATCTCAGATGTAAACAAAATTTTAATCTACGGGAAATGAATTTTAATCGATCGATTTTGTGATTATGAAATAAAAACCAAACAATCTCATTCCAAGACAAAGACAGAAAGCAAATTGGAAAACAGATACAGGGATAAAAGACGCAGTGAGTACCTCCCTGCCCATTATGGGAGGTCAGGAACCCGATCAGCGGCGCATGGTTGAGCCCTTAGAAAATGAATTTCATGCACATTCTCTCACCGTTCTCAGGTGTACAATTAGTACCTAGCCGTTCACAGCGTTATCTATGTTAGGGAAAAATGTACTATCGACAAACAGGTGTCCTGTTTCGTCCTACATGTTAAGGATTCCATGTGGGCTATTTCTGCACGTCGTGGAACTACATCTAAACTGGATCATGGATTTGGTTATTGCTGTTTTTGAATTTGTAAAGGATGGCGGTTCCTCCATACCAAAATGGAGCACCAATGAAAAGATAGGGATATGCACAAGGTCCAATTGTGTTTTGTTTTCTTTTTATGTTTTGTTTTGTTTATGTTTTGTTTTAAGGATTTAACAGCTATTACGACACATAGGTCATATTAGGGCCAGCACATTTTGTTTTTAAGGGTTTTACGGCGCTCTCAACACATTAGGAAAATACCAGCGCCAGTAAAAAATAAAGAAATTGCGACAGTTAAAAGTTTTAGATTTACAATTGAAGCACCCAAGAAATAATAAGACGAATGGGAATTCGTTCAAATAGGAAACAGATGTAGATTCCAAGAGCACACTATCCGCGTACTAAGAGATCACCTAAAAGTCTCATCCTGACACAAGCACAGGTCCCCACTAAGAGGATTATTTGTTTTTCTTTTAGTTTTTTTGTTTGTATATTTTTAAGTGTTTTACGGCACTTGCGATACGTTAAGGTCATATCAGCGCCAGTAAAAAGGAAGAAAATGGGATAGTAAAAAGTACTAGAATTACAATTAAAGCACCCAAGAAAAGGTAAGACAAAAGGGAATTGGTTCAAATAGGAAAACAAATGTAGATTAGCACACTATCAGTGTACTAAGTTGGAGATCACCTAAAAGTCTCATCCAGACACACGCACATGTCCCCACTAGGAGGAACACTCAAATGTTTACAAATCATATATAACATGTAAACAAATCATAATTCTGTGCATAACAGAGATGATTTACATTGAAAAAAATAACATCCAAAATTAATATACATTTGACTGTTTCCCTCTCACCAAGGGCATCCGGCCAGGGCCAGGACAAAACTAAATTCGAAGACGAAGTCGGAAAGCAAATTGGAAAGCAGATATAAGTGGATAGAAGACATAGTAAGTACCCCCCCCCCCCCCTCCTGCCCACAATGTTAGTTCAGGAACCCCTCCCAGTTCCACTGAGGAATATTCTCAAATGTTTAGAATCATAATATGTAATCAAAACATATTACAGAGCATAACAGAGATGATTGACACGACAAAATATATAATCTCCCAAAACTGACCATTTCCCTCTCAGCCAGGGTATCCGGCCAGGGCCAGGACAAAACCAAGTAATCTCATCCCAAGACGGACAGAATGTTGGAAAAAAGATATAGAGGGATAGAAGTCACAGTAATTACGTCCCTGCCCACAGCGCCAGGAAAAGGAAAAGAATGAAATATTTAAAGAATATAAAATTGATGTTACAGCACCCAGTAAAAAGTAAGACAAATATAATTTTTTCGAGAAGGGAATAGAGGTAGATTCCAAGAGCATACCAATGTACTTAGTTTGAGAAGTCTCATTCAGACACCAGCACACGATCCCTCAAACAGGAATGCACCCAATGTTTTTGTTTTTTTTTTTGAGGGTTTTACGGGGCTTGCAACACATTAAGGTCATATCAGCGCCAGTAAAAACGAAGAAATGGGATAGTAAAAAGTTCTAGAATTATAACTAAAGAATCCAAGAATAAGGCAGACAACGGGGAATTTGTTCAAATAGGAAACCGATGTAAATTCCAAGAGCACACCATCAAAGTACTTAGTTTGAGATCACCTAAAAGTCTCATCCAGACACAAGCACAGGTCCCCACTAAGAGGAATACACTCAAATGTTAACAAATCAAACATAACATGTAAATAAAACATAATACAGTACATAACAGAGAGATGATTTACAAGGAAAAAAAATATCCCAAAGCAATAACTTTACATTCGACTGTTTACCTCTCAGCCAAGGACTCCGACCAAGGTCAGGACAAAACCAAGCAATGTCACTCCAAGACAAAGAGAGAAGGCAATTGGAAAACATAAGAGAGGGTAGAAGACACAGCAAGTACCTCCCTGCCCACTATGGGAGGTAGGCACCCAATGTTTACAAACTGTGCTCAAAACAAAAACAACTATCAGTACACAACAGATTAAAATATCTCCCAAATTAACATTGTACTTTTGACTGTTCCCCCCTCAGCCAAGCCAAGCGCCAGGACAAAACCAAGTAATCGAATTCCAAGACAAAGACAAAGACAGACCCCACCCAGTTGGTCAAGTGTGTTTTGATGGTAGATAACGCATTCCAGTTGATCGGCGTGTATTCAAGAGTGCTTTAGCTTAGACAAATGTTATATAAACTCAATGAAAAATAGATAATTATGTAGATATGTACCTAATCCGGAGCATCAATATTGTTTGTTTTGTATTTTGAAGGTTTTACTACGCTGACGACACAGTTGTGTAATATCAGCGCAAGTAAAGCGGAAGAAAGAGTTAGATTAACAATTGAAAGCACCCAAGAAAAGGTGAGACCAGGGGACTGGCTCAAATATGGAACAAAAGTTCAATTTAAGAGCATACCATTAGCGCACTTAGTTTAAATTCACCAAAAGGTCAAACCCAGACATAAAACATACGATCCCACCAAAAGGAATGCATTCCAATGTTTACAAAACGTAAGTTTTTAAATATTGTTTAATGGATATACAGCGCTTGCGACACAGGTCAATTCAACGCCAGTAAAATGAAGAAAATGATTTCCATTTTATAGGGCCAAAGAAAATTGTAAAATAGAGGACTTGCTCAAATAGGGAACACACTATCAGTGTACTGAGTTTCAGATCACATTAAGTCTAGTGAAATCAAAGGTCCTGCAAATTCTTTTTGCCAGAGTTGTACATCGAACATTGGCAAGACAAGACCTGAAGAAAGGAAAAGAGGGAAACCCACGAGCCCGTTGACAAGCGTAAAAAAGTAAGCAAGTCTTGGATCTCAGAGGATCACAATGGAAGTCGCTGTTTGAGTGGATAAATTAAAAATCACAATGTTTGGTTCAATAAATTTTATTTACTAATCCTATACCTTCACAGTATCCCTATCTCATCCCTATATCATCACATTGTCATACCATAATCACATTGTCATATCATCATCACATTACAATCTCATCACATTACAATCTCATCACATTACAATATCATCATCACATTACAATATCATCATCACAGCACTATATCATCTCAATTCATATTCCAGTACCATCACATTAGCCGTACACCATCACCCCATAATTCCTATATTATCACATTATCTTTATACCATCATCACAGTATCTATGTCATCACATTGTCCTACCATCATCTTATTGTCCTACATTATCACATTGTCATACCATCATCAAATTATCCCAAAACCATCACATTACATTATATCATCACATTGTCATATCATCATTACGCTATTCCTATGTCATCACATTGTCCTACCATTATCATAAGTCATACAATCAAAGTATCCCTATACCATCACATTATCATTATATCAATACATTGCCATACCTTCATCACATTGTCATACCATTATCACATTGCCATACCATCATCAAATTATCCCAATACCATCACATTATATTATATCATCACATTTCCATATCATCATCACATTGTCCTACAATTATTATATAGTAATACAATGAAAATATCCCTATACAATCACATTATCATTATATCAATACATTGTCATACCATCATCAAGTTATCCCTATACCATCATATTATCATCATCACATTGCCTCACCATCATTACAATATGCCTATATCATCTATATACTTTTTACAAATAAAATACTTTTGCAAAATTGTTAATTTTGAAAAGGTTTCTCAGTAAAAAAAAACAGGGATAATAAAAAGAAAATTCTAGATTTACAATTGAGAGAACCCGAGAAAAATTAAGTCAAAGAGTATTGGGTCTATAGAAATGGATTCCAGAGAAAACTATCAGTGTATTTACTTTGAAATAACCAAAAGTCGCATCCAGACACAAGCACAGGATTGGCTTGTAGAAAATCTGCACGGATCTAAGAAATGGAGGATGTGAAATCATACCAATCGAGCTAAAGGTACTTTCTACAAAGAACGTTGCCCTGCGTTTTTCATACGTCCCTCCCTATCACACCCCAACCCACCCCCGCCCCCCCCCCCCTCTCCTTTCCCCTAAACTCCCGTCTCTCCCTCCCTCTTATATTTGTTATCACTATCCATTCTATATATCTATCACCCCTTTACCACTTTCTATCTATATCTCTGTCTTTCTCAGCCATCCTTACTTGCAGGCGCGCCCGCGCTGACATACAAATCTATACACACAAACTGCAGAGTAACAAAAGAACTTATTTTTAACATCGATTGGTAAATTGGCAGAACACTCGCCTCAAGCAGCTAAAGGACTGATTTTAAGTAAGGAGTTTTGTGTAGCTATTCTGATGAATCTGTTAGAAAATATTTTGAGGAGACCAACGGCCTATCTAAAAAGTTAGAAGCAAATCCTTGGAATATCTTCCGAAAACAAGGGATGGATTTTGCTTTTGTTGTTTTAGCAGTTTTACGACGCTTGCGACAACTTTATGTCAGTTAAGCGACAGTAAAAAGGAAAGAGATGGAATAGTAAAAAATATTATAGAGACACAAGTAAATGTACCCAAAAACAGTAAGACAAGGGGGATTGGTTCAAATAGGGAAATAGTCTAGATTCCAAAAGCACACTATCAGAGCACTTAGTTTGGAATCACATAAACGTCTCATCGAGACACAAGCATAGGATCAGACTAAATATTTATAAACCAATGATATAATACTCAAACAAAAAGCATAACAATACATAACAGTAATTAATTGAAAAGGTCATCATAATTGGGGTGAGGGGGGTATATAGTATAACAATTGACAAAATTGCTGATTTTCGCAACATTTCTGCAACAACAGTTTTAGGAGTTGGAGCTCTAGGCACTTTATTGCAAATTTCAAATTACAAGCTGAATTCAGGGTCCAAGGTTCCTGCGTAAAATGTATTGTACAATGATGTAATCTCATATTCTGATTAAAAGTTGTGTTGAGTGACACTATACAATTGTAGTTATTATGAGACTACTAAAAAGAGGAAAAAAGATCATCTCCAAAACCAGCCTTGCTCAACTGGGGATCGAACTTCAGATCTCCTGATTAGTCGGTCAGTCGTGTTGCCATTACACCAGAGATAATCCAATAATTGAAATGATTTTTCACAAAGATTAAGTAACGAGATTAAAGGGCGAAACAACGGGAATATCGATGGTAGGTAAAGAAAAGGCCAACAGAAGAAAATATTCCAGATAGACTGATGGGATGGTCAGAGACGTAGCGGACAGTGAGAGATCAACTTTCAGGTGACTTTATGATTAGGAAACATGGGTAAATACTGTGTGTATAATGACGCTCGGCATTTCTTTTATCGGTATTGAGTTCATTTGATTACAGAGTATGTAAATGTCGGTACCACGAAGAAAAGCAATATCATATTCAGTCAGTAAAGTTAATAAAGTAGATCCTCATTGAGGATAAATTACGTTTTCATGCGGGTTTACCATTCATTAAAGCACTTGCACGGAATTTTAGATGGTTGATTTTCTTCCTGACTAAAAATCTTCGATTCACGATGAATTCCAAAAACATCTGCAAGAATATTTCAGGATATTCAATGAATCATAAAGACCTATACGTTTTTCAATCTTTGGAGATTAATTCGTTTTTATATTTTCTACTTGTAAGTTCTGTCAGCTATGTCGAATTTTGCTTTTGTTGTTTTTATCAGTTTAACGACGCTTGCGACAACTTTAGGTCATTTAAGCGACAGTAAAAAGGAAAGAGATGGAATAGTAAAAAATATTATAAACACAAGTAAATGTACCCAAAAACAGTAAGACAAAGGTGATTGGTTCAAATAGGGAAATAGTCTAGATTCCAAAAGCACACTATCAGAGCACTTAGTTTGGAATCACATAAACGTCTCATCGAGACACAAGCATAGGATCAGACTAAATATTTATAAACCAATGATATAATACTCAAACAAAAAGCATAACAATACATAACAGTAATTAATTGAAAAGGTCATCATAATTGGGGTGAGGGGGTATATAGTATAACAATTGACAAAATTGCTGATTTTCGCAACATTTCTGCAACAACAGTTTTAGGAGTTGGAGCTCTAGGCACTTTATTGCTAATTTCAAATTACAAGCTGAATTCAGGGTCCAAGGTTCCTGCGTAAAATGTATTGTACAATGATGTAATCTCATATTCTGATTAAAAGTTGTGTTGAGTGACACTATACAATTGCAGTTATTGTGAGACTACAAAAAAGAGGGAAAAAGATCATCTCCAAAACCAGCCTTGCTCAACTGGGGATCGAACTTCAGATCTCCTGATTAGTCGGTCAGTCGTGTTGCTATTACACCAGAGATAATCCAATAATTGAAATGATTTTTCACAAAGATTAAGTAACGAGATTAAAGGGCGAAACAACGGGAAACTCGATGGTAGGTAAAGAAAAGGCCAACAGAAGAAAAGATTCCAGATAGACTGATGGGATGGTCAGAGACGTAGCGGACAGTGAGAGATCAACTTTCAGGTGACTTTATGATTAGGAAACATAGGTAAATACTGTGTGTATAATGACGATCAGCATTTCTTTTATCGGTATTGAGTTCATTGATTACAAAGCGTGTAAATGTCGGTACCACGAAGAAAAGCAATATCATATTCAGTCAGTAAAGTTAATAAAGTAGATATCCTCATTGAGGATAAATTACGTTTTCATGCGGGTTTACCTTTCATTAAAGCACTTGCACGGAATTTTAGATGGTTGGTTTTCTTCCTGAATAAAAATCTTCGATTCACGATGAATTCCAAAAACATCTGCAAGAACATTTCAGGATATTCAATGAATCATAAAGACCTATACATTTTTCAATCTTTGGAGATCATTTCGTTTTTTATATTTTCTACTTGTAAGTTATGTCAGCTATGTCGAAAGTTAACAAAGAAACATATGAATTATGTGTTGGCCGAAATATGAGGCTGTTTGATGTTGAGATTTGTTGTAGTAGGTGACAGAAAAAGGAAAGGGCGGTCTTGTTAGGAAATATAACTGTACGAGTTCTAGATGCTAGAGGATAGGGATGTCGGATGAAAGGTGTGATAAATGAGATAAAAATGTAGGGTTTTCTTATCGTGGGATAAGGATAGGGGGAAGGATATGTCACGGTTGTGTTGGTAAGTGTTAGGGTTGCAACATGATGATGGTGATAGTCACGGGGAAAGCAAGGACTGAACACTAATAATGAAATCGCTTATAAGGGAGATAGTTGTGGGTGCTGGTGTTTGGTAAGCATTGTGACGATGGAGGTAGAATTGGGAATGATGTGATTGTGGTGATATCGTTTCGGATTTGTAGTGAGTCCACACTTATCCTTTCTTTCCACTGTCATTGTGTAATCATGCGTGCGAAAAACTGAGAAACGGACTTCTACCGGTGGAAGTGCACTGGGATTTTCAGTATTGAACCTAGACAAAATGGTGAATCGGAGGTCTACGGATTATTGGAATGTATTTGTATGAGATATTGACTAACAGTTATCCTGGTAACAAGGAAGAATGTGATTGGGTTTTCTCTTCCTGGTTGAATCACCTTAGGGTAAGGTCTTGAACTATAACATTATTTGATCTTCATCGCTGAATTTGCATCTACCGTCTTTCCCTTAACATCTCCATCACCCATTGCCACTAATCTTGCATTCTGGTCTCAGCACAATTCTCAATTTGCCACGACCCATTCCAGCAAAGTCACCCCTATTCCCAATCTACACACCAATGATTCTACCCTAGTGTTTTCCCATTATCACACCTATATTTCAATACCAACAAGACTGTCATCTCCGGCTTTACCGTTGCAATCAATCTAATCCTGTTCTTGACTGCTTCAACGTTGTCACAATCATGGCAAACACCACCAACATCATCACTGTCACATATCAAAAAACCCCAGCTATATGATATTTCGTGCACATGTTAGCAATGACTGTGGCAATGTTGAAGCAGTCGTCAGAACCAGCATTGGTTTGGTTGAAAATGTAAGCCCTGAAATGACAATCTCTGGTCGAATTGATATGTAGATATGATATGGGAAAAAACTCGAGTAGAATCAAAGACATGGAGATTCAAATTAGGGGTGAATTTGTTGGAATGGTTTGTGGCGAAATGGGAATTGTGATGAGACAAAAATGCAAGATTGGTGGCAATGGAAGTTAGTGTTGTTAAGGAGATGACGATAGGCGCAAATTCAGCGACGGAGATCAAATAATGTTACAGTTCCAGACCTAGCCCTAGGGTGATTCAACAAGGAAGAGTCAAGCCAATTACATTCGTTCTTGTTACCAAAGTCACCGTTAGACAACATCCCATACAAATTCAATCCGGTTATTCGTAGACCTCCGAGTAACTTTTATGTATGAGGTTCAATACTAAAAAAGCCAGTGCACTTCGACAGGTAGAAGTACGTTTCTCAGTATCTCACATGAATAATGACCGCAATGACAGTGGAAAGAAGGGCTTAGTGTGGACTCACTTGGTTTCAGAATGTCGAAGCATGATTTGGAATCCAAGTCCTAAAATATATCACCACAATTACTTCATCCCCAATTCTGCCTCCATCGTCACAATCCTTACCAACACCAGCCCCCACAACCATCTCCCTCATAAGCGATTTCATTATCAGTGTTTAGTAATATATAAATAGATGCAAATAAAATCCCTAAATTGGTGAATAAAAGCCGAATCTAAGTAGTTTCCAGAACTGTTTAATACTATTTAAATCACATTTAACTGATGATTGTCAAGCGATACCGTCCTATTAGATTTCATGAAAAGAGACTTTCTCAAAATTGTATTTGATACAGAATGCCAAAGATTTAGTGTATCAAATCATATTGGGGTTTTTAGTGAAAAAAGTTGCACCAACAATCGTATAGCTGAAATTCTTTACAAGTGACTGTGGGGATGTTCATGATGTCATGCATGACTGTGGCATTATTGAAGCAGTATTCGGGAACAGGATTAGATAGATTGCGACGGCAAGGAACGATATGTCTTGTCGGTATTGATATGAATGTGTGATAAGTGGGAAAACACTCGGGTATAATCACTGATGCGGAGATAGGGGTGAAGAGGTTAAGATGTCAGTCATGACTTTCGCAATGTTGAAGCAGTGTTATTGTTACTAATAAAATTTGTCATTTTAACTACAATCGTTTAAATAAAAATTAATTTACTAGCAGAAATTCTGATACACATAAGACGACCACAAAGAGATAAAGAAGCTTGAAACCACAAAAGGACAGATAGGTAGATTTAGGTGTAGCCACCTGCGAGACGTTTGGGTCACAAGTGGCTTAGAAAAAGAAAGACAATAGAAGAATAGGAAAAGATTGAGCAGAAATCTATCTGTGTCCAACTTACAACCGAGGTTACTTAGACCCGAGGTAAAAAAAACGGCCAGGAAAAATCCCTGTAATTTCATTCCAGGACACAGACAGAAATCCGCAAAGAAAGGGACAAGCGGGATAGAAAACAGACCCTACCAGCAGCCCCTCCAACCGCCCGCAAGCTGATGGTGATGAATAATATTGATGTCGAGGATAAATGTGGGAAAGTTTTGTTGAATTATTGGTGAACTATGCAAATAACCAAAATTTATGCATTATGACATTTATTTAGTGCACCACTGAAAATGAAATGAGCACCAATGATAAAAACAGAGGAAATCCAGCTGGATGTACCTTTTTGACAGACTTCTAATAAAAATCAATACTACTTGGAAAAATAGGCAACGATTCAATGTAATACGGCAATGACGGGAGAAATAATGACAGTAGCATCCGATCGACATTTACACCATGAAATTGACATAGCTGATTCCGTATTTTGTTTGACAAAGGCGTTCCATGGTCCGGAAAATTACATATTAGTCTTCTCGAGATACCGGCATTAATTTTTATAACTATTTCTTGTAGGCAATCAGTGAACTATATTCCGAAAATATGCTGAGCGTCATTATACGCATTATAGTTATTGTAAGACTGTTAGATTAAGTAGAATGAAATTAAAACAGATCATTGCAAAAATCAACCTTGCTCCATTGGGCATCGAACCTCAGATCTGATTAGTTGGTCATTCATGTTACCATTACATCAAAGAGATAATCCAATAATTAAAATGCTTTTTCACAAAGAATAAGCAACGAGATTAAAGAATGAAACAATGGAAAAATAGAAAGTAGGTCAAGAAAAGGCCGACAAAAGAAAATATGCCAGAGAGAGTACGAATTGATTCAAACGCCTTTGCGAAGGGATAGATTTTTTATTAGATTTTTTTTTTTTTTTTTTTTATAACGACCACGTTTAAAGCACTAACCGGGGAGCTGCAAGGTCTGGGCCGGACGTCCCGCTTGCTGAAAGGAAATTGATGTGCATTTCGAACCCAACACCTCTCATTTCCAGGTGCATTGATTGCCGCGTAATCCTGTCTGACAGAGATTATTGCATATGGCCTCTCATGCATTATTGTGTCCATAACAGCACCTTCCCGTGGTGTTCCCCGTTTCTACTGAGTTTGTTATGGGCGCGACCGAGTCCCCGGCGGTATAACCGGGCTAAGGAGTAGGTGGGACCCCTTCCTCTTAAGGTGCAGGAGACAGAACCCACCGATGAGTGGTACACGCTCTGCTCCTCACCCACCCACCTCACACTCATTCTGTAGTGTGGTGTCCTCTGTATGTCCTTACTTTTCTTAATCTACCCCTATAGCTCATACTTGTTTCCTAATGCTGTAACTTTAACACTTCTATACTCCCTCTTTGGTCGACCTGTGGCCCATGTCTTCTGTATGACTATCTGTGATTGATTGTAATCATGTATCCTTCTTAAAAAATTGAGATTTTTAGGGGAAAGGGCTGGTATCCCTTTGTTTTAGGCCCACAGAATCTCTCATCGACACAAATGACACAGGACGTGACGATCCTCTGTTTATGAAATATGGCCCTTTAAGCAGAAAGAATAACTGAAATCGATAACTGCAAGCCAGGAAACAGTAGGTGGCGGGGAATGGGCGACCGTCAATCATGAAAGAGACTGTGGGAAAGACAAAATGAAGGCTACTTGACTAAACCCTATAAAAATTAATTATATGAGGAACATGCATCTGCAGTTCAACTCCTGATGTTATGCAGCTGACAAGGAATACAGGTTAGGGTGGGAAGACAGACCAGAGACTCCCCAGCATGCCATGACAAACAAAAGGAAAGCATACGAGCTCGGACGTCGCCTCGAAAAAGGTCCGCGCCAGACAGTGAGTACCCAGGCTGATCTGCGCGAAAAGTCAGCTACTGGGACAAAGAAATTCCACAAACATTTGAATATTTTACAAATTAACATTTGTGGAATCAGGAATAAAAAGACAGAGCTGAAGAAATTATTAAATGAAAAGGAAGTTCACATTGCTTTACTTCAGGAAACCCTGTATAAACATAGCGATTCATATATTGCTGGTTATACATACTATACCTGCAAATGTGATGACTGCCGTGGTGTTATTACTTATATAAGAAATGACATCACGGGAGATGTTACTTCTAAACCATCACAGAACTCAACTGATGTACAGAAAGTAACCTTATGGCACCTAAATAAGAAATTTACCATTTACAACATTTACAACCCTCCACGGTGTACTATAAACCTAACAGATCTAAACAGTTCCCAATACAACAACACAATAATTGCTGGTGACTTCAATGGCCACTCTCCACTATGGGGATACAAAAATCTAAACAACACAGGAAAAGAACTAGAAAAGCTTTGCAATACAACCAACCTCACCATTTTACAAAATGCAGACTCAGTCCCGACCCTTCTTCACAGAGCTCATATGTCCCTGAGTCATCCCGATCTAACCATCATCTCCTCTGACCTTCTGAATTCTTGTCACATTAAAGTCCTGGATGAAATAGGCAGTGACCATAAACCAATTTTAACACAAATAACAGTTCAAACACAGAAGAAAACATTTGAGCAGAAATCCAAATGGAATTTCAAGAAAGCAAACTGGGATGTTTTCACAGCAACATTAGACGACCAGCTTCCAAAAATTACAGATTCATCAAGTGTAGAACATTTAAACGAAGCCCTCACCAAAGCCATTCTTGCAGCTGCAAAAGCAGGAATTCCAAGAGGTAGTCGACAGAACTACAAACCCTTCTGGAGCAAAGAAATTGAAAAAGCAGTAAATGCAAGAAAGGAAACAAGGAAAAACTTAGAGGAAAACAAAACCATTAAAAACAAGATTGAGTACAATAAAGCATCGGCAATTGTCAAAAGAACTATTAACAACGCTAAAAGAAAGAAATGGGCAGACACATGCGCTAATATTGACCTCAATCAAAATGGGAAAAAAGCATGGGCCTTACTTAATAATCTTAACAATGAAACCCCGAAAACCAACCCAAAGCCCATGAAAACTACAGAAGGAACAATGGAAGATGACCAAAAAAAAGCCATGATCTTCAACAAACATTTTGCTTCAGTAAACAAGGCATCAAAAAGAAGTGAAAAGGACAAAAAATTGATTAAAGATCTTAAACATCAAGAAAAGGCCCCAAAAGCTATCTCATATCTGTTCAAAGAGGGCTTTACCATGTCAGAACTTCACAGAGCTATGAAAAAACTCAAGTTAAGGAAATCCCCTGGACCAGATAAGATACACAATGAAATGCTCCTGCATCTTAGCGTGAGAGGTAAACAGATGCTTCTCAAACTTATAAATCTAACATGGGAGACAGGAATAGTACCAAGGGGATGGAAAAATGCTATTATAATTCCAATCTTAAAGAAAGATAAACCACCCAACGAAACGAAAAGTTACCGACCAATATCTCTCACCTCATGTGTTGGAAAGATCGCTGAGAGAATGGTAAATAACCGATTATACTGGTGGCTGGAGACATGTGGCCTACTAAATAAATATCAGGCAGGCTTTAGGATAGGGCAAAGAACAGAAGATCAATTGTTTAGATTAAGTCAAAAAATAATTGATGGCTTTCAAGATGGAAAACATACAGTCGCGGTTTTCGTTGATCTCCAACAGGCCTATGACAAAGTATGGAGGAAAGGGTTGTTATCAAAAATGATGGACTACGGAATTGATGGAAATCTCTACTTCTGGATTAAACAATTTCTCAGTAACAGAACAATCCAAACAAAAATTAATAACGGACTGTCAAACAGAGAAGTATTAGAGGAAGGTCTCCCACAAGGATCCTGCCTCAGCTGTACTCTCTTTCTTATTTTTATAAATGATCTACCAGAAGTATTACAGACAGAAAAGGCCCTATATGCTGACGATTTAGTTATGTGGTATACTACAAAGCACCTACCAATAGCCTCCAATAGAATAAATGAAGATTTAGAAAGCTTAAACACCTTCTGTGATAAATGGAAATTAAAAGTAAATTGCAATAAAACAGTCTACTCTATATTTACTAAGAGCCATCCTGTTTCCAAGAAAGAAATAACACTCTCCATCCAAGGCCATCGACTCGCGAAAGAAGAAAACCCCACATATTTGGGCATACAGTTAGACAGACAACTATCTCTGAACAAACACACTCAGAATGTAAAAATCAAAGCCACAAGGAGACTCCAGTTACTAAAACGACTAGCCAGTACTAATTGGGGAGCAGACAAAAACTCGCTTCGACAACTCTATTTAGGCTATGTGCGTTCCGTCATGGACTACAATTTAGCCCTCCAAAATGTAGGTAGTAAAAACGCACACAAAACCTTGGACAGAGTACAAAACCAAGCCCTTCGCTTCATCTCCGGTGCCCTGAGATCGACACCCACAGCAGCATGTGAAATACATACTAATGTGGAACCACTTGGACTTCGCAGAGAATCAGCAGTGCTTGAAATGGTTGAAAGATACAAACGAAAAGAGGAAAACCATCCAAACAGAATTCTGGCAGAGAAATGGAAACCAAGAACAAGATTAAAACAAAAATCCCTGCTACACATTGCTAACAACTTGAATGAAAGACACAGACTCCCAGAAAACAGAGAAAAATCTATTTTAATCAGTCAAAAACCTCCATACGCCGAACTAAAACTTCCAAAAATAAAGACTAACCTCGTAGAAGAAACAACAAGAAATAGAAACAAATCAGATATACAAACATTAGCAATGAAGACGATACAAGAATACCCAGACAACTGGATACATGTTTACACAGATGGATCTGCCCACAAAGGAACTAAAAATGCTGGGTATGGGTTTGTAGTAGAATACCCAGATAAAACCTGTGATAAAATCCACAATTCTTGCGGAAGCTCCTGCTCAAACTACGAGGCAGAGGCAGTTGCAATAGAAGCCTCACTGCGACACCTCTCTTCTGTTTTCCAGCTAAACCCTTCAAAACTTCAAAACACTGTCATCTTCACAGACTCCAAATCGGTTCTCCAAGCTCTCGATTTAGATAAACTCTCCTCAACGTTCAATAGTTTAAGATCTCAACTAGATGAATTCCTTACAACACACAGAGTAGACTTATCTCTCCAGTGGATACCAGGACATTCAAATATACCAGGAAATGACAATGCAGACAGACTAGCCAGACTCGGATCAACACTTTTACAACCATCATTTCCAGTATCCTTAGACACAGCGAAACAAATAATCAAAACAAATAAGAGAGAAGAATGGATGAACAGTTGGGCAATGAGCACCACGGGTAGATGTATGTTTTCCCATATGACCACTCCTGTAAAGACTGATTGCCTAAATAAGCTCAGAAGACACCAGCAAAGCATCATCTTTCAACTAAGAACACAACACATACCGCTCAACAACCATTTAAGCAAAATTACAAAAGACACATCCCCCTCCTGCCCCCTATGTCAACACCCCAATGAAACAGTAACACACCACTTGCTTGAATGTCAACCTCTTGAAGATCTGAGATGCACATTCCTCCCACCAAATCCAAGCATCAGTAACACACTTTATAGTCACCTGGAACAACTACAAAAGACGTCTAACTTCTACGTCATGGCACAAGACCGAAGGGCTAGAGCTCAGGTGGTCGCTGGTTCGGATAAGTAAGTAAGTAAAGCACTAACCGTGCAGTAACATTGAATAGATGCATAAAAATCAGTAAATTGTTGAATAAAAGCCCAATCTAGGTAGCTTCCAGAACTGTTCGATAAAACTGTTACACATTTAACAAATGATTGTCCAGAGGTTCCGTCCTATGAGATTTCATGAAAAGAGATTTCTCAAAATGTATTTGATACCGAATGCCAAAAATTATGTACATTAAATCGCATTGTTATTTGAGACCCCAATGCAAGATTGGTGGCAATGGATGTTAGTGTTGTTAAGGAGATGACGATAGACGCAAATTCAGCGACGGAGATCAAATAATGTTACAGTTCCTGACCTAGCCCTAAGGTGATTCGACAAGGAAGAGTCAAGCCAATTACATTCGTTCTTGTCACCGTTAGACAACATCCCATACAAATACAATCCGGTTATTCGTAGACCTCCGAGTAGCTTTTATGTATGAGGTTCAATACTAAAAAAGCCAGTGCACTTCGACCGGTAAGAGTACGTTTCTCAGTATCTCACCTGAAAAATGACCACAATGACAGTGGAAAGAAAGGCTTAGTGTGGACTCACTTGGTTTCAGAATGTCGAAGCATGATTTGGAATCCAAGTCCTAAAATATATCACCACAATTACTTCATCCACAATTCTACCTCCATCGTCACGATCCTTACCAACACCAGCCCCCACAACCAAGCGATTTCATTATCAGTGTTCAGTAATATATAAATAGATGCAAATAAAATCCCTAAATTGGTGAATAAAAGCCGAATCTACGTAGTTTCCAGAACTGTTTAATACTATTTTAATCACATTTAACTGATGATTGTCAAGCGATACCGTCCTATTAGATTTCATGAAAAGAGACTTTCTCAAAATTGTATTTGATGCAGAATGCCAAAGATTTAGTGTATTTAATCATATTGGGTTTTTTAGTGAAAAAAGTTACACCAACAATCGTATAGCTGAAATTATTTACAGGTGACTGTGGGGATGATGATGTCATGCATGACTGTGGCATGATTGAAGCAGTATTCGGGAACAAGATTAGATAGATTGCAACGGCAAGGAACGAGATGTCTTGTCGGTATTGATATGAATGTGTGATAAGTGGGAAAAAACCCGGGTAAAATCACTGATGCGGAGATAGGGGTGAAGAGGTTAAATTGTCAGTCATGACTTTCGCAATGTTGAAGCAGTGTTATTATGACTAAAAAAATTGTCATTTTAACTATAATCGTTTAAATAAAACTTAATTTACTAGCAGAAATTCTGATACACATAAGACGACCACAAAGAGATAAAGAAGCTTGACACCACAAAAGGACAGATAGGTAGATTTAGGAGTAGCCACCTGCGAGATGTTTGGGTCACAAGTGGCTTAGAAAAAGAAAGACAATAGAAGAATAGGAAAAGATAGAGCAGAAATCTATCTGTGTCCAACTTACAACCGAGGTTACTTAGACCCGAGGTAAAAAAAACGACCAGGGAAAATCCCTGTAATCTCATTCCAGGACACAGACAGAAATCCGCAAAGAAAGGGACAAGCGGGATAGAAAACAGACCCTACCAGCAGCCCCTCCAACCGCCCGCAAGCTGATGGTGATGAATAATATTGATGTCGAGGATAAATGTGGGAAAGTTTTGTTGAATTATTGGTGAACTATGCAAATAACCAAAATTTATGCATTATGACATTTATTTAGTGCACCACTGAAAATGAAATGAGCACCAATGATAAAAACAGAGGAAATCCAGCTGGATGTACCTTTTTGACAGACTTCTAATAAAAATCAATACTACTTGGAAAAATAGGCAACGATTCAATGTAATACGGCAATGACGGGAGAAATAATGACAGTAGCATCCGATCGACATTTACACCATGAAATTGACATAGCTGATTCCGTATTTTGTTTGACAAAGGCGTTCCATGGTCCGGAAAATTACATATTAGTCTTCTCGAGATACCGGCATTAATTTTTATAACTATTTCTTGTAGGCAATCAGTGAACTATATTCCGAAAATATGCTGAGCGTCATTATACGCATTATAGTTATTGTAAGACTGTTAGATTAAGTAGAATGAAATTAAAACAGATCATTGCAAAAATCAACCTTGCTCCATTGGGCATCAAACCTCAGATCTGATTAGTTGGTCATTCGTGTCACCATTACATCAAAGAGATAATCCAATAATTAAAATGCTTTTTCACAAAGAATAAGCAACGAGATTAAAGAATGAAACAGTGGAAAGATGGAAAGTAGGTCAAGAAAAGGCTGACAAAAGAAAATATGCCAGAGAGAGTACGAATTGATTCAAACGCCTTTGCGAAGGGATAGATTTTTTTATAACGACCACTTTTAAAGCACTAACCGTGCAGTAACATTGAATAGATGCATAAAAATCAGTAAATTGTTGAATAAAAGCCCAATCTAGTAGCTTCCAGAACTGTTCGATAAACTTTTACACATTTAACAATGATTGTCCAGAGGTTCCGTCCTATGAGATTTCATGAAAAGAGATTCTCAAAATGTATTTGATACCAAATGCAAAAATTATGTACATTAAATTGCATTGTTTTTTAGACCCCAATGCAAGATTGGTGGCAATGGATGTTGGTGTTGTTAAGGAGATGACGATAGACGCAAATTCAGCGACGGAGATCAAATAATGTTACAGTTCCTGACCTAGCCCTAAGGTGATTCGACAAGGAAGAGTCAAGCCAATTACATTCGTTCTTGTCCCAAGCACGTTAGACAACATCCCATACAAATACAATCCGGTTATTCGTAGACCTCCGAGTAACTTTTATGTATGAGGTTCAATACTAAAAAAGCCAGTGCACTTCGACCGGTAGAAGTACGTTTCTCAGTATCTCACATGAATAAAGACCACAATGACAGTGGAAAGAAAGGCTTAGTGTGGACTCACTTGGTTTCAGAATGTCGAAGCATGATTTGGAATCCAAGTCCTAAAATATATCACCACAATTACTTCATCCCCAATTTTACCTCCATCGTCACAATCCTTACCAACACCAGCCCCCACAACCATCTCCCTCATAAGCGATTTCATTATCAGTGTTCAGTAATATATAAATAGATGCAAATAAAATCCCTAAATTGGTGAATAAAAGCCGAATCTACGTAGTTTCCAGAACTGTTTAATACTATTTTAATCACATTTAACTGATGATTGTCAAGAGATCCGTCCTATTAGATTTCATGAAAAGAGACTTTCTCAAAATTGTATTTGAATACGAATGCCAAAATTTAGTGTATTAAATCATATTGGGTTTTTAGTGAAAAAAGTTCACCAACAATCGTATAGCTGAAATTCTTTACAAGTGACTGTGGGGATGATATGTCAGCATGACTGTGGCATATTGAAGCAGTATTCGGGAACAAGATTAGATAGATTGCAACGGTAAGGAACGAGATGTCTTGTCGGTATTGATATGAATGTGTGATAATGGGAAAACACCGGGTAAATCATGATGCGGAGATAGGGGTGAAGAGGTTAAATGTCAGTCATGACTTTCGCAATGTTGAAAGCAGTGTTATTGTGACTAATAAAATTGTCATTTTAACTACAATCGTTTAAATAAAACTTAATTTACTAGCAGAAATCTTACTGATACACATAAGACGATCACAAGAGATAAAGAAGCTTGACACCACAAAAGGACAGATAGGTAGATTTAGGTAGTACCACCTGCGAGACGTTTGGGTCACAAGTGGCTTAGAAAAAGAAAGACAATGGAAGAATAGGAAAAGATAGAGCAGAAATCTATCTGTGTCCAACTTACAAACTCGAGGTAACAAAAACGGCCGGGATAAATCCCTTAATCTCATTCCAGGACACAGACAGAAATCCGCAAAGAAAGGGACAAGCGGGATAGAAAACAGACCCTACCAGCAGCCCCTCCAACCGCCCGCAAGCTGATGGTGAATGAATAATATTGATGTCGAGGATAAATGTGGGAAAGTATTGTTGAATTATTGGTGAACTATGCAAATAACCAAAATTTATGCATTATGACATTTGTAGTGCACCACTGAAAATGAAATGAGCACCAATGATAAAAACAGAGGAAATCCAGCTGGATGCACCTTTTTGACAGACTTCAATAAAAATCAAACTACTTGAAAAATAGCAACGATTCAATGTAATACGGCAATGACGGGAGAAATAATGACAGTAGCATCCGATCTGACATTTACAACCATAAATTGACATACTGATTCCGTATTTTGTTGACAAAGGCGTTCATTGTCCGGAAAATAATATTAAGTCTTTGAGATACCGGCATTATTTTTATAACTATTTCTTGTAGGCAATCAGTGAACTATATTCCGAAAATATGCTGAGCGTCATTATACGCATTATAGTTATTGTAAGACTGTTAGATTAAGTAGAATGAAATTAAAACAGATCATGCAAAAATCAACCTTGCTCCATTGGGCATCAAACCTCAGATCTGATTAGTTGTCATTCGTGTCACCATTACATCAAAGAGATAATCCAATAATTAAAATGCTTTTTCACAAAGAATAAGCAACGAGATTAAAGAATGAAACAATGGAAAGATGGAAAGTAGGTCAAGAAAAGGCTGACAAAAGAAAATATGCCAGAGGGAGTACGAATTGATTCAAACGCCTTTGCGAAGGGATAGATTATTTATCACGACCATTTTTAAAGCCCTAACAGTGCAGTAACATTTAATAGATGCATAAAAATCAGTAAATTGTTGAATAAAAGCCCAATCTAGGTAGCTTCCAGAACTGTTCGATAAAACTTACACATTTAACAAATGATTGTCCAGCGGTTCCGTCCTATGAGATTTCATGAAATAGATTTTCTCAAAATGTATTTGATACCGAATGCCAAAAATTATGTACATTAAATCGCATTGTTTTTTAAGACCCAATGCAAGATTGGTGGCAATGGATGTTGGTGTTGTTAAGGAGATGACGATAGACGCAAATCAGCGACGGAGATCAAATAATGTTACAGTTCCTGACCTAGCCCTAAGGTGATTCGACAAGGAAGAGTCAAGCCAATTACATTCGTTCTTGTTACCAAAGTCACGTTAGACAACATCCCATACAAATACAATCCGGTTATTCGTAGACCTCCGAGTAACTTTTATGTATGAGGTTCAATACTAAAAAAGCCAGTGCACTTCGACCGGTAGAAGTACGTTTCTCAGTATCTCACATGAATAATGACCACAATGACAGTGGAAAGAAAGGCTTAGTGTGGACTCACTTGGTTTCAGAATGTTGAAGCATGATTTGGAATCCAAGTCCTAAAAAATATCACCATAATTACTTCATCCCCAATTCTACCTCCATCGTCACAATCCTAACCAACACCAGCCCCCACAACCATCTCCCTCATAAGCGATTTCATTATCAGTGTTCAGTAATATATAAATAGATGCAAATAAAATCCCTAAATTGGTGAATAAAAGCCGAATCTACGTAGTTTCCAGAACTGTTTAATACTTTTTAATCACATTAACTGATGATTGTCAGCGATACCGTCCTATTAGATTTCATGAAAAGAGACTTTCTTAAAATTGTAATTGATGCAGCATGCCAAAGATTTAGTGTATTTAATCATATTGGGTTTTTTAGTGAAAAAAGTTACACAAGTGAATGTGGGGATGTTGATGATGTCATGCATGACTGTGGCATGATTGAAGCAGTATTCGGGAACAGGATTAGATAGATTGCAACGGCAAGGAACGAGATGTGTTGTCGGTATTGATATGAATGTGTGATAAGTGGGAAAACACTCGGGTATAATCACTGATGCGGAGATAGGGGTGAAGAGGTTAAGATGTCAGTCATGACTTTCGCAATGTTGAAGCAGTGTTATTGTTACTAATAAAATGTGTCATTTTAACTACAATCGTTTAAATAAAAATTAATTTACTAGCAGAAATTCTGATACACATAAGACGACCACAAAGAGATGAAGCTTGACACCACAAAAGGACAGATAGGTAGATTTAGGTGTAGCCACCTGCGAGACGTTTGGGTCACAAGTGGCTTAGAAAAAGAAAGACAATAGAAGAATAGGAAAAGATTGAGCAGAAATCTATCTGTGTCCAACTTACAACCGAGGTTACTTAGACCCGAGGTAAAAAAACGCCAGAAAAATCCCTGTAATTCATTCCAGGACACAGACAGAAATCCGCAAAGAAAGGGACAAGCGGGATAGAAAACAGACCCTACCAGCAGCCCCTCAACGCCCGCAAGCTGATGGTGATGAATAATATTGATGTCGAGGATAAATGTGGAAAGTTTTGTTGAATTATTGTGAACTATGCAAATAACCAAAATTTATGCATTATGACATTTATTTAGTGCACCACTGAAAATGAAATGAGCACCAATGATAAAAACAGAGGAAATCCAGCTGGATGTACCTTTTTGACAGACTTCTAATAAAAATCAAACTACTTGGAAAAATAGGCAACGATTCAATGTAATACGGCAAAATGACGGGAGAAATAATGACAGTACATCCGATCGACATTTACACCATGAATATTGACATAGCTGATTCCGTATTTTTTTGACAAAGGCGTTCCATGGTCCGGAAAATTACATATTAGTCTTCTCGAGATACCGGCATTATTTTTATAACTATTTCTTGTAGGCAATCAGTGAACTATATTCCGAAAATATGCTGAGCGTCATTATACGCATTATAGTTATTGTAAGACTGTTAGATTAAGCAGAACGAAATTAAAACAGATCATCGCAAAAATCAACCTTGCTCCATTGGGCATCGAACCTAAGATCTGATTAGTTGCTCATTCGTGTTACCATTACATCAAAGAGATAATCCAATAATTAAAATGCTTTTTCACACAAAAAAAGCATCGAGATTAAAGAATGAAACAATGGAAAGATGGAAAGTAGGTCAAGAAAAGGTCGGCAAAAGAAAATATGCCAGAGAGAGTACGAATTGATTCAAACGCCTTTGCGAAGGGATAGATTTTTTATAACGACCATTTTTAAAGCCCTAACTGTGCAGTAACATTTAATGGATGCAGAATAATCAGTAAATTGTTGAATAAAAGCCCAATCTAGGTAGCTTCCAGAACTGTTCGATAACACTTTTACACATTTAACTAATGATTGTCCAGAGGTTCCGTCCTATGAGATTTCATGAAAAGAGACTTTCTCAAAATGTATTTAGATACCGAATGCCAAAAATTATGTACATTAAATCGCATTGTTTTTTGAGACCTTAATGCAAGATTGGTGGCAATGGATGTTGGTGTTGTTAAGGAGATGACGATAGACGCAAATTCAGCGACGGAGATCAAATAATGTTACAGTTCCAGACCTAGCCCTAAGGTGATTCGACAAGGAAGAGTCAAGCCAATTACATTCGTTCTTGTTACCAAAGTCACGGTTAGACAACATCCCATACAAATACAATCCGGTTATTCGTAGACCTCCGAGTAACTTTTATGTATGAGGTTCAATACTAAAAAAAGCCAGTGCACTTCGACCGGTAGAAGTACGTTTCTCAGTATCTCACATGAATAATGACCACAATGACAGTGGAAAGAAAGGCTTAGTGTGGACTCGGTTTCAGAATGTCGAAGCATGATTTGGAATCCAAGTCCTAAAATATATCACCACAATTACTTCGTCATCAATTCTACCTCCATCGTCACAATCCTTACCAACACCAGCCCCCACAACCATCTCCCTCATAAGCGATTTTATTATCAGTGTTCAGTAATATATAAATAGATGCAAATAAAATCCCTAAATTGGTGAATAAAAGCCGAATCTCCGTAGCTTCCAGAACTGTTGAATAATATTTTTAATCACATTAAACTGATGATTGTCCAGAGATTCCGTCCTATTAGATTTCATGAAAAGAGACTTTCTCAAAATTGTATTTTAATACCGAATGCCAAAAATTTAGTGTATTAAATCATATTGGGTCTTTTAGTGGAAAAAAGTTGCACCAACAATCGTAAAGCTGAAATTCTTTACAAGTGACTGTGGGGATGTTGATAATGTCAGGCATGACTGTGGCATTATTGAAGCAGTATTCGGGAACAGGATTAGATAGATTGCAACGGTAAGGAACGAGATGTCTTGTCGGTATTGATATAAATGTGTGAAAAATGGGGAAAACACTCGGGTAGAATCAGTGATGCGGAGATAGGGGTGAAGAGGTTAAGATGTCAGTCATGAATTTCGCAATGTTGAAACAGTGTTATTGTGACTAATAAAATTTGTCATTTGAACTACAATCGGTTTAAATAAAACTTAATTTATAAGCAGAAATTCTTGTAAAACGGATACACATAGGACGATCACAATGAGAAAAGAAGCTTGACACCACTAAAGGACAGATAGGTAGATTTAGGTGTAACCACCTGCGAGACGTTTGTGTCACAAGTGGCTTAGAAAAAGAAAGACAATAGAGGAATAGGAAAAGATAGAGCAGAAATCTATCTGTGTCCAACTTACAACCGAGGTAACATAACGGCCGGGAAAAATCCCACTACTCTCATTCCAGGACACAGACAGAAATCCGCAAAGAAAGGGACAAGCGGGATAGAAAACAGACCCTACCAGCAGCCCCTCCAACCGCCCGCAAGCTGATGGTAATGAATAATATTGATGTCGAGGATAAATGTGGGAAAGTATTGTTGAATTATTGGTGAACTATGCAAATAACCAAAATTTATGCACTATGACATTTATTTAGTGCACCAATGAAAATGAAATGAGCACCAATGATAAAAACAGAGGAAATCCAGCTGGATGCACCTTTTTGACAGACTTCCAATAAAAATCAAAACTACTTGCAAAAATAGGCAACGATTCAATGTAATACGGCAATGACGGGAGAAATAATGACATTAGTAGGAAAGTATTGAATTATTGGTGAACTTTTCAATAACAAATTTATTTTAGTATAAATGCAGTATGACATTTAGCGCATCAATGAAAAGGCAATGGGCATCAATGATTAGTACAGAGTGGAGTTACACCTTGGCATTGACATGACTGATACCATATTTTGATAAAGGGTGTTCATTTCTCCGTTAAACTACATATTACAGTCTTGTTTAGACACCGGCATTCATTTTTATAACTATTTCTTGTAGGCAATCAGTGAACTTTATTCCGAAAATATGCTGAGCGTCATTATACGCATTATAGTTATTGTAAGACTGTTAGATTAAGCAGAACGAAATTAAAACAGATCATCGCAAAAATCAACCTTGCTCCATTGGGCATCGAACCTCAGATCTGATTAGTTGCTCATTCGTGTTACCATTACATCAAAGAGATAATCCAATAATTAAAATGCTTTTTCACACAAAAAAAAGCATCGAGATTAAAGAATGAAACAATGGAATGATGGAAAGTAGGTCAAGAAAAGGTCGGCAAAAGAAAATATGCCAGAGAGAGTACGAATTGATTCAAACGCCTTTGCGAAGGGATAGATTTTTTATAACGACCATTTTTAAATCCCTAACTGTGCAGTAACATTTAATAGATGCAGAAAAATCAGTAAATTGTTGAATAAAAGCCCAATCTAGGTAGCTTCCAGAACTGTTCGATAACACTTTTACACATTTAACTAATGATTGCCCAGAGGTTCCGTCCTATGAGATTTCGTAAAAAGAGACTTTCTCAAAATGTATTTAGATACCGAATGCCAAAAATTATGTACATTAAATCGCATTGTTTTTTGAGACCCCAATGCAAGGTTGGTGGCAATGGATGTTGGTGTTGTTAAGGAGATGACGATAGACGCAAATTCAGCGACGGAGATCAAATAATGTTACAGTTCCAGACCTAGCCCTAAGGTGATTCGACAAGGAAGAGTCAAGCCAATTACATTCGTTCTTGTTACCAAAGTCACGGTTAGACAACATCCCATACAAATACAATCCAGTTATTCGTAGACCTCCGAGTAACTTTTATGTATGAGGTTCAATACTAAAAAGCCAGTGCACTTCGACCGGTAGAAGTACGTTTCTCAGTATCTCACATGAATAATGACCACAATGACAGTGGAAAGAAAGGCTTAGTGTGAACTCACTTGGTTTCAGAATGTCGAAACATGATTTGGAATCCAAGTCCTAAAATATATCACCACAATTACTTCGTCATCAATTCTACCTCCATCGTCACAATCCTTACCAACACCAGCCCCCACAACCATCTCCCTCATAAGCGATTTTATTATCAGTGTTCAGTAATATATAAATAGATGCAAATAAAATCCCTAAATTGGTGAATAAAAGCCGAATCTCCGTAGCTTCCAGAACTGTTGAATAATATTTTTAATCACATTAAACTGATGATTGTCCAGAGATTCCGTCCTATTAGATTTCATGAAAAGAGACTTTCTCAAAATTGTATTTTAATACCGAATGCCAAAAATTTAGTGTATTAAATCATATTGGGTCTTTTAGTGGAAAAAAGTTGCACCAACAATCGTAAAGCTGAAATTCTTTACAAGTGACTGTGGGGATGTTGATAATGTCAGGCATGACTGTGGCATTATTGAAGCAGTATTCGGGAACAGGATTAGATAGATTGCAACGGTAAGGAACGAGATGTCTTGTCGGTATTGATATAAATGTGTGAAAAATGGGGAAACACTCGGGTAGAATCAGTGATGCGGAGATAGGGGTGAAGAGGTTAAGATGTCAGTCATGAATTTCGCAATGTTGAAACAGTGTTATTGTGACTAATAAAATTTGTCATTTGAACTACAATCGGTTTAAATAAAACTTAATTTATAAGCAGAAATTCTTGTAAAACGGATACACATAGGACGATCACAATGAGAAAAGAAGCTTGACACCACTAAAGGACAGATAGGTAGATTTAGGTGTAACCACCTGCGAGACGTTTGTGTCACAAGTGGCTTAGAAAAAGAAAGACAATAGAGGAATAGGAAAAGATAGAGCAGAAATCTATCTGTGTCCAACTTACAACCGAGGTAACATAACGGCCGGGAAAAATCCCACTACTCTCATTCCAGGACACAGACAGAAATCCGCAAAGAAAGGGACAAGCGGGATAGAAAACAGACCCTACCAGCAGCCCCTCCAACCGCCCGCAAGCTGATGGTAATGAATAATATTGATGTCGAGGATAAATGTGGGAAAGTATTGTTGAATTATTGGTGAACTATGCAAATAACCAAAATTTATGCACTATGACATTTATTTAGTGCACCAATGAAAATGAAATGAGCACCAATGATAAAAACAGAGGAAATCCAGCTGGATGCACCTTTTTGACAGACTTCCAATAAAAATCAAAACTACTTGCAAAAATAGGCAACGATTCAATGTAATACGGCAATGACGGGAGAAATAATGACATTAGTAGGAAAGTATTGAATTATTGGTGAACTTTTCAATAACAAATTTATTTTAGTATAAATGCAGTATGACATTTAGCGCATCAATGAAAAGGCAATGGGCATCAATGATTAGTACAGAGTGGAGTTACACCTTGGCATTGACATGACTGATACCATATTTTGATAAAGGGTGTTCATTTCTCCGTTAAACTACATATTACAGTCTTGTTTAGACACCGGCATTCATTTTTATAACTATTTCTTGTAGGCAATCAGTGAACTTTATTCCGAAAATATGCTGAGCGTCATTATACGCATTATAGTTATTGTAAGACTGTTAGATTAAGCAGAACGAAATTAAAACAGATCATCGCAAAAATCAACCTTGCTCCATTGGGCATCGAACCTCAGATCTGATTAGTTGCTCATTCGTGTTACCATTACATCAAAGAGATAATCCAATAATTAAAATGCTTTTTCACACAAAAAAAAAGCATCGAGATTAAAGAATGAAACAATGGAATGATGGAAAGTAGGTCAAGAAAAGGTCGGCAAAAGAAAATATGCCAGAGAGAGTACGAATTGATTCAAACGCCTTTGCGAAGGGATAGATTTTTTATAACGACCATTTTTAAAGCCCTAACTGTGCAGTAACATTTAATAGATGCAGAAAAATCAGTAAATTGTTGAATAAAAGCCCAATCTAGGTAGCTTCCAGAACTGTTCGATAACACTTTTACACATTTAACTAATGATTGCCCAGAGGTTCCGTCCTATGAGATTTCGTAAAAAGAGACTTTCTCAAAATGTATTTAGATACCGAATGCCAAAAATTATGTACATTAAATCGCATTGTTTTTTGAGACCCCAATGCAAGATTGGTGGCAATGGATGTTGGTGTTGTTAAGGAGATGACGATAGACGCAAATTCAGCGACGGAGATCAAATAATGTTACAGTTCCAGACCTAGCCCTAAGGTGATTCGACAAGGAAGAGTCAAGCCAATTACATTCGTTCTTGTTACCAAAGTCACGGTTAGACAACATCCCATACAAATACAATCCGGTTATTCGTAGACCTCCGAGTAACTTTTATGTATGAGGTTCAATACTAAAAAAGCCAGTGCACTTCGACCGGTAGAAGTACGTTTCTCAGTATCTCACATGAATAATGACCACAATGACAGTGGAAAGAAAGGCTTAGTGTGAACTCACTTGGTTTCAGAATGTCGAAACATGATTTGGAATCCAAGTCCTAAAATATATCACCACAATTACTTCGTCATCAATTCTACCTCCATCGTCACAATCCTTACCAACACCAGCCCCCACAACCATCTCCCTCATAAGCGATTTTATTATCAGTGTTCAGTAATATATAAATAGATGCAAATAAAATCCCTAAATTGGTGAATAAAAGCCGAATCTCCGTAGCTTCCAGAACTGTTGATAATTATTTTTTATCACATTAAACTGATGATTGTCCAGAGATTCCGTCCTATTAGATTTCATGAAAAGAGACTTTCTCAAAATTGTATTTTAATACCGAATGCCAAAAATTTAGTGTATTAAATCATATTGGGTCTTTTAGTGGAAAAAAAGTTGCACCAACAATCGTAAAGGTAAAATTCTTTACAAGTGACTATAGGGATGTTGATAATGTCAGGCATGACTGTGGCATTATTGAAGCAGTATTCGGGAACAGGATTAGATAGATTGCAACGGTAAGGAACGAGATGTCTTGTCGGTATTGATATAAATGTGTGAAAAATGGGAAACACTCGGGTAGAATCATTGATGCGGAGATAGGGGTGAAGAGGTTAAGATGTCAGTCATGACTTTCGCAATGTTGAAACAGTGTTATTGTGACTAATAAAATTTGTCATTTTAACTACAATCGGTTTAAATAAAACTTAATTTATAAGCAGAAATTCTTGTAAAACGGATACACATAGGACGATCACAATGAGAAAAAAAGCTTGACACCACTAAAGGACAGATAGGTAGATTTAGGTGTAACCACCTGCGAGACGTTTGTGTCACAAGTGGCTTAGAAAAAGAAAGACAATAGAGGAATAGGAAAAGATAGAGCAGAAATCTATCTGTGTCCAACTTACAACCGAGGTAACATAACGACCGGGAAAAATCCCACTACTCTCATTCCAGGACACAGACAGAAATCCGCAAAGAAAGGGACAAGCGGGATAGAAAACAGACCCTACGAGCAGCCCGCAAGCTGATGGTGATGAATAATATTGATGTCGAGGATAAATGTGGGAAAGTATTGTTGAATTATTCGTGAACTATGCAAATAACCAAAATGTATGCATTATGACATTTATTTAGTGCACCAATGAAAATGAAATGAGCACCAATGATAAAAACAGAGGAAATCCAGCTGGATGCACCTTTTTGACAGACTTCCAATAAAAATCAAAACTACTTGCAAAAATAGGCAACGATTCAATGTAATACGGCAATGACGGGAGAAATAATGACATTAGTAGGAAAGTATTGAATTATTGGTGAACTTTTCAATAACAAATTTATTTTAGTATAAATGCAGTATGACATTTAGCGCATCAATGAAAAGGCAATGGGCATCAATGATTAGTACAGAGTGGAGTTACACCTTGGCATTGACATGACTGATACCATATTTTGATAAAGGGTGTTCATTTCTCCGTTAAACTACATATTACAGTCTTGTTTAGACACCGGCATTCATTTTTATAACTATTTCTTGTAGGCAATCAGTGAACTTTATTCCGAAAATATGCTGAGCGTCATTATACGCATTATAGTTATTGTAAGACTGTTAGATTAAGCAGAACGAAATTAAAACAGATCATCGCAAAAATCAACCTTGCTCCATTGGGCATCGAACCTCAGATCTGATTAGTTGCTCATTCGTGTTACCATTACATCAAAGAGATAATCCAATAATTAAAATGCTTTTTCACACAAAAAAAAGCATCGAGATTAAAGAATGAAACAATGGAAAGATGGAAAGTAGGTCAAGAAAAGGTCGGCAAAAGAAAATATGCCAGAGAGAGTACGAATTGATTCAAACGCCTTTGCGAAGGGATAGATTTTTATAACGACCATTTTTAAAGCCCTAACTGTGCAGTAACATTTAATGGATGCAGAAAAATCAGTAAATTGTTGAATAAAAGCCCAATCTAGGTAGCTTCCAGAACTGTTCGATAACACTTTTACACATTTAACTAATGATTGTCCAGAGGTTCCGTCCTATGATATTTCATGAAAAGAGACTTTCTCAAAATGTATTTAGATACCGAATGCCAAAAATTATGTACATTAAATCGCATTGTTTTTTGAGACCCCAATGCAAGATTGGTGGCAATGGATGTTGGTGTTGTTAAGG
Organism: Berghia stephanieae; assembly: GCF_034508935.2. Lineage (NCBI taxonomy): Eukaryota > Metazoa > Mollusca > Gastropoda > Nudibranchia > Aeolidiidae > Berghia > Berghia stephanieae. Next base: position 82,286,135 of record NC_088361.1, on the reverse strand, counting down.
AGATGACGATAGACGCAAATTCAGCGACGGAGATCAAATAATGTTACAGTTCCAGACCTAGCCTAAGGTGATTCGACAAGGAAGAGTCAAGCCAATTACATTCGTTCTTGTTACCAAAGTCACGGTTAGACAACATCCATACAAATACAATCCAGTTATTCGTAGACCTCCGAGTAACTTTTATGTATGAGGTTCAATACTAAAAAGCAGTGCACTTCGACGTAGAAGTACGTTCTCGATATCCACACTTTTGAATAGATGAGGTCCATCAATACTATAAAAAAGCCAGTGCGACTTCGACCTGGTCAGAAGTAGCTATGCATCTTGGATCTCACATCAAGAATAATGATCACCACAATGTACATGTTGGAAAGAAAGGCTTAGTGTGGACTCACTTGGTTTCAGAATGTCGAAGCATGATTGGAATCCAAGTCTAAATTATCACCACAATTACTTCATCATCAATTCTACCTCCATCGTCACAATCTTACCAACACCAGCCCACAACATTCCCTCATAGCGATTTATTATCAGTGTTCAGTAATATATAAATAGATGCAAATAAAATCCCTAAATTGGTGAATAAAAGCCGAATCTCCGTAGCTTCCAGAACTGTTGAATAATATTTTTATCACATTAAACTGATGATTGTCCAGAGATTCCGTCCTATTAGATTTCATGAAAGAGACTTTCTCAAAATTGTATTTTAATACCGATGCCAAAAATTTAGTGTATTAAATCATATTGGGTCTTTTAGGGAAAAAAGTTGCACCAACAATCGTAAAGCTGAAATTCTTTACAAGTGACTGTGGGGATGTTGATAATGTCAGGCATGACTGTGGCATTATTGAAGCAGTATTCGGGAACAGGATTAGATAGATTGCAACGGTAAGGAACGAGATGTCTTGTCGGTATTGATATAAATGTGTGAAAAATGGGGAAACACTCGGGTAGAATCATTGATGCGGAGATAGGGGTGAAGAGGTTAAGATGTCAGTCATGACTTCGCAATGTTGAAACAGTGTTATTGTGACTAATAAAATTTGTCATTTTAACTACAATCGGTTTAAATAAAACTTAATTTATAAGCAGAAATTCTTGTAAAACGGATACACATAGGACGATCACAATGAGAAAAAAAACTTGACACCACTAAAGGACAGATAGGTAGATTTAGGTGTAACCACCTGCGAGACGTTTGTGTCACAAGTGGCTTAGAAAAAGAAAGACAATAGAGGAATAGGAAAAGATAGAGCAGAAATCTATCTGTGTCCAACTTACAACCGAGGTAACATAACGGCCGGGAAAAATCCCACTACTCTCATTCCAGGACACAGACAGAAATCCGCAAAGAAAGGGACAAGCGGGATAGAAAACAGACCCTACGAGCAGCCCCTCCAACCGCCCGCAAGCTGATGGTGATGAATAATATTGATGTCGAGGATAAATGTGGGAAAGTATTGTTGAATTATTGGTGAACTATGCAAATAACCAAAATGTATGCATTATGACATTTATTTAGTGCACCAATGAAAATGAAATGAGCACCAATGATAAAAACAGGAAATCCAGCTGGATGCACCTTTTTGACAGACTTCCAATAAAAATCAAAACTACTTGCAAAAATAGGCAACGATTCAATGTAATACGGCAATGACGGGAGAAATAATGACATTAGTAGGAAAGTATTGTTGAATTATTGGTGAACTATTCAATAACAAATTTAATTTGGTATAAATGCAGTATGACATTTAGCGCATCAATGAAAAGGCAATGGGCATCAATGATTAGTACAGAGTGGAGTTACACCTTGGCATTGACATGACTGATACCGTATTTTGATAAAGGGTGTTCATTGCTCCGGAAAACTACATATTACAGTCTTGTTTAGACACCGGCATTAATTTTTATAACTATTTCATGTAGGCAATCAGTGAACTTTATTCCGAAAATATGCTGAGCGTCATTATACGCATTATAGTTATTGTAAGACTGTTAGATTAAGCAGAACGAAATTAAAACAGATCATCGCAAAAATCAACCTTGCTCCATTGGGCATCGAACCTCAGATCTGATTAGTTGCTCATTCGTGTTACCATTACATCAAAGAGATAATCCAATAATTAAAATGCTTTTTCACACAAAAAAAGCATCGAGATTAAAGAATGAAACAATGGAAAGATGGAAAGTAGGTCAAGAAAAGGTCGGCAAAAGAAAATATGCCAGAGAGAGTACGAATTGATTCAAACGCCTTTGCGAAGGGATAGATTTTTTATAACGACCATTTTTAAATCCCTAACTGTGCAGTAACATTTAATGGATGCAGAAAAAACAGTAAATTGTTGAATAAAAGCCCAATCTAGGTAGCTTCCAGAACTGTTCGATAACACTTTTACACATTTAACTAATGATTGCCCAGAGGTTCCGTCCCATGAGATTTCGTGAAAAGAGACTTTCTCAAAATGTATTTAGATACCGAATGCCAAAAATTATGTACATTAAATCGCATTGTTTTTTGAGACCCCAATGCCAGATTGGTGGCAATGGATGTTGGTGTTGTTAAGGAGATGACGATAGACGCAAATTCAGCGACGGAGATCAAATAATGTTACAGTTCCAGACCTAGCCCTAAGGTGATTCGACAAGGAAGAGTCAAGCCAATTACATTCGTTCTTGTTACCAAAGTCACCGTTAGACAACATCCCATACAAATACAATCCGGTTATTCGTAGACCTCCGAGTAACTTTTATGTATGAGGTTCAATACTAAAAAAGCCAGTGCACTTCGACCGGTAGAAGTACGTTTCTCAGTATCTCACATGAATAATGACCACAATGACAGTGGAAAGAAAGGCTTAGTGTGGACTCACTTGGTTTCAGAATGTCGAAGCATGATTTGGAATCCAAGTCCTAAAATATATCACCACAATTACTTCGTCATCAATTCTACCTCCATCGTCACAATCCTTGCCAACACCATCCCCCACAACCTCATAATCGATTTCATTATCAGTGTTCAGTAATATATAAATAGATGCAAATAAAATCCCTAAATTGGTGAATAAAAGCCAAATCTACGTAGCTTCCAGAACTGTTTAATACTATTTTTAATCACATTTAACTGATGATTGTCCAGAGATTCCGTCCTATTAGATTTCATGAAAAGAGACTGTCTCAAAATTGTATTTGATACCGAATGCCAAAAATTTAGTGTATTAAATCATATTGGGACTTTTAGTGGAAAAAAAGTTTCACCAACAATCGTATAGCTGAAATTCTTTACAAGTGACTGTGGGGATGTTGAAAATGTCAGGCATGACTGTGGCATTATTGAAGCAGTATTCGGGAACAGGATTAGATAGATTGCAACGGTAAGGAACGAGATGTCTTGTCGGTATTGATATGAAAGTGTGATAAATGGGAAAACACTCGGGTAGAATTATCGATGCGGAGATAGGGGTGAAGAGGTTAAGATGTCAGTCATGACGTTCGCAATGTTGAAGCAGTGTTATTGTGACTTACAAAATTTGTCATTTTAACTACAATCGGTTTAAATAAATCTTTATTAGCAGAAATTCTTGTAAAACGGATACACATAGGACGATCACAATGAGATAAAGAAGCTTGACACCACAAAAGGACAGATAGGTAGATTTAGGTGTAGCCACCTGCGAGACGTTTGTATCACAGGTGGCTTAGAAAAAGAAAGACAATAGAAGAATAGGAAAAGATAGAGCAGAAATCTATCTGTGTCCAACTTACAACCGAGGTAACTTAGACCCGAAGTAACATAACGGCCGGGAAAAATCCCACTACTCTCATTCCAGGACACAGACAGAAATCCGCAAAGAAAGGGACAAGCGGGATAGAAAACAGATCCTACCAGCAGCCCCTTCAACCGCCCGCAAGCTGATGGTGATGAATAATATTGATGTCGAGGATAAATGTGGGAAAATATTGTTGAATTATTGGTGAACTATGCAAATATTCAAAATTTATGCATTATGACATTTAGTGCACCACTGAAAATGAAATGAGCACCAATGATAAAAACAGAGGAAATCCAGCTGGATGCACCTTTTTGACAGACTTCCAATAAAAATCAAAACTACTTGCAAAAATAGGCAACGATTCAATGTAATATGGCAATGACGGGAGAAATAATGACATAAGTAGGAAAGTATTGTTGAACTATTGGTGAACTTTTCAATAACAAATTTATTTTGGTATAAATGCAGTATGACATTTAGCGCATCAATGAAAAGGCAATGGGCATCAATGATTAGTACAGAGTGGAGTTACACCTTGGCATAGACGTGACTGATACCGTATTTTGATAAAAGGTGTTCATTGGTCCGCAAAACTACATATTACAATCTTGTTTAGACACCGGCATTAATTCTTATAACTATTTCTTGTAGGCAATCAGTGAACTATATTCCGAAAAAAATTATGCTGAGCGTCATTATACGCATTGTAGTTATTGTAAGATTGTTTGGCTAAGCAGAATGAAAGTTTTTAAAAAACCATCCCAAAAATCAGCCAAGCTCTACTGGGAGTCGAACCTCAGATCTCCTGATTAGTTAGTCAGTCGCGTCACCATTACACCAGAGATAATCTAATAATTGAAATGCTTTTTTAACAAAGCATAATCAACGACATTAAAGAATGAAACAATGGAAAGATGGAAAATAGGCAAAGAAAAGACCGACAAAAGAAAAGATGCCAGAGAGAGTACGAAGGGATTCAAACGCGTCGAGGATAAAAGTAGGAAAGTATTAATAAATTATTGGTTAACCGTGCAAAAACTATTTTAATTCACAATCTTTTAACTAAGCTAAATTCTATCCCCATAGTTTTAAAACTTGTATTTAATATTAAATGATTTAATTGATTGGCAAACAAAAATTGATTTCATGGAAATGTAATATTTAGATTGAGTGGAAGACTTGATGTAAGATTTGTGACAGAAACCCTGTTAAATTTTGGGGGATCTCAGATGATGAAAGAGGTGGCTGATGCGTCCCAATTGTATGAAAAGGAAAGGTCATCATCATCATTGCCTTTTTTACCCTGGGTCAGGGTATAGGCCAGTTTCCATCCTCCTCTATCCTGAGCTAACAAGCTAAAAAAAGGATTTGGTTTGTCCGTCTGCGTTTCTGTAACGTTTGAGTTTAACGGAAAGGGGTGTTAACCCTTTGCCAACCCCCAACCTGGAGGACCAGGTGACTCAAAGATGGGGGAATCACACACCATTAGTCGCCTTTTACGACACGCTGGCTTGGCGTTGGGCTATTCTTGACCCTCTCAGTTGAGGGACCCCGGACACCACACGGGGTAAAAGGAAAGGTACCAATCTGAATAAAGCTAGACAAATATTGAAATATTTGGAAAACCAACCAATTGAAATATAACAAGATGCTCAAAACAAACCCAACTTGTAACCTTGGAGTATGAAAAAAATAAATATCGAATTATCCATTTTAAAACCCAAGCTTGTATTTCATAATGCAACTATTTTAATATTTTTATCTTGGTTTCTGTTTCACATTTCTACTTAAAGTGTCATTGTTTTCAAAACTAAGCAGCAATGTTCAGTGTATAAATGGGGTTGTTTCATTTCAAGGGGTATGAAATGCTTAAGTTTGTAGTGATGCTGAATGACGCATAATGAATATTGATGAATATCGAGGTGAAAATTCAAGAGAAAAATGGAAATGTCCTATCAAAAAAGGTTTTGAAATATCAATGTTGCCTTGTGATCGCTGTAAGAATGTCATTCCACAAACACAATGGCTTCCAAAAAAAAAAAAAACAAAAAAAAAAACAAAAAAAAAAATAGTTTTAAAGAGGATTCAACATGAAATACAAAGTTATAAAATGATGTCCCTACAATATAACTGACATTGAATTTGACATAACCGGATGACCCCTGGATTTTTCTTCGACAAATCTTGACAAATCTCCGACTTCAGTTGTCTAATTTTTTTTTTCCACTTACTGACAGCTCTTTTCATTTATTTTTCAATCAATATTCCTTCAATTTTCACTTATTATTTTATTCATATTTCATTTATTTGTCTAGTTCTGCAATTATGCGTTTCATCATTTACTTCTATTTTATTCTTATCTATGTATTTCCCTTTCATTTCAATCATTTGGTGCTTTTCCCCTCTTAATTAAACTGTAAATATATTGAGTATGAAGCCAATAGCAAAACAAGCATGTGATTTATAATATGTAAAAGGATTTTTAAAGAGCGAAACAAAAATGATATTTAAATCGAAACTAGATAAACTAAAGAAGGTAAACTAACAAAATGTCGACAAATGCATTATTCCTCAGGTTAAAGAAACAAATTTCTACTACGATTTTAACTACAACTACTACAAATATTTCAATTACTACATCTACCACTACTACTACTACCACGACACCACCACCATGATGACTATTATTATCACCAATATCATCATTATCCACATTAACATTATTATCAGCATAATTTTATGGTTTTCAGCATCGTTTTTTGTTTTGTTTGTTTGTTTGTTGCTTTAGGTCTCTTCCAACACAATTGAGGTTATATGAGAGACCGCTGAAACAAAAAAACAAGCAATCTAACAAAAATAGTACAAATGTAAATCAAAATCATAACCTAAAGATATCATAAGCTAAATTATAAATTACCAAGAACAAACAGGCAGAAGATTTACAGAAAAAAAAAATATCCCCTGTCAAAAATACAATCACAAACCAAAGAAGCAGGATAGGCTAGTAAAGAGAAGAAGAAACGACATCACTATCGGATCGTACACCCATGCGAACTTTTCAGCATCGTCTTCATCATGCTTATTATCATTATCACAATCATTAATATCATTATTAAGTTTTTCTTTTGTTTCAACTGCGCTTACAAGACATTTGTTCATATAAGCACCAAGGATGAAGTAAGACAAGATTAGATGAAAGGGAGAAGAGAAATAGAAAGGAAGGAGTAATGTTCCTCTGCCTGTTTTCAGAATGAGAATCATAATGGCTTTGTTCAGATGAAGATGATTTACGAGAAATAGGTGCATGGTACCAGCAAACATCCTCAATCGTGATCTGTGATGCCCACCCATTAATTCCATCACCCTATGTGTACAAATGTACTCAAGTCTATTGAGATAGTAAGAAACTGCAATAGTTTTGTCCCGCATCACACTGCAAGGGGGATGGTTACTGAAGAAAAAAAACAGTCTAAAAAACCTGAACAAAGCCACGTCCCATTTTCGACAAAAACAGACAGATGTTATAATGTCGCCCTGGTTTCTCCATCCCAGCCATGTATAGACTGGGTGTAAGCCACATGGGCATAATGTTCAATATCATTATAATCCTTATCAAATTTATCTACCCATCAGGCTATATTATTAAATCAAGTTCCCACTTCATAGGAATCATCCTTTCAGTCACTGCTTGAGGTAAGTTTCATCTAGCATTGATGATTTACGAGGGAAAAATAGACTTTCATCTATGGTTTGTTGAGGACGAGTAAAAAGCAATAAATCTTGTTACAGGAGAACAGATAAATTGACAAAAATCCTACAAATTATGATAGGTAACCACCATCAAGACGATCTCACCATACTTGAAACCGGAGTGCAGCAATAAATTCAGATGAAAGATGAGAGATGACTTGGTCGCTTCTTGACAAATTTACTTGTTCGCTTCTTGACAAATTTTCATTTACATGATTTCTTGAAATGATACATTGTAGAAAGGATGATCTGCAATGAGAAGGAAAAAGGTAAAGTAACATAAGGACGACAAAGAAGTGGAAGGTATTCATTATCTATATTCATAATTATTAGTGCTTGGGTCAGAATAGAGCCATCGTGAAATTCTCATTTTGAACACAAGATACCAACCCGACATGAGCGACATATTTAATTTTTCACGAAGCATTAACAATTTTAAAAGCATTTAAATGTAACAATGTAATTTACAATGAATAAAATATATCTCCCGGCTCCCAATCCTCCCTAAAAAGATCCCGACTACTTCCCTCTTGGCAAATGATCCAAGTCCAAGCTCGGTCAGAACAAGAGTAATCTCATTTTAAGAAAAAAGCAGCGTTGTTTAAGCTGTCAGTGGAAGGAGTAGGGGAGAGGAGTAAAAAAAAAAAAAGACAGCTAGGTCTTCCCGGCCCCACGGCTGGTGATTTTATATCCGATTTAAACATAAGTTAAGACCAAATGCCGCAATCTACGGTATGAGTTTTTGAAACACGACAGGATAATAAATGTGACCCGAGGATTAAAGCGGTATTATTTCGGTTATTAAGAAATTGAACTTTTAGACAAAGGTCATACAAATCGAGTAGAATAAGTATACTATTTTTGGTGAGAACAAAATGAGCTTTATATAGCGCAATATCCACTAAACAAGCTCAAAGTTACAAGTAGAACGAGACACGACGTCTGTTAGGCGATACTACACTTTTTTTCCGACAGGGAAGACAACGCTGCTAACGGCTAGGTACTCATTTTACACCCGATTACGGAGAGAGAATGTGAGTAAAGAGCCTTTTCCAGGGGACTCAACTGTGCGCCAAGCCAGACTCGAACCAGGACCTTCCGCTCCAAAAGCAAATGTCATACCACAAGACCACATAGCCTGACAATCTTGAAATTGAAATCTCTTACTGGCATCTGGTTTACCCCAACATAATACCGTTTTTATGCGATGGGTTACAAATGTCAAAGTTGGACTTACTTGATCTTTATCCTTTCCACTAGACAATCGGGCTGTTCTGTATTGAGTAGAAATGAGAATGACAGCCTCTGTAAATCATTGACATTACTCCCTCTTTTCTGATGGATGCATTATTCAAATTCCCCCAGTATCTTTGGTGGTAAGGAACAAGAGGTGCTGGTATGGTTTTTACAAGAGCGCTGCAAACCAAGAAAAACATGAATAAAATGAAAATAACTATGGGATTTCTATTGTGTAAAACCATCGTCTTATTATGCTGATTCCATCTATCATCATCATCATCATCATCATCATCATCATCGTCGTCATCGTCGTCGTCGTCGTCATCGTCGTCGTCATCGCCACCACAAACTATTATCGCCGAATCAATTGTGTTGAAATTATATGCAATAGATTAACTTTATGCTTTTATCTATTCTCTTGTATAAAATCATTTCTCGTTTTTGCTTATTTAAAAGGCTTTTTCGACGCTTGCGACATTTGGGTCGTATCAGCGCCAATAAAAAGATGCAAATTAAATAGTAAAAAAATATAAGTGCAATTATAAAAATCAAGACAAAAATAAGATGCAAGGAAATTGGTTCAAATGAACAGATGTAGACGGGTCTAGGTTCTAATTTTATTCCATTGATGTAAATAGTTTGAAATCATCTAAACGTCTCTTCCAAAACCAACGCAGGACCCCACAGAGAGGAAAACTTTCAAATGTTAGCAAGATATGATCAAAACAAAAATACTAACATCGCATGGAAAAACTATCACCTACCATCTAACGCTATACATTTGACTGTTTGTTACAAAACCAAGTAATCCTATTCCAAGAAAAAGACGGAAAGCAACTCCGAAAACATAGGGGGATTGAATACATAGCAAGTTTTTTTTTTGTTTGTTGCTTTAGGTCTCTTCCAACACAATTGAGGTTATATGAGAGACCGCTGAAACAAAAAAAAAAACAAGCAATCTAACAAAAATAGTACAAATGTAAATCAAAATCATAACCTAAAGATATCATAAGCTGAATTATAAATAACCAAGAACAAACAGGCAGAAGATTTACAGAAAAAAAAATATCCCCTGTCAAAAATACAATCACAAACCAAAGAAGCAGGATAGGCTAGTAAAGAGAAGAAGAAACGACATCACTATCGGATCGTACACCCATGCGAACATCATAGGTATATGATTCAAGGGTGATGCTCCCATCCAACCACCCGCTACATAGCAAGTGACCCCCTGCCCACCATGTAAGGTCAAAAGACTCCACCCAGATTCTCATCTTTATTTGCCAAGATCTGCTGTACTCTGAAAAACCACTTTAAAAATTTGACAAGAAAACTCGTTCCTTCAAATATCGGTCAATTCAATCGATCGATTATTGTAGGACGAGTTTTCTTGCCAAAATGTTTACTATTTTTCAGAGCATGACGATAAAGCTCCCCCCCCCCCCCCCCCCCCCCCCCAAAAAAAAAAAAAAAAAAAAAAAAAAAAAAAAAAAGGTAGGCTAAAAAATTCAAAATACCAATCGTTTGAATTTTAAAATCTAAAGTTTTTAGGAAATAGCAATAGCAGTCCCCATATTTACCTTTATGGATCAACATTTTACCATCACAAGAATTAACACTTCATAATCTAATTAAATTTTGCCGTCCGGCATCAAGTTTCATTTTTAATAAATTTTAATGACTTAGATGCTTATGAAGTTCCGAAATTTAAGCCAAGATATCGTAATTCACCGATAGTTTTTGTAGTAGTAATTGGCAGGTCTGCAAATGGCAATGCTGTAGACTTACCAATTTGTTTCATGACCCTCCGTTAGAGAGTCGGGCTGTATTGTCTTGAACAGATGATGTGAACATGACAGCCTCTGTACATCGCTGACGTTATACTTTTTTTTTTTTTGATGGATGCATTTTAAAAATGTCCCCAGTGTCTGTGATGGCAAAGCGCAGGTGCTACAGGTAGGGTTTTTGCAAGAGAGTGCTGTAAAAAATTTGGAAAAATTGAAAATGTCTGATCCCACTTCCATTTCTGTATTTCTTTAAGAGAATGTCCACACAAATAACACCGGATTTAATTTATGCATAACCATTGTCTTACGTTGATTTGTCTATACCACCACCACCACCATCATCACCACCATCACCATCATCGTCGTCGTAACAATTTCGTAGCATAGAAAATGATACAATCTTATTTTATGCTTTTTATATTGTGATATAAATCCATTCTAGTTTTGTTTTTTTCAACTATATCGATTGCCCAGACCTGAAAAAGAACTCATCCTTCAAATACCGATTAATTTAATCCATCGATAATTGAAGTTTTCTGGTCATTTTTTTCCCAGAACAAGGCATGATAGGTCCTCAGGATCTCATGGTTATGAAGGAATATTATTTATAATAGAATGTAAATGTGAGCAAGGGGAGATGAGATCTGTTGCGTCTTCACGACTGTGCAGAGCATATTTTTAAAAGGCATTGATTTGTAGTTTTGGTGTCAATAATAAAAACAAGGATATGTGATTCCACTGATTTAAAAAAAAAACAAAATACCTCCTGCTCAGAAAAATAATTGCAGCATACTCCACATAAATCAAAACGGGATCATTAATGAACAAAGACGAAGTACGTAGATCCACTCCGTCTTTATTTTATTCATTTTTATAGTTTCAACATAATCCAATTCATGATGGGATTTTTGAAAATCAAAATTGTTGAAAACAAATTATGACGCGTCAGGTGTTGTAATTCTGATATTGTCCTTGTTTCGAGTTTACCTACTATTTTCTTTAGACAAAGATATTCATTGACAATGGCGATTTGAAATACAAAATATTCTTACCCGCGATATATTTTCCTTTTTTTTTTGTGATGATCAAATTGATGTGGCTCTCAAGATCACATATTTAGCGGTTATGAAAGCATTACAGATGAAGGTGGGGGAGAATGTAGGTATTAGATTCTGACCTGTTTGAGACAAAAACAATATTTAATAGTAAATTTATTCGAAGTAAAGCCATCATAATATAATTAGATATTTTAAAATAAAATGGGGCCATTATATTGTGAAATATTCATAAAAAATTCTCAAAGCGCTTTGCAAGGGATCCCTAGCCGACAGCAGCACTTACAACTAGGACGAGACATGCCGCCTGTTTTCCGACAAAGACAACGGTATAGATAGTATGCAGATGACGTCACTCAGGTCTTTGTTATTGTTTTTTGCCATCCGCGTTTATGAGTAATACTCACTGAACTGTATTAACCCGACTATAAACGTTCATGGATACACACAGTTTTGTGTGTTGGTCCGTTATACATCCGGATGGCAATGTTATGAGCTTCTTAGGCAAGCGCATACTATCTATTAACAGTCATGTGCTCATTCTGCATCCGCGTATGGTAAGAGAATGTGAGTTAAGAGCCTTGTCCAAGGACTTAATTATGCATCTAAAGAGTGGATTTTATAGTATGCGCTTGGCTAAGAAGCTCATAACATTGCCATCCGGAAGTATAACGGACCAACACACAAAACTGTGTGTATCCATGAACGGTTATAGTCAGGTTAATACAGTTCAGTGAGCATTACTCATAAAACGCGGATGGCAAAAACAACAAAGACCTGAGTAACGTCATCGTCGAACTATATATATATATATATATATATATATATATATATATATATATATATATTTATATATATATATATACATATATATATATATATATACATATATATATATATATATATATATATATATATATTTAAATATTGATATATAATCGGGCCGGCGGGGGTGGGGGGGGGGAGGGGAAGAGACACCCCCCCCCCCCCCTGAACTCCCCACCCATGTTTTTATTCTCTGAACCCTAACTCGAGATACTATTATCCGATTAAACAATGTTTGCGGCAGGACTTTCTTAGTTTCACAGCACTTTTATTTATGTCACGTAATCGTTTAGAGATGTTGGAATTTGACTAAGTTGTAATACCCAATAAATATTACTACTTTTTATAAGATAAGTGTCATTTTCATAAATAGTGCGATTTTTCTAACTTCAAAAGCAATTTTCTAACTCGGTTGTTTATGACGCTAATAACTAGAAGTGCCTAAATGAGTCAAAATTGAGATAAAGATAAAGGGAGTAAATCTGACTCATGAATGAACAACACAAAACAAACGACGTTTCGGCCCTTGACCTTTGTTTTTAAGGGGTTTACGGCGCTTGCAACAAATTTAGGTTATATCAGCGCCAGTAAAAAGGCAGAAAATGGGATAGTAAAAAGTTCTAGAATTATAATTAAAGCAACCAAGAAAAAGTAAGACATAGGGGGACTGGGAACAAATAGGGATAAGATGTAGATTCCAAGAGCATACCACCAATATACTTAGTTTGAGATCACCTATAAGTCTCATTCGGACACAAGCACAAAATCCAACAAAGAGGAATACACTCAAATGCTTACATTAAACATTGAAAATAAATATAATAAAGCATAACAGAGAAATGATTTACAAGAAAAAAAAATATCATCTCCCAAAACAATAACTATGCATTTGACTGTTTTCCTCCCAGCTAGGACTCCGGCCAGGGCCAGGACAAAACCAAGTAATCTCATTCCAAGACAAAGACAGAAAGCATGTTGGACAACAGATAAGGGGATAGAAGACACAGAATGTACCCCCCCCCCCCCCTGTCCACTATTGGAGGTCTGGAACCCCTCCCAGGCCCTTGACCTTTATCAAGTAAACACAGAATACATATACATTTATATTAGATTGTCACAATATACGTGAAAATTTGTAAATTGTGTGTGTGTGTGTGTGCGTGCGTGTGTGTGTGTGTGTGTGTGTGCAGTGGAAGAGAGAGAGAGAGAGTGGAAGAGAGAGAGAGAGAGATAGAGAGAGAGAGAGAGAGAGATGAAAAACTATATATTTTAAGAATCAGGCAGGGGGATGGGGGGGGGGGGGGGGTTAATTGAAGAATACTAGACAGCAATAGTGTTACAGTGTCCCCTACCTCCGCTGTTAAGATATTGAAAAAGAAAGAGAGAGAGAGACAGAGAGAGGCAGACACAAAGATAGAGAGAGAGAGAATGAAAGTGGGAGAAAGGGAGTGGAAGGATGCGTTTCAAAGTTATATTTAAAATAGAGGAGAGTGATACATTAATTTTAAATATATATATATATATATATATATATATATATATATATATATATATATATATATATATATAAAATAATTAAAAACACACAAAAACTATATTATTCTAAAATAAAGAAAGAAAGAAAACTTAGCTTGAAACGTCGTTTGTTTTGTGTTGTTCAGTCATGAGTCAGATTTACTCCCTTTATCTTTATCTCCATGTTTATGACGCCATTATTACTTACTGTGTTTCCATTCAGTTTCAATATTGCAAGTGATAGCAAACATATTTCTTTATAGTTTCTCTTGTAAAGGGCTGTGAAACTACAGAACTCCGCCGTCTATGTGTGGAATTTCAGCCTTGATTTTAAATCTGTGTACTTATTTTTGATCACGAGTATATCGGTATCCATCAAAAATTAAAAGCGCAATAATTTAAATAACTCAATCCAAGCATGAGCAATTAATATGCTTTAGGCCCATTCAATTCAAGACACCGTGAAGCCACCTAAAAAAGGACGGATCTCAATACAGACATTCTAATTCTAGTCTTTCAGAGTCATGAGGTGGGTTGAGTAACCTTTTAAAAAATGTTAAATGGACATTAACAATGGCTTGCAACTATTTGGATAAGCCAACAGTCTTATCACAATTTACTTTCCGCCAAATCTATGAGACCTAGCTATCAAACCACTGCCGTGTAATTCAGAAAAAGAAACCAAACAAACCTACCGTGACTGCATCCTGGACGGATGTTAAGCGACTTAACCGAATACGTGGGAGGCCTACCGAAAGCTCCGTCATCCTCAGTCTTCTTTCAATTTGTATTTTCACCGTTGACCTTTTGTCATGTATTTACTCAATTTGTCATCATATAGAAGCATTTTAAAAACGAGAACAAACCTTGATATCTAGATTTTTAATGTTTCCTAATTTGACAATTGTTTTGATTGTCGGCCGCCATTTTGATTTGTGCAAAGCAGTCCGGGGGTTTTTGTTACTATTAGGGTTAGCTCGAGATCGGAGGATTCTTTTTTCTATTAGGGTTAGTCATAAGTCTTAGTAAAGGTGCTAGGGTGGTGGTTTTTTCCTATTAGGGTTAGTTAAAGATATAAGGTTTTATTGTTTCTCGGGGTCAGTTGAGGGAAAATTTGAGTCGTTTCCCTTCGTAGGAGCTTTCGGTAGGCCTCCCTGGGGAATGGGGAAGCATTTCGTACTATCCTCGGGGTAAAGGAACTGCTTCAAAACGCTGCTAAACCTGATAGTAAAAAAAACCAAACAAACAAAAAAAAATATAAACCCCACAAAAAGCATCAACTTTCTATTACTGCACGGTTAGCAGTGTTTTAAAGACAAGTTCTATCGATAGTTGGTTATTATGTTAGCGATAGTAGCATTTGGAGACTGTTTATTAATCCTGATTAACGAAAGGAAGGGCTCCCAATTTATGTGGATGTTCTTATTCGCTTAACCTCGGGGAAAAAGGAGCAGTTTTATAATAAGCCAGTTCGATTCTCAATGACTTACATCGTTCTGTAGATAAAGACCGCAAAACCGCATTCTACAAAAAAATAATGTTTGAAATGTGACAATAAAAGCTTTTCTTACCTGTTGGGGACTGTTTTTCCATTCCTTTCTCCTATCTCCTTCTAAACGTGTAACGCAAATTGTAGACCTTCCACGTTGAACATAGAAGTAATAGTGTCGACAAATTGATTTTGTAATGAATATCACGAAGAAGGTGGCGCGTAAAAAATCTCTGAAATACGCTGAGTAATGTTCAAAAATCCATTTATTCTCGCCAGGTCAATCACACCAACACACACAACTGTGGGTAACCATAAACATATATAGTCTGTTAATACAGTTTAGTGAGAATTACTCATAAAAGCGAATGACAAAAAAACAAAAAACAAAGGCCCGAGTGACGTCAACTTAATTATATCTATACAATTTGTATTGTGTTAAGCTGTTGCATTTGTTCATGGTTTTACCCAATGAACCACACACACACACATACACACACACACACACACACACACACAGACACAAACATTGAGTAGTACTCACCAATCGTCTGTCTTATTATGATATAGACCGAGACTAAAATGAATATCGGGACTTGAAAGTCAGGGACTACTTCCGTATGTGGGTGTCAATCTCAAGTCGGTTATGTGGCCTTGTGGTATGACACTCGCTTTCGGATCGGAAGGTCCTGGGTTCGATCTCGCTCGGTGCATAGTTGAGTCCTTGGAATAGGCTCTTTATTCACATTCTCTCACCGTACTCAGGTGTAAAATGAATATCTGACCGTTAACAGCGTTGTCTCTGTCGGAAAAACATTGTAAAATCGCCTATCAGGCGTCATGTCTCGTTTTATATATTACGTGTTGTTGTTGGTCAGGGACCCTTTATAAAGCTCTTTGACCACGTTTAGTGGATATTGCACTATATAAAAGCTCAAACAAACAACATAGTCGGTATGTGTTTAAATAATATACACACCATTTCTACCCGCCATAATAGCAATCGGCAAAATATACAAATGTTTTAACTTAAAAGTTTATAGATAGAATGCCCTTGGCCAAGGAGTTCACAACATTGCCATCCGGAAGTATAACGGACCAGCACACAAACTCGGTGTAACCATGAACTTTTATAGTCTGGTTAATACAGTTTAGTGAGAACAACTCACAAACGCGGATGGCAAAAACAATAACAAAGGCCTGAGTGACGTCATCTGCATACTATCTATAGTCTGTCAAAGAGAGTTTTGTGAGAAGTAATCTCCTAACTGAAGATAGAAAGCTACGAAATTTAAGATAATATAAAAATAAAAATTATGAGCGAAAGAATGTTTACCAACTTGACAGGGTCCTACATAGATAGAACGAAATTCTCAGCTTATTGTTACTGTTTTTAGCCAGAGATTTTTATGAGTAGTTCTCACTAAATTGTATTAATCAGGCTATAGATAGTATAAGCCTGGCTAAAAAGCTCACAACATTGCCATCCGGGAAAATAACTGACAAACACAAAAAAAACTGTGTGTAAACTTGAACGTTTATAGACTGGATAATACAGTTTAGTGTGAATTACTTATAAACGCGGATGGCAAAAAGCAATAACAAAGACCTGGGTGACATCAATTTCATACTATCTATAAACGTTTAAAGTTATACCTTGTTTTGTGTCGGTAGGTTACAGCTGGCTGGCGGATGTTGTAATTTTTTAGACAGACGCAATGCATCAATATCATCTGCATTAAAAACCCTAAGGATAGAACGAAATTGACGTCATTCAACTGTTTATTATTGCTTTTAGCCAGCCATTTCAATGAATAGTTCTCAGTCAATTGTATAAAGAAGGCGGGGGGGGGGGGGGGGGGGGGTAGCGACACTAAAGGGCCATTTTTTAATTACATGAAATATTCTAAACTTCTGTGCACATGCATAATGTATATGTTTGGGAAGGACGGTTGCATACAATTTTTTTCGAAAAAAGTTGCCCGTTGCTATGGAAACGACTCCATATTGGAAAAGAAACAATAGATCTTTAAAAGTCAAAGGCTTTTTTGTTTATCAACCGATTGGCAAAATATTTTGGCCAGAGGTAGAAAAAAAGATAAATAAATAGGCTCTAGAAGACCGGTTTTTGATTTTTAATTAGAAACTTTAAAAATTAAGTTCAAAGTTAATACTCGATTCTTCCCCTTGAAAAAATGTTACATAATTGCAAATAAATAATAAAATTATTTTTTTTTTCAAAAATCCAGCTTCTAGAGGACCTGCGTATTTGCAAAACACTCATTTATAAAAAGTTGGAAGAAGATTAATTGAAAATTGAGGGAGGAGTTAGGTTTTTAGTGTCGAAAATTTGAGTTTTTATAAAAATGCATTTAAAAGTCAAAATGGGCATATATTTTACCATACCATGGGTAACAAAATACCTTATTTTGAAGAAAAACCACAGAACAAGAAGTTCTCCTGCCAATTTTTATGCAGACAAATGGCTGGTCACATGAAAATATCTCATCAAAATCTAATTTTAGCCAACTGGGTCAAATTTAATAATTTTTAATGTTGCGACATTAATAATGATGAAATGATGAAAATAATAATAATAATAATAATAATAATAATAATAATAATAATAATAATAATAATAATAATAATAATAATAATAATAATAATAATAAATAATAATAATAATAACAAATCATCAAGTACTCCAAACTTTAGGAATAACATCAACAACTATCATTTCAACTATTAGAAAGAGGATAACCAGATATTTCGGCCACATTAGAAGGCACGACTCACTACAGAAGACCATTGCAGAAGGAAAAATAGAAGGCAAGCGTGGTCGAGGACGAAGAAGGACAAGCTGGATTGGGAATGTCGCCGCGTACGTAGGAAGCCCCATAAATCAATGTGCGAAACTCGCAGATGAGAGAGAGAGAGCTGGCGAACCATGATCTCCAACATCGTGTCCGACATGGAACATCGGTAAAGGTAATAATAATAATAATAATAATAATAATAATAATAATAATAATAATAATAATAATAATAATAATAATAATAATAATAATAATAATAATAATAATAATATTTTGTTTGTTACGATGATTATTTTAAAAATTCATATCTTTTCCTTTTTTTATATACAGTTTTTATGCTCCAGCTTATGATTATTGTCGAAAATATATTAACTTCCGGATAAACTTTAGACCCAATATTCACCATCAGCATCATCATCATCAACATCATCATCATCATCATCATCATCATCATCATCATCATCATCGTCATCATCATCATCATTATCATCATCGTCGTCGTCGTCGTCGTCATCGTGCGTTGGCATCCGTTGTCGTTGCTGTGGTAAAAATAACCATGACCATTCACTACAGCAACTGTTACTGAGATTCGTGGACTAGATCATGGCCATTATGATAGTATAATTACCTAATGGTTTTAGAGTGCTCTATTTATTTTAATTTTATGGTCAATTTGATGGTTCTTCCGTGATGTCTTGTTACTATACCTAGCAAGTTCTTAACATGGTTGCCTTTTTTACTTCTGTCTTATAGAATGAGTCTCTGGTTATTTAATCAACATTCAATGCATACTCTTTTGAAAATTCCGTCATTTGTCGAATATTTTGTTAAAACTAGTCGAATAAATATTTCATTGGTTTTATTTTTGACTGGTATTAACCGATGACCGTGAACAGAAGCCACCTCAGTACATGCTTATCACCCGGAGTACACAGCCCACAGATCCTGAGCATCACTCACAATAACCAACAATAATGTGATGTCAAATTATTGGTTCCAATAGTCTTCCACAGTCGTAATGTCACTTCCTTCCTAATGACGTATGGTAACTTAGTAACACTGGCTCTAAACTATCCGAACAATGGCGGACGCCGTATGAAATATTTCCCCGGCGAGCTTAAACGCGTATCCAGAGGAAAAAAACCCCATCAATTTGATCATGTATTGACTTTTACACATTCTGATCACAAGGCATATGAAAAGGGAATGAAAAGTTCTAGCCAGCATGAAGAATAAAAAGTAATGATTTTCTTTGTTTAGAACCAAGATGGCCGCCGTTGCCGGGCGCGTGACATCAGACTATTGAATCCAATTTCCCGGGAATTGTGAAACCAGTCCTTCGGATGGCTGGATCCATGCCTTGTTCAACTGATAGTTTGAAAGATCATCCATCCTCTCTCTTTTACGCCATGCAATTATAAGAATCTACAAATACATCCTGCTACTATAAATAGTCATGCACTTAATGATTCAATCTGTAATCTGTTCATTGTTAGTCCTCTGGAGGACTGGTTACACACTTCCAATGAGTTATAACTGGAAAAAGAGGACTGGTTACACACTTCCAATGAGTTATAACTTGAAAAAGAGGACTAGTTACACACTTCCAATGAGTTATAACTGGAAAAAGAGGACTGGTTACACACTTCCAATGAGTTATAATTGGAAAAGAGGACTGGTTACACACTTCCAATGAGTTATAACTGGAAGAGAGGACTGGTTACACACTTCCAATGAGTTATAATTGGAAAAGAGGACTGGTTACACACTTCCAATGAGTTATAACTGGAAGAGAACTGATTACACACTTCCAGAGAGTGTTAACTGGAACAGAGGACTGGTTATACAATTCCAATGAGTTATAACTGAAAGAGAGGAAGGTGTGAAATCAAGACTTCTGCTTCCAATTTTAACAAAACGTTTGAAAAATAATGCATTTTGTTGTCAAGTGATGAAATGAAATATATTGACATAATTGCCTTTGGGTCGTCTTTGGAGTGAAGTGACATAATTACCTTCTGGGATATACTATATTATTATCGTTATCATCATCATTATCATTATCATTATTATTATTATTATTATTATTATTATTATTATTATTATTATTATTATTATTATTATTATTATTATTATTATTATTATTATTATCATCATCATCATCATAGGGTTTACAGAGCAAATGTGCTTTATTGCTCTTCAAATTCGGCATTGCGAATCAAAAGTCGTCATAGAGACAGATTCAGCAAATCCGTGACTTAAGAATTAAGACTTAAAACCTATCTATCAGATGATCGCTTTCCTATTTAAAACTGGAAAACACCATATGATGTGTGCAAAACATCTCACAAGAGATAGCAGACGAAAGCAGACGGCAACAATTTAGATTACCATTTAGCATAACCCCACAGTAGTGGGTTGGAATGTCGACACAAGCAAAAAATAAATAAATAAATAGATAAACAAATAAATAAATTAATTAATTGATTAATTGATTTAATTGAATAAACCCCATAATATGTCGTAGTGCGTGGCTTTCACCGCTTTCAACTGGTAAAAGTCTAGCCTAGTCATATTATTGATTCTCGACCTTTCCTTGCGATATGTTCCAAGTTCGGAACAACTTTAGGTCTCTAGATACCTGCCGATGTACAATTATTTGCAGGTCTGATAATCCAATTCACTATTGGCTCATTGTTGTAATGGATTTTTCTTTTAATGACACAAAATATAACCCATAACAATATCAAACTAGGCCCATAATGGCATTCGGATGTCAGACCTGCATACATGTATACGACGATACCTACTCATAACTGGAA
>NC_088361.1:82247567-82260067 GCF_034508935.2 Berghia stephanieae | reverse complement strand
CAACAATACTTTCTTCATCGTGAGCTCTGATGGTGCAATCTCTGCCGATCTGACCCTGAAAATTACTCTTGGAACGCCATGATCATTTAAAGTGGCTTTATCGTCCCTGCCACATTGCAAGGCAAGCAAGTCAAGCCATCAATGATGACTCTCATCACCATTGCCTCTTTCACCATCAATGGTGACTCTTATCACCATTGCCTCTTTCACCATCAATGGTGACTCTTATCACCATTGCCTCTTTCACCATCAATGGTGACTCTTATCACCATTGCCTCTTTCACCATCAATGGTGACTCTTATCACCATTGCTCCTTTCATCGCGTCCTTTCCAATTTTTGTCAAGCCTATATTATACACTCAAGCACTTAAAGAAGTTCATTCACCGTTAATAAGATTTAAATGGCCGATCTTTAACTTCAGATATGGTAACTTTCAGTTGTTTTTGTCGTATTTTTTTCTAGTTGCAATGTTGTGTCATTTTTCTTTAATCTTAATTTTTTGTTCACAATATTTCATCAACTCACAACATGTCATATGGGAATATCTATTACAATTACCTTGTAGTTGGATAGAAAGATAATTTTCTAAAGAAATGTCATTTCATCAAAATTAAAAGAAATGTTTTTTATGTCTCAGAATTTCCAATGGCCATTTTAATGTTAATGACTAGCGTACTGTATAAAATAGCTTTCATTTTGTATAAAGTTTTGATAAATGTACTTTCATTGCATCCACCATTCACTTTACCTTATTTTAATCTCTTATTCATGTATCATTCATTGCCTATAAGTTTTATTGTCTAATATTTTAAAATCATATCAATGTCTGGTTTTATTGGAATGTAATTTCAAACTCATTTAATACTTTAACATCATTTATGCAAATATAACAGTAGATTTTTAAAAACAGAATAATTCATTTATTTAATATTGATTATCTTGAGTATATTTTTTCTGTACATGTAAATGCTTACTACTTAAAGAAGTTATTTGTTTCTAGAAACCTCCCTGTTTAAACATTACACAGATCGCTTGACATATCATTCTATAGATATATTCTAATACCCTTTTAATTTCGCGATGCCCATACACTTTTGATTTATTAGCAAAGATACAAAAGTAATAATATTTTTTCTTAAAAGAAAGGTAAGAGTGATGCACTTATTACAAAATATTAATAATACGTTAAGTTTTTATAAAACATGGTTTTAATTTATTTCATATTCATCGTTATTCAAATGATAAATTTCTTAGTCAGCCTTAAAAGTAGAAAACGGTAAGGGCTGCCTGAAGCCGATGATCGTAATATACTAACGAAAGAGTGAAAATGGAAAGGCTTCGTATGGGAACAAAACAGACAATGGACGTTGAGGCGGGTCGGTAGAGAGGGGGAATTAGAGATAAAGAGAGAGAGAGAGAGAGAGAGAGAGAGAGAGAGAGAGAGAGAGAGAGAGAGAGAGAGAGGGAGGGGGGTGAAGGGAGAAAGAGATTTTGGGAGCTAGTCGAATATTTTTTTCCTTCCTCTGACTCCGCTGTCTACCCAGCCCTGATTGGGCTCTGTCAGTGTATGTCAAGAGTGCCGGGATGTTCTTTGAGATGAATTATGATACTATCAAAAAGATGGCAAACAATTGTTGCTCTCCATTTTAAGATATAGAAATGGCTGTATTTAATAATGAAGAGCTATAGTATAAGTGTCATACCCCCTCAAAGCGGTCTTATGTCGGAATAAACTAGGTGCTGACAATTGAATCCACAATTAACCCACTCCTTTGTGTACATCATAAAATTTTAAGAATCATCTTTGATATATTGATAAGACCATAAATGCTAGTTTGTAAACCTTCTTTTTGTATGTTCTCATTTATTTTGAGTTTGAGTGTAAAGAATCGAGTTTTACGTTGAGTAGATATGACATTTCGGGAAAAATCCGTAAATGGTTGGTAAGGAGAGGGTTAAGATCTTTTATAAAATGTATAGCTATATTGAATTTAAGGACAATTAACACAGTCCCATATATGGTGCAAAAGACTAGACTTTCAAATTGTTAATTGTTTTAACGTTGTTTAATTCTTAGCATGTAGTTCACCCCGCATGAAACAGATTGAGGCGGTAGGCCATAAAAAGAGGTGTTTCTGCTTAGGTAACATATAAATTGTTGCGAATTCACATATTCTAAATTCATCCCCTCCAAAAAAAAAAAAAAAACTATTTTGACCGAAGATTTAAGACATGCTTATAGTTATCCTTATTAACCTAGATTTTCAAAATTGTAAAATGAGACAAGGAGTTACGTGAGAAATCATATCATCTGATTCCCAGGATAGTGTTCACTAAAATGATCAGAGAAGGAAGAAAATACTAATATTAACACAGCAGGGTGTAGCAGAAGGCATATGCTTGCTTTCAAGTGGCGAAGCAAAGCTTTTAATTCTTAAAAAGTGACGACCATATTGTCTGACCGTCCCATTATGCATTTTGGCAGAAGCTTCCTGTGGACAAAGTGATAATGATAATGGCCGCCTCTCAGCATGCTATGAGATTAGAAAATGGCGTTTAGTTGGTATGTTTGGATTATACGGTGCATGACTGGCCATTAAAGGAATGCCCTTAATGTATGTTTTCTTTATGGTTTTGTCATCAATGATTATTATTCAAGTAAACACAAAATGTCAGCAATGCAATAAAGAAAGCATTGTGAAATGTATTATACATGGCTAAGATAGATGTTTAGATTCATGATATAAGACATGTATAGAGATGTACATTTTAAAAGCTCATTTCAAAGACCATGCCTTGTCTATTGCGTTTCACAATGCTCTATAAAGCACTCCCTTACCATGTAGATCAAATTTTCCATATCACACAGTACAAGACATCTATTAGGCGCCATTCATATATTAGCGCTTTTAGAACTCTATGTATTATAGCTAGCTACTAATGTATACCTGTTCACTGGGGTAATTTATGTGAAAGGTCTTACCCAATGATGCAATAATTGTCATCATATGTTTACTCATCAGACTAAACATCATTGGGTTTTGATTCAAAACAAGACACCTTACAACAGAGATATCGATGCGACATTATATTTTTTCATTATCTCAAATAGCATCGCTTTGTGACTCCATACAACAGTGCGAAGACTATCCCGGTTCCAATTGTCTGAAAGGAATTGTAACAATCGTCTGCCATCCTCTTGAAATGATATTAGACAATCACGTAGGTCTTAAAATGAGGTCTTAGTGAGATCAAGCTTCCTGACCTGTCCCGGGTTAAAGACATACTGAATAATCAGGGGAGAAAATCCTTCTTAACTTTGTGTTCAGTCGTAACTGATGCATACAAACATACGTTTGAATAACGGGGAGATAATTTATATCCATTATATTCCAAATTAAAGGTAGCTAAAAATATGAATATTTCTTTGAGAGTATTTTGTTCTATATTATTTTCAAAAGTAAACTTCTGCATTTATATTGCTTAATATTTTTAAGCGCTTTGCAAAGAGTCCCACTAAACATGTAGGACGAGAAATAACCTTGTTAGGCGATATGTATTACAATTTTTTTTTCGGACATAGACAACGCTGTTAACGGTCATGTATTCATTGTACACCTGAGTACGGTGAAAGAATGAGTAAAGAGCCTTTTCCAAGGACGCATCTATACGTCGCTCAGAACCTTTGAACTTCCGATCCGAAGGCGAGTGTCATGCCACAAGACCACATAGCCGCACTCAGGTGCAACTCATAACTTACGTCTAAAATTACAGAGTCAAAATTATCTATTGGAAATTGTGACTAGTCTCAAAGTAGTCTTCTATTGTCAGGGTGATCTGGCCACTAACGTCGAATTGTAAGTTTAATTTACAAAATTTGTGAATCCTCAAAACCTCAAAACCCTATTATGTCGGGGTTATTTAGATGTTAGAAATTGGTTTTATAGTTTTTAGAATAAAATATGAAAGATTGTTTAATCTGATGTGTTTTAATCGACGTGCACTTATTTGCAGGTCTGATAACCCAATTCATTATGGGCTCATTGTTGTAATGGTGATCTCAACAAATGACACAAAATATTGTCCATTACAACAGTGTTAAACTAGGCCCATAATTGCATTCGGATGCCAAACTTGCCTATATATACACATCGGTTTTATTTAATACAATACAATATGTATTTTCTTAAAGTGACAAAATTTAAATCAATCATTTCTGGTCATTGTTACTTTAAAAATCACTTTTGAAACTTGGTTCAAGCGACACAACACGGTGTTGAGAGGGAAGGTCACATTTGTTTTTTGTTTTTTTCAATTTCGATATAATTCCACATTGACACGGCGAGTTATATATAATGACTTCACTACTTGCACGTATTATTTCGATTCAACCAAGATTAAAATGCTTTCCAATCACTATAAGATTTACTTTTGGCCAGTATCATCATTAAAATTGTGATTACCAATATGAATGGCCTACAAGCAAATTGAAGGAGGATAATGAATCTTGCCTATGGCACTGGACCTTTTCTGTATTTTTTTGTGGGGCTCGATGGAGGGGGGGGGGGCATTAAACAATAATTAAACCACTTCCTCAATACGGTTTTATGACTGGTTGATTCAAATGCTAAAAATTTAGTATAATATTCATAGTCAAAATTATAAGATTTGAATTAGGCTAATATGCTTTATTACCGCATATGACTTAATTTCTTCCAAGGTGAAAAAAGACCTTGAAGTTGTTCTCTTCGATCCTAGGGGAAAGACAATTCCACGTCGCGCTGGGAGACGTCACGAGCAAAGTAAGGAAGTTGAAGAATGGGGTCCCTCAGGGGTCGGTACTTGCGCCAATGTTGTTTAACGTTTACATTAGCGATATGCCAAACACTTCCTCCCTGAGGCTGGGATACGCGGACGACTGGGCACTAGTTACTCAGAGTAAAGTGTGGACCCGTCTCGAGAGCGTACTCAGCGAGGACTTCACCAGACTCAAATCCTACTTCGACGAGTGGTACCTGAAGATGAACACTTCAAAAACCGTGGCCATTGCATTTCACATATGCAGTGCTTGGCACACCCGCAAACTGAATGTCCTAGTCGGGGACTAGCCACTCCCATATGAGCCGCATCCAAAATATTTAGGGGTGACGTTGGATCGCAGCCTTACCTATCGGGTGCATCTCGAAGGGGTTGCCTGGAAGATAGAGAAGCGGAACAGTCTTCTGAGGAAGCTGGCGGGATCGACTTGGGGCGCTAGCCAAGCGCTCCTGAGAACGTCCGCCTTGGCACTATGCTATTCCACCGCGGAGTATTGCGCTCCAGTGTGGGTAGAAGCAGAAACGTTGAGAAGGTGGATGTAAAACTTCGCAAGTCGATGTACATAGTGTCAGGAACGCTAGCAACAACTCCTAGAGAATGGGGCCCGATAATGGCAGCGATCCAGCCCCCCGATGTCCGGAGGGAGACGATTACGGGAAACTGGCTGAGTAAGATCAAAGAGAGATAGAATGGGGATACCCCTCTGATGCGCATAATGGACGGCGCCCCCGTTTCGAGCCGAAATAAGTCCCGGCAACCCTTGTACGCAGAATCCCTGACTACGTCTAGAGCTGCGCATACGAGATGGAAGTCGGTTTGGACGAATTCAATCCCTCGTGGGGGCGGGGACGTTCACTCCTCTAAGCTTGGTAGGAAGTTGCCAGGCTTTGATACCAGTAAGAGGAGATATTGGGTGGCTGCGAATCGGCTTCGGTCGAGGAGCTGCCTAACGGCAAGTGCGCTTCATCGGTGGGGTCTTTCTACTTGTCCAACAAGTACCCGCTGTGGGCAAGAACCTGAGACGGCAGAGCATCTAGTCGAACGGTGTGTTGTGAGGATGCTACCCGGCGGGTTTGCGACGGTGCACGAGTGCGGACCATACTTTGCTGATTGGGTCGATCGTCATAACATAGTAGTGTGAAAACCATAAGAGGCTGCTGCCACTCAACTAGCACTATAGTACTTTTTGCTCTCATGAATTAAGAGCTCCGAATGATTTTCACATCGCGCACAATGACTAATTTGATTAGGGGCTCCCTGTTCTAATAGTAATCATTGAGTGACTATACCAAGCTTTTGATCTAAAAACTAAAAAAGGTTGCTGGAAATGTATGTCATTTTAGCGCTTTAATTTGTATATTTAAAAAAAAAAACGATTTCTAAGGTCTTCACATAATTGCTTCATATGAGAAATCTAAGATTGGAACCGAGCTGGAATACTCAGCGGGTAAATGGAAATGTATCAAATTAATCTGTTTGGACTGTATTTTGCATATGACCTATCTTAAGCAAAGCATGCAAAATTGTTAATGTATGTTTAATTTTATATAGACTAAGGTAAATATTATGGACCAATGTATACAAAAAGAGTGAAAAGACAAACGGTTTTATAAACAAGATAATTGAAGAAATCTTAAATAATCTTTTTTTAAAACTCACCAATGGATACGGATGGGGGATCAGTAGCAAATTCAAGAACTTAACAATTGGAAGTAGAATTCATCACCTAGGGATTGAACGACTCCAACCACTGTTTAAAGTTGAATGAAGTCTCGATCAGTCAACCACACCTTTATAAGTGTTTGGTCTTGCATAAAATGCATATAAAGTATGTATAAATTAACACCTTATAATATTTTACCCTATCAATCCTCCCTTACCCCCACCTCTCACTAATACCCTCGTCATCATTACGTAGGACTTTTAAATTTCTTTAACGATCTACATTATCATCTCACCCAGCCATTTCTTGTGGTTTTCTTGGAATCACCAAAGAGTTTGATGACCACTTACACCCATTAACTTGTTCTTTTCACCTTGAAATTTCCCCCCATCTTATATCCTTCATCATTTGCAAGAATTCAAAATAAATTTTGTAATTTATGCAGAATTCTTAATAAGGACAAAAAACTTGCAAATCTTCAACAAGAATGAAAATCAACTTTTGATTTTGTTACTCAAGTGAAATATTATATCCACAACCAACATTGTATAGTCCATGGTAAGATAGAACCGAATGGGCACGGGGGAAAAGCCATTCCATTATAGATAGTATGCGCTTGGCTAAGAAACTCACAATATTGCCATCCGGAAGTATAACGGACCAACACACACAATTATATGTAACCTTAAACGTTTATAGTCTGGTTAATACCGTTTAGTGAGAATTACTAATAATCGTGGATGGTAAAAATCAATAACAAAGACCTGAGTTACGTCAACTTCGATCTATCTATAGACAGGGTTTTGTCATTGATGTTGTTGAGGTCTATAATTGACGTTAAGCGGAGGTTGGTGTTTGGGAAATCTTTTGAGACCGTTGTTGAGTGACCAGATGACTGGGCGTCCATTGGGTTCAGGTCCCAAATTGGTGAAGTAAAATAACATAGATTTATTTGCTGGTATTTCAGAATCTCGTTTCAGGATGTGTCCATACAGACTTCACCTGGTTTTAAATATTGAAGAGAGATCAGTGATTTGTTACATTCTCGGTACAGTGTTTTTTCGTTTGTTTGTTTGTTTGTTTGTTTGTTTGTTTTTTCTTTGTTTTTGTTTTTTTGTTGTTGTTTTATTTTTTTTTTTTTTTTTTTTTTTTTGGGGGGGGGGGGGTTGTAGGTATTTTGTTCCCCGTACAGTTCTAAGCTGGTTAGGATGGAAGGTGTAGTAGTAGTAGTCACGATTATGAAGATGATGATGATGCTAATGATGATGATGATGATGATGATGATGATGATGATGATGATGATGATGATGGTGGTGGTGGTGGTATTAATTTTAACTTATTATAAAAGTTATGGGGAAAATACTGATTGTAATTCCAGCAATAGTGACAATGGCGATAAATATCGTAACAATGATAATAACATGAATGTTGCTGATATAATAATATTTCAAACATACATATAATATATGCATACACCACGCACACGTATGACACAAACAATTACACACACAAACACATTATATATATATATATATATATATATATATATATATATATATGTATGTATATATATATATATATATATATATATATATGTGTGTGTGTGTGTGTATGCGTGTTTGTGTGTGTGTGAATTATCTTTTTTTTAAAAAGGGGTTGGGGGTAAACATTGTTCAATACAGCCCATTTTAAATTTCTACAAGAGAGCTCTGAATTTCTTACAAATCTAAAAATCCTATACATATTTTTTTACAGAATGATATACGAACAAGTTGCAGACTTATTTTTCAGTGAAAGGAACAAAATGGTCCCTATTTCATTGGAAGTGTAAAACCACTCTTCCTGGGGACTGGATACACACCTTGTGCAATTTATCTTCTGGTGTCTGAGGTATATCTTATTTTATAGTCTAAATAATATATGCTGGTAGTCAATAAAGATCATGCTCGTCCTCGCTCTGTTACATCCGATAACCCTAAAAATCTGCCAATAATCCTGATACTGAATTAGTTATGCCACCTTTATGTAACCTATTCATTATTTCGTTATTTATACTCGGTAGGACTGGTTACATACACATTCCCAAGGATTTAGGAACCAAAAGAGTAGAGGGTTTGATGTCACGATTTTTCTTCCCCATTAAGGGTAATTCTATCACCTGTTGACTCAAACGGTTATTTAAACTATCTGCTAGGGCCATACATAGGCTATGGCTTAATGATTAATACTTTGACCTTGGCCTTGGAAATCGCCATTTGGCTACCCCGTTGTCAGATTCATTTCCGCGCACGTCCACGTTTTATTACCGGGACCGATTTTCTCGATGATGCTCAAACGATTCGTCTCGATCTATGTAAACATTTTGGTACACAGTGGGTGTTTGATGGTCTCCTTGGTGTGAACAATTTATTCAGTGGTTACATTTACAAGGAAATCTATTTGTACAAATTGGTATGTTTTTTGTTTTTTTTTTAATGACAAGTGGGCAGCTTCTAAACAGTCCGAGTCGTCGTCCTAACCGTTATCGTCATCTTATCGTCTTCAACCGCAATCTCTCAAAAACTGCTCTGAGACGGTGGGTCACAATTTTTTATCTGCTCATTAACCTAATACAACTCAGATAAAAGGTAAACCATTTGGTACAAAGTGGATGCTTCATGGTCTCTTTGATGTGAACAACTGAGAGGTTGCTTATACAAGAAAAACCTATTTGTACAAATTAATATGCTGTGTTTTTTTTAAAAGGAGAACTGAGCTTTCCGTGAGCAAATACCATAAATCATGACGAGGCCAATCAAAGCCAGCATGTCAATTTACACGTTACCTCCTTATTTCATCTCAGTCTCTCTCTCTCTCTCTCTCTATCTCTCTCTCTCTATCTCTCTCTCTCTCTCTCGCTCTTTCTTTCTTTCTCTCTCTCTCTCTCTCTTTCTCTCTCTCGCTCTTTCTTTCTTTCTCTCTCTCTCTCGCTCTCTATCTCTCTCTCTCTCTCACTCTCTAAATATATATATATATATATATATATATATATATATATATATTTCTCTTCCAGGCATAAGCTATATTGTTTTGGTGATGGTGTCTCTGGAAGAGAAATATACCATAATCAAACACCCCCATGAAGCCACACTCAACACGAACAATGAGATGTACAATAGTTGTCCACACCGCCGGAAGCACTTATTATTCAACTACAAACCTACGGAACCATTTCAACAAGAAACAACACACAACAAACCAAACTCATGTAACACACAGTCCTGACGATGGCTGAAAAGGCCTGAAACATCGATGTAGACTGACTCCAACAGTTTGGTAAATATTAAAATAATATATTATATATATATATATATATATATATATATATATATATATATATATATATATCTATATATATATACATATATCCTTTCTTTAAAAAATATAGCCTTGTGGCGAACATTGTGCTTATTTGAGTCAATAAAAAATTGATACGGCGCACAACTCTACTGAAAGATTTGAAAAATAGAAATGCATTTTTTTACAGATAGATAAACAGATAACTTGATTTCCTTTTATAATTTAAAGTCAGTTTGAAAGTTCGCTAAGTCAAACAGATATCATAAAAAAATTACCGAAGACACTAACACTCTCATAGCCACACCCTCAACTCTATCTGTCCAGTAGAGACCTTACTTCCGTTGTGTTGATTTAGCGGTGATCAGTGTTGTTATGTAGTAGTGTGTTCTCATTGCGTGTATGTTAATATGTGTGCGTGTGTGTGTATGTGTGTGTGTGTGTGGTGTATACATGTGTGTGTGTGTGTGTTTTGGAATGTGGTTGGGTGGAAGAAAAAAATAAAGGGGGGGGGGGGGGGAAGTGTCCATCAAGTAGAGAAATTCCTGAGCGAGCGAGGAGGGGGGGGGGGAGGGGGTGTGTTTGCTAGGAACTGTCAAATTGGCATTTTTCAGCAAATCTTGTCATTCATAGTGATATAATTCACTTGATCACATGACGATATTCGGATTTACTGAAATTTTAAACAAGTTTCACCGATTAACAACATCAACTAATATTACTGCTGATATTACTTTCGTTTTTATGCCATCGGTGTGATAATTATTGCCCTGGGAAATATTTAGTTAAACGTTTCGGCAAACTGTCAATTAGTTCTGTCTAGCTTCTAGCCCGAACAAACCAAAAGTAGACAGATTCGGGGACTTGATATTTTTCGCGTCCGCTTCAGATTTTCATTTGACCTCACATAAGTAAAGGGGAGACATTCCGAAAGCTCCTACGTCCCCAGTATTCATTCAATTTGTATTTTCACCGTTGATCTTTTGTCAGGCGTTTATTTGTCATCATATAAAAGCGTTTTAAAAACTCTAGAACAAACCTTGATAGATTTGTGAAAGTTTATAATTTTCTAATTTGACCACTGTTTTCTCGGCCGCCATTTTAATTTGTGAAGTATTGAAGGTAGTGCAAAGCACTCCCAAGTAAAGCGTGGTAAAGACTTGCGACTTATTGATATTGATATCTACTGACTGATAAACTAAAATCATGCCGAATAAAGCATGGCAGCGACGACAAGCACATCGATTGAAATGTTCATCTAATCGTAATCAAGCTAATCAAGAAAATGATTCTGGCAATATCGAACGAAAATAGTTCTTTCCCCGCGAAATTGCGGTCTTTTTACTAATATATATATATATATATATATATATATATATATATATATATATATATATATATATATACAGGGACGGCTGGTAATAATGGGCAGGGTGGGCAAATACCAGCCTGTTTTTTCAAGTTATAAGCTGTATTACCAGGTCTGAAATAATCAAATTTAAATTAGATAATTTCAAAAGTTACTACTTAAACTTGATACTTCGTACTGAAATCAATTTGTGTGTATTTTTGATAGATTGCGAATCACCATGCATCCCTTAATGCATAAACCAGGATACGCTCCTGTTCTTTTTTTATCACCCCCCCCCCCCCAACCACTCCACTCCGCCCACATCGTCATCTCATCGTCTCGTCGCCTGACGGTGAACTAACTCCGATTTTTGCTGTCTGGCCTCTCTAGTACTAGGTCGGGCTAATTCAAATGAGCCCACCTTATTAACCAGTGAAAACTAAATAGAGATTTTGGCAAACGAACTTTTTCTTATTTATTGCCTTACTTGTGCTGGTACCATTGATGTAATGACTTTGGGAATGTTCCAGTATTGAATTAAATTTATTAATTTACTAATTTTACATCAATTTAGTATTGATTTGTGTTGTTTTTATATATTTGTTTATCCATTTAAACTTTTCTTTTTTTTCTCGTTTTCTTTAGTGCTTCTCAAAACTCATTTATTTAAATTGTTTTCTTATTTGTTTTTTTTGTTGTTGTTGTTTTTTGTTTTTGTTTTTTGTTTTGTTTTTTAACAAATTAATTTGTTAGTTCTTTTTTTTTAATTCTTAAAGTAATTACCCCTGTATTTTTATTGCCAGACAAAATAATTTTGCAAAACAATGTAATTTTCTATTGTATTCCGTATAATAAAACAAAACACTTTTATTCAAAAGTCACGACTAAATAAATATATAAAATACAACCACCATTTTGGTTTGCTCAACATTTGAATTAGTATACGAGAAATACTCTTCTGAGAAAGGAGAGAGTTGAATTCTAACTGACTTATAGAGGAAATACGGAAGGGTGGGCAGATTCCGTACTTGCCCGTCCTGAAGCTAATACATACATAAGATAGTTCGCGATGAAGAGGCGGGAAGCTCGGGGTTGGTTGGGTAAGGAGTAAAGATAACACGGTCGTTATTGTTATAGTCTAACGAATGCATGAGGAGAAATTCGTAACATTATTTTGTCTTAATTGTATTGTATGAAGTATTGGCGAAAGCCTAAGATTAAATAAACGTTGTTTTTGTTTGTCTTATTTTGACTATGGAACTGATACTGATACGAGTACTTGTCATAGCAGAGCTGCCTAATTGAAATAGGAAAATAAAAATCGTAGTTT
>NC_088361.1:82240067-82242567 GCF_034508935.2 Berghia stephanieae | reverse complement strand
TCGTGTATTCTTCAAAGGATTGGATTCGTAAATACGGAGAGTTATACGAATAAGAATTATATTTCTCTCTCTCTCTCTCTCTCTCTCTCTCTCTCTCTCTCTCTCTCTCTCTCTCTCTCTCTCTCGCTCTCCTCTCTCTCTTCTCTCTCTCTCTCTCTCCTCTCTCTCCTCTTCCTCTCTTCTCCTCTTCTCTCTTCCTCTTCTCTCTCTCTATCCCCCTCTCTCTCTCCTCGTTCTTTCTCTCTCTCTTCTCTCTCTCTCCTCTTTCTTTCTCTCTCTCTCTCTCCCTCTCTCTCTCTCTCTCTCTCTCTCTCTCTCTCTCTCTCTCTCTCTCTTTCTTTCTCTAGGCTCAGTTCACAGGGGAAAGAGTTGTAGGGTAAGGACATGATATTTTGCTAATTATAATTGCTTAACAATTAATTTGACAATAAATGGATAAATGATAAAGATTTATATAGTACGACGACTTTTTAACAGCTGTAGACTATATACTACTGCTGAACAAAAATTAGATGATGAAAGAAACCACAAGGCACCAAGTTATCAAAGATATGAAATTACTTACTTATGGCACATATCAATGCAATATTATAATTTTCTCGCTGATGATCATATAGTAGCTTTGTCTATACTATTTTTGAGGATTTTACTTTAAATATATGGTAATATTATTCGTTTGCGCTGTGTTGTAGATTTCAAATACAGTCGAGATACCTAGTGCTCTAGATATAGAATTCTATGTCTAATTTCTTACACTTCAGATACTAGACGTCAACGCTTACAGTTAAAGCTTTATTCGTTGCAGTAAATTCATTCCGAATCCAAATCAAATAACATGGATGGATTTCAATTTCAAGGTCCGTAATATCGAACCAAATTGGTCACCCCAACAAATTATCTGTACACGCCCATACACAATTCCATTATCCATACGCTCCACAGTGTGTCACATAACTATAACACCGTCGCATAAAGCCTTTTCTTGTGTTTACATAGCGTTCTTTTTCACAGCGTATTGATTTTTTTTTTATAGTAAAAAAATCTTGCACTAAACTAAACATAAAAATCGACATTCATACCAATCTGAACTGAATTCATCTGAATTTATTAGACTATTAACAGATATTATTATTTCGCGGTATTTTCACAAGTAAATTGAATTTGAAAGCATTGAATTCTAATTCAATAGCTTTTAACAGCCTCATAAGCCAAATATTTTAAACTTTGTCAACTGTGTAGTGTAATATGAATGAATATTGGAGGTCAAAATAATTAACTGAGTTATGCCCCTTTGTATTTTAAGAAGTGAGATTCTTTGTGATTTTTACAATGAAGCACCTCAAAATACAAGGGAAGCTTAATTGTGCTTATAGAAATAGTAAAATAAAATTACGATAAGTATTCAATTGTAAGCTTCAATTTATTAGACGAAGACAGATACTGTCTAATAAATTGAAGCTTACAATTCAATACTTACCGTTATTTTTTTCTTCGAGCTTCAATCAGCTCCATTTTAATTATAGAAATAGTGTATCTGCACAATATATCAAACTTTGAAAAAAATCCCAGCTGACAATTTGACTGTTTTGAGCCTTGAAGTTGGTGAAAATTTGCGATTTTGTTGAGCTTCACATAATGCAGACCTGCCATACATCCCGGATTTTCCGGGATTATCCCGGATTTAAGCCAACATCCCGGAATCCCAGAATTAAGCTGATAATCCCGGATTGTCAATGCCGATGTTTTAAAAAAAAAAAAAAATTTAATATTTTTTTTTTTTGGGCGAATTTTTAAATTCACGAATAAACGTGCGATTAAAGGGTATTCGATTACGGAAAGACGTTAAGGTATCGTCATCGACTTTTTACTCTTAACTGTCCTCTTTGGGTACTAACTTTCTTAAAATTTTGGATCCACTGCTCAGACTGCATCAATTCAACTTCAACTCATAGATTTATAAATAGTAACAGATAGGTTGAGCAGCGGGGCGTAATAATAATATAACACACACTGGGGTTGCACACCATTATCTCCAAGACCCTCACTCGCTTAGTTCAGGTGCTCTAGTTAATAAACTTCTCGTTTCAATATTCTCTCTCTCTCTCTCAGGCCTGTAAATCTTCCGTCTATTGTCGGATTTCCGACAGTACGGTTTTGCTCTTAAGTGCTAATATTTAAAAAAAAAAATAATAGTAAAAATAAAATTCGTAACGTCAAAGAACAGAACCAATAAAAAAGAAAATAAAAGAACTTTATTTCGTTCCTCGAAAAAAATAGATTTTATTCCGTTTCAAATGCCGACTTAAAAAAAAAAAAACAAAACAAAAAAACTTTTCATTTGTCGCATCAAAGACCAAACAAAATTTGCCGTTTATCAGTTAGCTATAATATTATCATGCCACCTACACGCTCCGCAAGACGTGTATGTATTCACTGCCTGGCTACTGTGCTACAGCCAGCGAGAGTGGGTCGCGAGGTTCGCATGAGTTGTCTTCACATA